>NC_068322.1:12931651-13248151 GCF_025860055.1 Xyrauchen texanus
AGAGGGAGCCGGGAAAGATGGGAAATGTAGTTTTGACACAAAGACAGTGAAACACGGGGCGGACAACAAGGAAAACGTGACATGGAATTTGACGTGCTGAGTGAAACCGAAAACACGGACCGGACCACAAGGAATGTGACATGGAATGTGATAGGTGAAACGGAGAACATAGGGCAGACAACACAGGAACGTGACAGGGGGTATACTTTAGTCTCACAACATTAAATATACTGCTCTTTTCCTACAGGAACCATGTTAACACAAATAAACACACATTCACTTCACAAAAAGGAGGGATCTCAGGACAGACATTGTTGTTACACCCATTGTCGTCAGCATTTTTAAACCTAATCAGTTGTTTTGCATAACCTAATGTCACCTTTACCTGCTGGAATCCGTGTCACCCAAACATCAACTTAATTTTGTTGGGGTGACCAACAAATTCTCATGACAACTCGTTACAATTCAAACAAGATGGTGAAATTGTAAGTCTTGGCTCATACGAAACGGTACGTCTTTTATTCCCATAGAGAACAACCAGTCAACAAACAGAATTTACAATCTATCAAATATTCTCACCAATAATTTATTTTAAGTGGAAAACGCCTGTGAGCAAATCTGACTACTCATTCCATTTGTATTTATGCAATACAAATGACTGATGTATGTCGATAACCTGCTATACGCTTTCCTCGTTCCAAATCCAGTGTTTCTCTTTGTTCTGTGTTATAATGTTATTTTCCTATTAAAATCATGGTTAGGTTTAGCATTTTGGTAATGGGTTACACTGTATGGTGAGGTTTGGGTTCAAGGTTAAACTTAAGAAAATCGTAATAACCATAATTACAAACCCAGTGTTTCTCTTTCTTTCATGGTACAGGAAAAGTTGTTTTCCTATTAAAATCATGGTTAGGTTTAAGGTTTGGTAAATGGATTAAACTTTAGAAAAATTGGCATACGTTGTTTGTTGGATTCTTCTATTTTTGTCTATGGTAGTGAAAGTCGTACATTTTTGTCAAGTCAACAGGTATTATATCTTAAGATTTCACCATCTCGTATGAGTATCACGAGTTTGGGTGACCATTGACATTATAAAGCACTTATACAGGATCCCGTACTGCCTCGTTTTATTCTCATTGAGTTAATTATGCCATCTGCCCTTATAAAGATTTGAATGACAAAAGAGTGACCACTTGGATAAGGTTGTAATTCTAAATATGTTTCATTAGAAAGCAGACATTTAGTTAAACCAAAAACAATAGAAATTTATGAAAAGTTGGAGCACAGTCTCACAAAAAACAAGCCTTGGCACAAGTGAGAATTGATAGCCGTCTGCTCTGGCAGTGAGAGGTGTTACTGCAGTAGTATTACCGGTTGCAGTATCAAGCATCAATAACAGTCTCTGCCATCAGCAATACTGTTGCAAACTGAAGTTGGCTGCCCTCAATCCTTCTACACTGACAACAAGGCCAGAGCAAGTTGCAATCCATACTCTGCCTGTTCTCTCTTGCTCAAAGTCTTCTCCATATTCTTTTCGCTCTGTTGCCCGATCTGTTTCTCTGATGCTATCTGCAGCTGGCCCACTGATTGATTCATTTCATTAGAAATGTTTTGGGGGGTCACTGCACGGCCTGTTTGGAGATTGGCTCTATTAATCTTCCCAACTATAGGATCTACTGTGCTGCTTATAAGGTCCAGAACACACACACACACAAATTTTGAATTCCACTGAAGTTGATGGAATATGGCAATCTTGACCAAAGTAATAAAAATGTATATTTGGCTACAATTTTGCAACATTAACGTGGTAAATCGCAGATGAAGGTCCTTTCAGTAAAGGAGTTTCAGACTTGAATTTTCAAGAAATTGTCAGGGCTGTATTTTATTCACGAGTATGTTTTTGGAGACGTGATTTACTGTCTGTCTTTTCTATTTAGTCAAAGCTCTTTCTGAAATGTGGACCCAAACTAGTCTGCCACTGGTTCTTTGCTAATGAAGCTGACCTTTTTAATCACACTGTATTCACTGACAACACACATTCACTCCCCTACACATCAGTCTAGAGTTGAACTAATGAGAGTGACCTTTTTTGTTTGTAGGGTCTGTGTTGTGTGGGGTGTGTATATTTGGTGGGTGAATGTGTGTGTGATATATGCTGATTGGCATCCTGTAGTGCTGGCTCCATTAGAAGAGCACAGCTCGGTGTGGCACACACACACCTTTGTTAAGGACTTCTCATCACCACAGAAGCGACAACAGCCAATCACAGAACATTTCAGATCTGGGTGGCATCTTGTAAACCCTGGCTGAGACTGCAGGAATCCTGTCTCTTGGAGTTCAGGGACACATACACAAACCTGGTGATTTACACACAATCTCTTGTTACTAATATAGGAATATGGATAGTATTCCGATGATGTCACGACAAGCGTCATCGGCATATTGTCTGAAGACAAAGATAAAAACATTAATCTGCTGGTGCGGTGCAGTTGGAGAAAGATTATTACTAAATATCACAAAGTTTAGTGCAGTATTTCAAGTTAAAGGATGAATAAAAAAAAGCTTTACCTGGATGTATTCTGATAATGTCTTTTAAGATAAATTTAGAAACTGTAAGGACAAATCTCCCATTGTTACTGGAGCAGTACAGACGAGTGATGACCAGCTACAGTACAGTGTGAAGGCAGGCTATGTTTACTTGGCTGTTTCTACTGTTAGTAAGTGTTCTTCTGCCGTCTTGGTGCTTTAGTAATATACTGTATTTATGGTGGCCTGGGTAGCTCAGTGGTAAAAATGCTGGCTACCACCCCTGGAGTTCGCTAGTTCGAATCCCAGGGCATGCTGAGTTACTCTATTTGGGTGTCCCAAGCAATCAAATTGGTCCAGTTGCTTTGGAGGGTAGAGTCACACTGGGTTACCTCCTCATGATCGCTATGATGTGGTTCGCCCTCGGTGGGGCAGGTGGTGAGTTTTGCGTGGATGCCGCAGTGGATGGAGTGAAGCCTCCACATGTGCTATATCTCTGCAGGAACACGCTCAGCAAGCCACGTGATAAGATGCGTGGGTTGACAGTCACTGTTACATTCAAGGTAATGTAAAACTTGTCTGGGTCTCGTCTTTAAAGTCCGGAGTAAACACTCATTGTAAATACAGCAGGTGTTAGCAAAAACAGCTATGGGATTATGAATAAACCTTCTTGAATTATGAATATATGCTATGAATGTCTAATTTTACAATATGCAGAAAAGTAATAATTACACAAAAACATCTATACAAAATAAAGCAGTTTACAGCACATTTAAAATTAGGAAAATGTCCCTGCATATGTTGAACCTGAGAAATAGATAATAGAGTCAATTGTTTTTGATCAACAACCATTTTTATGAGCTCAGTTACATCTGGTTTACAAATACATAGGCCAGACACAGTAACATCTTTTATGTCTTTACTTGTACAGAGTAGCATTTGCATATATCGAGTTTACCTACATCTTTAAGAAGAAATATTTTATATAATTGTTGGTAACATACCTGTGGTGGCAATAATGTGGTCCTCTTCTCATTCTTTCCCACAAGTAAATGTTCAGTTTAATGTCCAGCACAAGTCCACATAATGAAATAATACTAGACTACATGATTTTAGAGACTTGAATATCTTCCCTGACTCGTGTATGCACTAACAGTGTGCATGAAGTATTTAGGATATCACAACTTGTAGGTGATATCAGAGCCAGAAGCATTTTTCTTACAAGTTAGAATGGTCCAACCCACTAGTAAGTATATTGTTATATTTATCATCCCATTTCACGTTCACAAAATTTGTTGGTACTGTGCTTTGTTTACCAGTGTCTCCATCCAAAATGGTGGTGGGGGCGTGATGAAGACTTAATCGAAAACTATCCGTAGGGGCTCTTATTTGACCAAACTAACTTTTACATTTTTCAAGCGCACCGGCATATTTCCCTTAACCTCAGTTCTCTACATTTGAGTTAATTGTACTTAAAACCTTCATTTTATGGATGATTAAGCCAAAGAAGTTCAAGTAACTCAGTTATTCTTATACTTTATCACACTAAATTCAACTTATAAATGATATTCTGTCTTGTACAAATTAATGCAAATTAAGGAAAGCTAAATTTTTTATAAAGATGTATGTTTTTGAGAAGCTATTTATTTGAATACATTATGATTGTTTAGCCAACGCATTTTTTTTCAGTGTGCTTTCTCTCTTTTAAACATTGATAAGCCTATTTATTTTGCTATACTAAGTGCGTTATAATTTGGTAAGTTGCAAATGCATTTTAATGCATTGAGCATTGTTTTTCTCTGCTACCTGCAACCTTATCATAACAGACCAGTGACCCGCCAGTTCAGAACCACTGTCCTCAAGTGTTGGTCAGGCAAGTCGAGACCTAAACTTGATTAATGAGGTGAATTGATTACTTCAAAAGACTGCAGTCTTTTCAATTCCAGTTGATGAAATTTAGGAAGAATCAGTTGACAGTGATGCAGTGTGCTTTCTCTCTGGTGCCCTTTAGGGCACTCTCGCCCCTAGATTTTTTATTTCTTTCTCTAAGCTCTACTTCTGTTCCTTTTGCTACAATCACCACAGATTCAGTCCTTGCCTTGGCACCCGCTGCCATCTCTGACATGGATTCTCTCCCCAGGCCAGCGTTACTCTTTTGAACTTCAGCTGCACCAAAGTAGCTCGCTGAGTGTATTTCTTCACCTGTGGGCCAAATACAATCTCCTTCCTCGCCAGTAATCCCAATGCTGGCCTACCCTTGGGCTGCAGCCCTACCTTAACTGGCAGTCTGGCGAGAAACTGTATAACCTGACAAAGATTATCGCCAACTGCAGCCTGAAGTCGATCTGTTTTTAACCTGCGCAGGGGGGTTAACACAGCTAATCTCAGCCTATGGGAGTTAAACAAAAGAAAGGTTCAAATGTGGCCAAACATGCTGTCTAAGTGCCGAAAAGCAGGCTTTCTTGATTTAGGCCTACAGTGAAATCCAAACTTTTCCTGGATTTGAGAGAACTGCTAGAAGTGCAGTTTGTGGCATGTATTGAATCATTTTAATAAATTTTCATATGTTTCCAGTGCATCAGGGTGTTTCTGCGGGGTGTGTGCATGTATGTGTGTATGTGTACACACACATCCTTTCCATAATGATAATGTGTATATCATTGCCTTCTGTTTGTTCCACTCTGCTCTTCTCTCTGCACCATTAGCCCCATATGGTGCTATTTCTGAGTGTGTTAGTGTATGTGTGTGCAATTGAGAACAAAACATAAAGAAACTTAGAGCTGCTACATTTATGATGAATTTTTATGCAGCCCCTCATGTTTCTGCTGAAGTAAGAAGCTCAGAAAAAGGGAAGAAAATACATAAGTGATGTTTGGAGATTAGAATCAAGGTTAGAGATGGATACACAAAACCCTGTCAATTCTGACTTCATATGTGACCCCAGGGCTAGTTATCACACTGGGAAGTAGACACAATGGCTATATGTCGGTAACAGTGAGATTTGTAGACAAAATTACAGTTGTGCAAATGTGCATTTTCTCTAGCAGAGATTTTGTATGTTGGTTTCAAACACTTAGTGTTCACAACCATCCTAAATTAGTATATTTTTTGTGAATTCCTCCAAATAGAATTTTTGCCATCATAATTTTTTGTTATAGCTCATGAGGAAACAAGCAAACACAATCAAATCACGCTGACATACATTAAAAAGGGATAGTTCACCCAAAATGTTTTATTAATTTACTTACCCTCATGCCATCTATGATGCGTATGACTTTCTTTCTTCAGCAGAACACAAATAAAGATTTTTAGAAGAATATTTCAGCTCTGTTGGTCCATACAATGCAAGTGAATGGTGACCAGATCTCTGTAGCTCCAAAAGTCTCTTAAAGGAAAAATAGAAGTAATTGCTTTGCTGGTCGAGCTTGTCATGCACACACCATGTCTTAGAAGAAAATACAGGCTTACGTTTGGTTCTTACACATGTCATTCATGTCTGCAGTTTTTTTGTGGTTGCACGTGTATGTGTTTGTCCTCGATTTCACCTCAGTGTAGATCTAAAATGCTGTCAGACTCACTGTGTGAAGAAATCTACATAAGACATTTAAAGGAATAGTACACACCAAAATTAAAGTTCTGTCATAATTTACTCACCCTCATGTTGTTCCAATGCATGACATTCTATCTTATGCAATCTCCCACATGATGTTTTAATAAATAGCACAGCCAATCTTTTGGATAGTGCCTCACTTTAAAATTTAAAAAGGATGACAAAAGTGTCATAAAAGTTATCTAGCCAGTGTTACCCAACCTTTTTTGCCGTAAGCACCATCAGTAATTCTGAACTACCCTTTCATCGACACAAAACAAAAGATTTGTACCAAAAGCAAAATGTAATTTACATATAAATATAGAAATTTAATTTAGATATAAATATCATTTAGGCCCTTTATCAACAACAACAAAAATAAAACCAGGTCAAATGAGCAGTGAAATGTGCAATTAGAAAAGACTAATGCTGGTAATTATTCAGGGAATGGGCATGAGAACTTGATACATTGGGAAAGATACGTTTTACCTATTTAATTTGAACATTCATTTTGTTGAATATATACAGTATACTGTATATTGTTAAGCCTGAATGTTTATTGTTGCATGCACAATTGGTAAAATGTTCTGCGTTTTGTTTTTGTTGAACATATATGAACACGAGCCACAAAGCTTAATTATTACAACTAAATGTTTCTTTTTTGTTGTTTTGATCTACAACTAACTGTAAAGAACAGAAAGGATGATAAAAGAGACATTAATCAGTGACAAATGGATTGCTTGGATTTTGTCTTTGAACACATTAGATGGACGAGTCAAACCAAACTGCTTAAATTTGTTTTATTATAAGATTGGTTTTGGGGTTTTAAGAATGGATATCGAGATTTTTCAAATGACAATCACAATTAATTAAAAGATCCTAGCCCTAATCCCTGCTATTTTTATTTTAAGTCATACATTTTGTTTTTTAAGTTCAACATAGCAAAATCCAGTTCTTTTCATGTACCCCCTAGTACCTGCTCACCTAACCCGGGTTGGGAATCACTGGTCTATGCAACTCGGGCATCATATTCCTAGTCTTTCTAAAGCATACGATAGGTTTTGGTGATTTTCAAGACATGGACACACTTTACCTTTAAACAAGGTTTACATTTCATAATCATGCATATGCAGTGCACCACATACCAAAACAAGCATCCTCCTGTGTCTACATCTGTCCACGCAGTTGCATTGTGGTTGTGTTGCGGTCGAGTGGCAGGGTCGTGTTGGCACCTGTATACATGTTTGTGGGTCTCAGAGGTGTATGGTCACTGACAGTGATGAATGAACTGTAGCACCACTGCCTTTCTCATGAATTACACTCCTTTACCCTGGAGAGGGATGTTGGTATGTGTGTGTGCATGTGTTTTTGCGGATATAGGAATGCATGAATGTGGTCTACCAAATTAATTTACTATGCATCTAGCGAACATCATGTTTGCAAGGACATACACACATGTATAACTGTTTGAATTAGTGACCTGCTGGTATGGTTTGGTGTTACTGTTTGTGTGTGTGTGTGTGTGCGTGCGTATTTCATGCTCTAGTAGTGTGTGTGTGTGTGTGTGTTTGTGGTGTAATTGAAGTGCCGGAACGGTTCGGGTTAAATGCTCTGAACTCTGTGCTATGGGGTCAGAACTGGATTAATGGAGAAAACCCATAGCCCGTTAAAGAGAACCTCCTCAAACACACACACACTCTTTTCAACATCTGTCCACAGACTTGTCTTCTGGTCTGAATAGAATGGTTTTCCTTTTGGAAACTATATAGAGGATTGCAAATGATGTACTGAAATAAAGATTTTAGGCCTAAAACAAAAATTCTTGACACTTAGAAATCAAAACCAAAACTGAAAATGCTAAATATTCAATTAAATTCCTTTGTTTGAAATAAATGTAAATTGTGGCAAGATATCACCAACCATTATTTACATTAAAAATGAAATGTTTTCTCCATTTAATATGTTCTGTTATTGGATTTGTTGAGGTTACTGTTCATCCAAGACTTCAAGATGTTCAGCCTATTTTCTCTTTCGGCCAAAATCTGAAAATCATGTTATATGGCATTTTCGACTGAATTTGTTTTGCAGAAATTTTGATGCATGACTATGCTTCTCTTCATATTCCTGACTTTCCAGGTAACAGCTAAGCTGAAACCGTTACTAGTTAATCAACTTGTTTTGAAGCTTTTCTTGTGAGAGATTTGGATACTATTGGCAGCCATTACCGAGCGCTCTACCATTTCTGCCACGACTGTCACTGCTCTTCTTAGTATTCTGTCAGTGTGTGAATGTAAAGTGGATACACACACTTAAATCTTTATGTGTCCCTGAGCATGTGTGTTAAGTTCTCTCTACTCCACTGTGTGTTGTGTTTCCGTCTTTGATGCTTACCAGTCAAGTAAACTGAGCATTCATTATTACGACTCTCTTTATTTATGCTGTGCTAAACCCTCTGCCATTAGCTAAAGCTCCCTCTAGCAGCTCTACTCTCTAAAATACCTCCATACAAAGAAGCAGAGCTCATGCAGGACTGTAATCAAGGCTCTCACAGTTGGACACACTCAAATAAGAATTCAGAGGTGCTCTGGACTATGAGCGGTGTAAAAAACAAGTCAGAAAGTCAGCAAACAGACCAGAACAGATTTGAAACCTCCCATCGCACAGTGTGACATTTAAGTAGAGAGGAAGGATTTTGCCAGTTATGAGACAAGAGAACCTCTGCTGGTTTGATTTTTCTCTAAAGCTCTCTCCATCTGTAGGTCTGTCTGTTTGTATGTATTTTTCTCATATGAAGCTTCTTCTATCCATCTCTCAACTCTCTTTTCCTCTGCTTCTCTCTTTCACTCTCTATGGAGCTTGATTACTTTTTAATGATTTCTGGGGCTAAGACGAATGTGTGTGTTAAATGAGGAGAATTAGACATGTGTTGCAGAGCGCTGGGGCATTTGCTACTTGAATAATGGAGCTTAGAGACTTTGTTTACTGGGAAATATTGAACTTTACAAATTAGAGAAAGGGCATGTTGAAGAGTGCCAAATGTTGGTGCTTCTATGAAGTTTCTCTGGATATTCTCTGTAGTTTCTATCATATTAGGGCTGGGTGATTTATCAAATATATTCTATTTTATTTGATGGTGATATAAAATGAACCAATATCATGAATGATGTAATATTTTTAATAGACTTTTTATTTGACAATTAAATTACCTAAAGACTTTGCCAGCAGGACCATTTTACACCCCACCTTGCATCACAACTCAAGAGTTTTAGGACTAGAGTTATTTGTATAATGTTCTTGATTTAAACCTCATCACATTTACATTTATTCATTTGGCAGATGCTTTTATCCAAAGCGACTTACAAAAGAGGAAAACAAAAGTGATTTATCTTAAGGAGACAGTGTTATGAAAAGTGCCATAGTTACGTTTCACTAGCATTAGAATAGTATTCAAAACAGATTAAAGTGCAACAATAATTTTGTATAATTTTTTTTTTGGACTGATTAAGTGCTCATGGAAAAGATGTGTTTTAAGTAGTTTTTTGAAGACAGAGAGTGAGTCAGCCTCACAGATGGAGTTAGGAAGGTCATTCCACCAACATGTTATGATGAAACTGAGAGTCCGGGAAAGTGTTTTGGTGCCTCTTTGTGTTGGTACGACAAGGCTGCGTTCCTTAGCTGACCGCAGACTTCTGGTGGGCGTGTATTTCTGCAGAAATTACTTTAGGTATGCTAGAGCAGACCCAGTGACTGTTTTGTATGCCAGCATCAGAGCCTTGAATTTAATACGTGCATCAACTGGCACCCACTGGAGAGAGACAAGGGTGGTGTAACATGTGCTCTGTTTGGTTAATTAAAGACCAGACGTGCTGCTACATTCTGGATCATTTACAGAAGTCTAATTGCACATGCAGGGAGGTATGCAATGAGAGAGTTACAGTAGTCCAGACTAGTTATGACAAGTGACTGAACAATAAGTTGAATCTTGTTTCAGCTTTCGCCTGTCTCATCGACTCTCAGTGACAGAGAGCAGGGCAGTCTCGGTGGAGTGTCCACTTTTCAAGCCTGACTGATTGTCATCCAGCAGCTTGTTCTGTGAGAGATAGGTAGAGATTTGATTGAAAACTGCCCTTTCAAGTGTTTTTGCCATTAATGGGATGAGAGAGACTGTTTTTTTCAGCAGCGGGGTTACTAGAGACTGCTTAAATGCTGTGGGAAAGTGCCTGTAAGTAGAGACGTGTTAATGAGTGTAAGTCCAGGTAAGATTGACGGAAAGATGGCCTGGAGAAGGTGAGAAGGAATGGGGTCAAGGGAACAAGTGGTGGGATGGTTGCAGAAGGGGAGTTTAGAGACCTCAGTGTCAGTCAGAGGAGAGAACATAGAGAAAGAGTTGCATACAGGTGTCTTGATAGGGTGTGGTGCTGTGAATGTGTTGCTAATGGTTGTAACCCTATTAGTAAAAAATGTGGCAAAGATATCTGCTGTCAGTGATGTGTCAGGTGGTGGAGGGGGAGGGCAGAGAAGTGTATTGAATGTTCTAAACAATCTACGAGTGTCTGTGGTGCTGTTGATCTTGGTCTGGTAATAGGAGGTTTTTGCAGCTTTAACGTTATCTGAGAAAGTTGCAAGCAGAAGCTGATACTTACCTAAATCTGCTGGATCTTTAGATTTCCGCCATCTCCTCTCAGCTGCCCTGAGGTCAGTCCGATGTTCACGAAGGTCGTCAGACAGCCAGAGGCTGGGTGGTGTAGTATGTGCTGGCCTAGAGGAGAGAGTACAGATGTTGTCCAGACAGGCTCTTAAAGTAGAGCTAAGTGTGTCTGTGGCAGTGTTTACATCAATCATGGAAAATACATTTATTGTGGGAAGAGAGGCAGAGATATCAGTGGAAAGGTGAGAGGGTGAAAGGGAACAGAGGTTACAAGGAAAGGAAACCAAAGGTGGTGTCTGTTTTAATGTAGATGGGAGAGTCATATTGAATTGAACAAAGTAGTGATCAGAGACATGTAAAGGTGTAAAAAGAATATTTGAGGTGGTACAGTTACATGTAAAAATTAGGTCCAGCTGATTGCACAATCTGTGAGTTGCTGTGGTGTATAGTCTTTCCAAGTCAAATGAGGCCAGAAGAGTATTCAGGTCAGTGACCTGGAGCTTGTCTTGGTCTATGTTGAAATCGCCAAGAACCACAAGTGGCCTTGTCTATATATATATACATATATATATATGCACACATTATGTACATTATATACACCGATCAGCCACAACATTAAAACCACCTGCCTAGAATAGAATTCTGAGATGCTATTTTTCTCACCACAATTGTACAGCACGGTTATCTGAGTTACCATAGACTTTTTCAGTTCGAACCAGTCTGACCGTTCTCTGTTGACATATCTCCTCAACAAGGTGTTTCCATCCACTGAACTGTTGCTCACTGTGAGCATGTGTGTGTGTTAGTGTGTGTGTGCATGTGTGTGCACGTGTGAGCGTGCATGTGTGTGAGCGAATGTGTGTGTGTGTGTGTGTGTGAGCGTATGGGTGTGTCTGTAAGTACGGGGGAGACGAGGGAGAGCGAGGGCTCTTTTTAACTGTAATTGAAATAAATGTAGGATATTTTAGACATTGTTTGATGTTCTTAACCGATTTACTATAGCCAGTGTCTTTGTTTTAACTGGTTATTTTGTTGTGGTAGCCTGTAGGGCTCTTTGAAATAACAGAAATAATTTAACTAAGTAATATGAAACCGTTATATTATAAGACCTGGAACTACTTCATAGCTGTGCATTTTTCTTGAAAAATAATTGCACACCTTAGAACATCCGTGAACCAATCAGAATCAAGCATTTAACAGACCTGTGATATATATATATATATATATATATATTATTCACCAAAGTGGCATTCAACTGATCACAATGTATAGTCAGGACATTAATAACGTGAAAAATTACTATTACAATTTGAAAACTACTTCAAAGTGTTTTCATCAAAAAAATACTCCACGTGCAGCAATGACAGCTTTGCAGATCTTTGGCATTCTAGCTGTCAGTTTGTCCAGATTCTCAGGTGACATTTCACCCCACACTTCCTGCAGCACTTGCCATAGATGTGTCTGTCTTGTGGGGCACTTTTTATATGCTTTACAGTCTAGCTGATCCCACAAAAGCTCAAAGGGTTTCAGATACATAAATCTAATTTCCAATTATCTGTCGTCCAATATCTGTGTTTCTTTGCCCACTCAAACCTTTTATTTTTGTTTTTCTGTTTCAAAAGTGGCTTTTTCTTTGCAATTCTTCCCATAAAGGCTGCACCCCTGAGTCTTCTCTTTACTGTTGTAGATGAAACTGGTGTTGAGCGGGTAGAATTCAATGAAGCTGTCAGCGGAGGACATGTGAGGTGTCTATTTCTCAAACTAGAGACTCTGATGTACTTATCCTCTTGTTTATTTGTACAACTGGCCTTCCACATCTCATTCTGTCCTTGTTAGAGACAGTTGTTCTTTTACTTTGAAGACTGTAGTGTACACATTTGTAGTTTTTTGGCAATTTAAGCATTGTACTGCCTTCGTTCCTTAAACCAGTGATTGACTGACTAGTTTCTAGAGAAAGCTGTTTCTTTTTTTGCCGTTTTGACCTAATATTGACCTTAAGACATGGCAGTCTATTTAGATTTTTAGATTTAATTTATTATAAGGACAATGCATATTAACATTACAAGTCAAAATATGCCAGAGTTAGCCAAAAGGCTAGTTTTCATCTGCAGTCCTAGGCCAGATGTACAATAGGCAACCTAAAAATACAATGTAAATACAACAATTTAATCAAAACATAACAAAAATCAACAAACCCTACAATTTCCAAAACCACAGAAAATCCAAAAAAAAAATTTAAAAAAATTTTAAAATCAGTGTTGACATATTTGCATGCTAAAAAGCCAAGTTTTAAAAGAAGAACGAAATCCATTATAACTATTTAATTCTCTAACTGACGTTGGGATGTCATTCCATTCTTTTGAGGCTTTAATAGAGAAGGCAGACTGACTAAAAGCAGTTTTCCTGAAATTAATAACACAGTCCCTTCTAAGTGTACCTCTAGTGAGACGACTGTTATCCGATCTTAAACTCAGAAACTCACTAAGTGGTGGTGGGGCCAGGCCATTAAGAATTTTATAAGCTAAACAGCCATTTGAAAACTTAACAACGTTTTCCCAACTCAACAATTTATATTTTGATAAAATCTAACAATGATGAAAATGACGTGGTTTCTTATCAAAAAAATTTAGCGTTTGTTTATATATAGTCTGTATTTCATACTGTGGCAACTCAAAAACAAACACAAACACAATGTTAAGCTTCATTTAATGATCCAAATAGCTTTCAACTGTGTTTGATATAATAGAAAGGGATTTTCTAGTACCAAATTAGCAATTTAGCATGATTTTTGTGTATATATATATATATATATATATATATATATATATATATATATATATATATATATATATATATATTTTTTTTTTTTTAATTTTATTATTTTTTTATTTTATTTTACTGGGCCAGTTGGGCCAGTTGGGCCAGTGGTTCATATTTTTACTTTACAAAATGTCACTGGTCCCAACACAAAAATGAAAAATAGCTGTTTTTATTATCATGGCTTTAAAAAAATGTGTCCGAAGCTAAATATTTTTATGTAGACCATTTCAAGGACTATTCGTCAGTTGAAGGGGGGCAAAAGTCTAATTCTTTATATATATTATATTTTTCATAAAAACACTTGTCTTAAAACAGATATTTAATATTTTCTGCTTTAAGTGTATCTGTAGGAAATATACATTTTAGATTTCAACATCACCTTTACAAATAGAATTGAATATAAGAAGAACACGGAGCCCTGCAGTATGGCCCTCAAAGAGTCCAGATCTCAACATTATTAAGTCTTCATGCCTTTTACATAAAGTGGCAGAAGCAATTTTGACAGCTTAAATAAAAAGAAGAACTGTGGCAAATTCTACAAAAAGCTTAGCACTTCCTATCTGCCAACAACCAAGAAAAACTGTGTCCAGGTGTACCTAGGAGAATTGGTGCTGTTTTGAAGGCAAAGTTTGTCACACCAAATATTGATTTAGCTTTTTTTAAGTTAAATGTATTTTTTATGATGTTAATTGATAAATCAAAACTATTTATGGCTTTATTTTTGAAGACATCCTCACTATGCAAAATTTTCACTTGTGCCTAAACCTTTTCACAGTATATAGAGTTTCTGCCTAAATTCTCAATGACAGGCACCATGCTAATCTGTTCTAGACACATGTACACACGCAAACACAATCCAACAAGCTATGGCATTCATATACTTATTCCAGTGTGACCACGGGCAAAATTTTGAAGTCTAGCATTCCCCTGCTTCACAAACCCCCCTCGGTTTCCTTGTGCAGTTGACTGCTAGAGAGCTCCATAGGCCAGGGCACTGCCACGGATCATTACCTTCCTCTTCGCCTCTGGGTTTCAGGCAGGGGGCACGGCAGCAAGCCTTGATATATGTATTAACAGATTGTACATCAAATGTGCAGCAATGCACAAATAAGGACAAACTACTCGGGGCACACACCGCTGCCTCCTGCTGGGCAGGATGGTTCACAATGTGCTAAGGGTAGGGGTTGAATTAAGTTAGTGCTTGTTTCAATTAAACAGATCTTCAGTGCCAGTGCACACTACTATGATATGATGTCCTCCATGCCTATGGTTCTTTAGTTCTAGCCGTCACTTTCAATTCACATTTATGCATTTGGCAGACCTATCCTAACCCTCTTGTGCATTTGGGATAGGAAAATAAATTTGATCAGTCCTTGCATTCCTTGGGCATCGCACCCATGACTTTGGTGTTGCTAGCACTATGCTCTACCAATTGAGCTACAGGAAGAAGGTCAGCCATTGCTTAGCACAGTTGCCAAACATCAAGGGCTATGCTAACACTTGTGGCTCTTCTGTTTTGTCACAAAATGGCTTCACTGTCTTTAAATGACAGGGTGTAGCACAAAGGAAGAGTCACTCTGCTATTAGCATCATTAGTTTTGATGGCGGCATGAAATTGGTAAATGGTAGAGAGGGTTGAGGTAGAGAGTTGAGGATGAAGGAGTCGCTGAAGGCTTTTTCTTTTTGGGATGGGTGGATGTGCTAGGTGGTTTGCCATATTGTCTTCCATTGGTTAGTTACACTTCTCTAGATGGCCGATAATGACTGCTGTTGTGCTGAGTGTTTATTGTCACAGTCAAAACTCACACACTCATATACAATGTACATGTGTTTCTCTCACACACACACACTCGCAGTGCTCCATCTATGGCAGAAGGGCCATCAGCCTCTGACAAGTGAATGGAGGGTTTGGTAGTGTTTGTTTTTTCGGGCTATTTGACATGTTTGCTCAAAGAGAGCAATTGAGCTGATAGACTGCAGCACTTTGAAGTCCATCACAGTCCTTTATAGAGGGGACCCGCACCGGCCAACCTCTCTTAACCTTAAACCCAACCCTGACCTCAAAGCAGAACCTCTCCTGCACCTTAACAGCTGTGCTATTTAGAGTCTCAAAAGCAAAAGTCTGATTCATAGAAACGAATTGAGGTGAAGCCCAGGCTTTAGAGTATAACAAATTGTTTGTGTGTGATTTCAGAGTACTATGATTGTGGAGAAGTCCATTCAGGATCTAATGAGTCTAATGCAGGATCTCAGTGCACACTCCAACCAGTTCCTGGAGATGGTCTGTGACAAACTCAAGGAGTACAAGGAGATCTGCAATGCTGCTTATAGGTAATAAAACAGTTTAACAGGTGACAATATTTTGTAGCATATAAAAGCACTGCATTATAGGTGATAATAACATGGTATGTTGCATATAATAACACTGCAATTCAGGAGATAATACTATGTTGCATATATTAATACTGCATTATAGGCAATAATATTTTTATATGCTGCGTATAAGTACTGCAGTATAGGCTATAACATTGTGTTGCGTTACAGCTTGTGATACAGTTCTGCATATAATTACATTATATTTAAGGGGATGATGCTATGTTGCAAGTCATAACACTGCATTAGAGGCTGTAATACAATATTTCATATACTGTACAGATTTAACACTATATTAGTTTTGATAATACTATGTTGATAATACGGATAATGATAATAATATGCACGTAAAAACATGTTATTATATTTGATAATTTTGTGTTACATGTAATAGACTGTATTATATCTGTGAATACAGTGATGCATATAATAACACTATTTTATAGGCAATCATACTATGCTGCATGTACTAATAATTTATTAGAGATGATGAGAATATGCTACAAAAAATAACACTGGATTAAATCTTGTAACACTGATGCATTTAAAGTATTAACGCTGCATTAGAGGCAATAATACAATGTTGTAGTAATAACACATTTAGGTCATAATACAATGAAAGAGGTAATTTAACTGTATTGTAGCTGGTAATACTAGCTAGTCTATCATAAAATAACTCTATATTCTACCAGTAGAACTTTAATTAAAGGTATTTAAAGGTTATTGTGCAGCTAAAAAACAATCCTTACAAGTGATACTTCATTACAGGTAAACATAGTCCATCCCTCTCGCACATAAGCATTGAATTAAAAACGTACAAAGTTAACATTTAGACAGTGGTGTCTGTATGCCTAATGTGTGTTTGCCAGAAAGGGGTCTGCACTGAGTTCAGTCATGGGAAGAAAGTGCAGAGGCAGCCGTTTCCTCACACAGTAATCACACGCTATCAATCTGTCTCTCTTTGTCTCCTTTTCTGTCTTCCTTTTCTTCTTTTGCTCTCTCTCTCTTTGCCAGCCATAAGAGGAAAAACACAATTCATTACATTCTACATGATCTGTTCTATCAATCTGCACATTCCTGACAATAACAGTTCATTCATCCAAGTTTTCGGCCGCCCATCTGTATCATTGAAACTCTTTTGTGGAGCTGTGTTCTACTGTCATCCGACACACACATTTAATTGCCCGCTTATGTCCCTAAAGAGATTTATCTGAACTTTGGGTTCATTTGAATGTTTTGGCACTTTCTGGAACATTAACTTTAAATGGAGCTTGTCCTATCCATCAGCCAATCACATGCTTTGTTCCTATTTTAGCTCAATACAAAGTGTTTGGTAACATTTTATGACAACTTTCATTAGTAAGTAATTAACACAGCATTATATAATACTTAACAGATCAATAGTTCATGTACAGTCTAGTATGTCAAATGTATGAAAACAACATTGGTACCACTTTAAAACAAGGTTCTATTTGTTAACATTAGTAAATGTTTTTGCTGTCACAAACTAGGGTTTTCAACCAAAATCATATATTGCGATAATATACCAGCTAAAATATCACAATACCAAGTAGTATCAGTTTGTCATAGTGGTTCTTAGAAACTAGCCATTCCACTTGTTGCTCCAGAAGTGGTGAAAATAACTGATGAATGAACTGTGAGAAGGCTCAAATGGACTAGCTTGTTATCTAAATACATTATTAGTATGATGCAAAAAAAAAAAAAAAAAAAAAACAATTTGCTTAATCAATACAGCCAGTTCATATTTAAACTTTGATTCCATTATTTCTGTGATTATTTGAATGTATGAATTTGCATAAAAATTCGGATATTGTAACATTGACAAGACAAGAACATTGACAAGAACATTGACAAGATAGAGCAACTGTTTAATTATTACAACCGCTTCAGCCCCTCTCTCCTGGTAAACAGTAGCACGAATGCAGATCACACCGGTTTGACAGCACGCCTTGGGGACTTGATCAAACCGATCTGGGCTGCATTTCCAAAAAGCATCGCAAGCTTAAGTTGATCGAAAAGATCAACTCAGAGAAATTTCTGAGAAACTGTAAATATGTATATATTAAGATAAAGCATTTAGATTAAATGAAGTGTCACTAACCAATGTGTATTCTGCAAAAGCAGTGGGATGTGTCTGAAGGTATTCAATAAGGTTGCTGGTGTTTCCCCATTTGGCTTGAAATCTTTCAAAGAATGGATTTTGCCAGTCTCATCAGGCAAACCCCAAACTAATTCCAAATCTTTTTACGTGACTTGTGTTTTTTAAAACGTTTCTCACTCCCCAAGTTTCTATTTAAATCTATATTATCCATTAGGAGACACAACTGCCAAGCAAATTAACACACTTGGATGTTTGAAGCATGGGAAACCCACACATTGAAAAATAATCAATACGATATAAGGGGCAAATTCTAAACAGCATTTTGCGATGCAAAGGATGCCACATGAACAGTCTATATTTTTTTATGTTATATAAAAAATATATCTCTCCTGTGAGAGATATCTCAGGACCTGTTGTGATGACCTGTTTGTGATGGCTGTAGACTTTGTAAACAGCAAACAAAAAGGTGTTTCACCTGTCAATCATTTTGCTCATTCTCATAGTGTTGTATTTAGAAGCGGATCATTGAGGCTATGATTCATAATCTTTGTCAGTTAGGGGAGCCACTGTGCCACAGTTTGAATTTGACAGCCACAGGAACAAACACAGCTGAACTTTTGCTTGGTTTTGGTCTCAAAATGATCTTTGGAGGGCGGGGTTTGGTTAAATCAACTGCTCAGTCATGTGAAAGCTTCAGAATGCTAAAATCGTTTACAGCACCTGGAACTAATGTTGTTGACTAATGATAATGATTTCAATATTATTGTCAAGTGTTACATTTGACATTTAATGACAACTTCTAATCTGTTTAGCATTATGTAATGTGTGCTTGACTTGCTTATAGTTGTCTGTGCTAATTACTGTAAGATGCAATTTTTCCATTTTTTTTTTATACGCAACACCTTTCATTTGAGCTATTACAAAGTGTTCCGTATAGGTTTTGACTTGAAATCTTTCTTAAATCAGTCCTGAAGTGGGTTTCAGATGATGTGATTGTTGTGTGTTGTAAGGGAATCGTTCAGTGTGAAGAGAAGCTTACCATCAGTGCATCCTGGGCAAATGATGAAGACATCAGCAGACTGCTGCAGTCACTTCCCAACTGGTCCAGTATGACCCAAACCAGACAGCTCCGACAGAAGAGAGAAGAGGAGGAGGACTTCACACGGTCTGAACACACACACTATTATTCATGTACATACTTACAGAAATACATATTTTCCCCAATGTGAGCTCACCACACAGATTGAGTCCTCACAATGCACACAGTATTGTAGTCACAGAGCTGATATCATCTCACATTTAAGCAGGTATGAATATCATACACTGTCAGAGATGCCTTGGGACATGATCAGCGAGCCTCTTTGACCTGTAAATAGATCCATAAGCACACACAAGTTCTTTCTCACACATTTATGAATTCAATACTACATTAGGGTTTTCTATCCTCAAAACAGAGGTTATATTTAGTTGTTTACTTTTTAGCTCAAAACTGTTTTGTGTTCTGCTTTGGTGCTGTATTGTAGAGAATGAAATCAAGCCCTTATACCCTCAACAGACATCTTTAAGCAGGAACAAATTCAACTGCAGGCAATCACACTATCTGAAACATTCCAGCATCCTCTATTGTTACGATCAACCTCTCTCTCTCTCTCTCTTTCTCTCTCTCTCTCTCTCTCTCTCTACACGCAATTCTATTTTCAATTCACTTGCTCTCTCTATCTCTTTTCCTTTCTCCCTTTTCCTCTCAACTGCACACTTGAATTAAAGAAGACACAAGTATGAGAAAAACTGTGATTGAACAAGAGGGAGGGGGCTCCATTTTTATCAAAATTGCCCTCAAAGTGTTCCCCTGTCAGTCTGGATGTTCAGTGCCCTGCAATTGTACAATAAATAAATGAACTGGTTTTGTGGGACAGAAAAGCCAATCTGGCGGACCTGTTGAAGCTAAACGGCGACAGCGAGGGAGATGCTTTTATCATATAAATGACCCTGACAGTTTCATCAGCTAAAGTGGGATTACGGCACATGTATGACAATCCTATATAGGGTGATAAAAGCTTGTTAAAATCCTCCATTCAATAGATGTTGCTTTTTTTAACACTGTTTCAGAGGCCTCAGAAATTAGCCTTGTGAATTTCCTCACATTTATCACAGACCTGTAGGAAAGGAGGTCACAGAGAAAATACATACTTTATAGATTTGTTTTAAAGGGATAGTTCACCCAAATATGAATGAATTTATGTTGTTCCATGTGACTTTCTTTTTTCATGGAACACAAAATGAGATGTTAGGCAGAAGGACAGCCTCAGTCACCATTTACTTTCATTGTAGAGGTCCCACTTTATACTGTATGAGTTGTGTTTAACTACTATGTACTTTGATACAATTTACTTATTATGTGCATACTTGTTGTTGCATTGTACTTAAATTTAAAATACCTGCATTTAATTACATTTGTAGTTACAGTGTTAAATTTACAACTAATCCAACCCTAACCCTAGCTTTACCCTAAAACCTAACTCTAACCCCTAACCCTACCTCTACTCCTAAACCTGTACTTGAACCTCTGTAGCAGCAAATGTGAATCTTGTTAGAATTTTGCATAAAAACATGTAGTTACACAGTAAATACATTTTATTGTATGTATTTTAATGTTAGTAAATAGTTAAAGACACCTAATGTAAAATTTGACCATTGTACCTGTATAGAAAAAAATGCAATGAACTTGAATGGTGACTGATACTAACATATTGCCTTATGTCTCCTTTTGTTTTCCATAGTATAAAGTAAGTCATATGGGTTTGAAACAACATGAGGGTGAGTAAATGATGGTAGAATACAAATGTTGGTTGAGCAGGAGGCCTGGGAAGCTCAGCGAGTACAGACGTGAGTTCGAATCCATGGAGTGCTGAGTGGCTCCAGCCAGGTGTCCTAAGTAACCAAATTGGCCCGGTTGCTAGGGAGGGTAGAGTCTCATGGGGTAACCTTCTCGTGGTCGCTATCGTTAATGTGGTTTGCTCTCGGTGGGGTGCGTGGTGCGTTGTGCGTGGATGCCCTGGAGAATAGCGTGAAGCCTCCACACGAGCTGTCTCCACAGTAACGCACTCAACAAGCCACGTGATAAGATGCGCAGATTGACGGTCTCAGACGCAGAGGCAAATGAGATTCGTCCTCCGCCACCCGGATAGAGGCGGGTCACTACTCCACCACGAGGACTTAGAACGTATTGGGAAAAATTACATCTGGGGGATGAGCAATTCCTATCTAAAAACTACCTTGAGTGTTTATTCCGTACAACTTTAGCAAGTAACTTTTTTACTGGAAAATATTGATGGATTGGATGGATATGAGATGATTTCTCTCTCTTCCTCTCACAGTGTGCTGTTTGCTAAGGAATCAGAGGTTCTGGCTGGGAATCTCGGGGATAAGTTAATTCCTCAGAATGAGATATTGCGGGATGTGAGTGATCTGGAAGCTATATCTAGCCTGCAGGAGAGCATGGAGTGGCTTGCCACCCGCCTCAGGGGTTTCTTAAGCAACCTTCCCCAGAGATCCAGTGAGTATTTGTCTGTCTGTATTTGTGCAGTTGTTCATATATGTGCTTGTCTTCATGTGTATCTAGCTGTTTTTGTGTTTTCATTGTGCTGACCCCCATGTCTCCACATTTTGGATGTACTTACGTAAGACCCCACAACACATATGGGCAACGCAACATGTCACACATAATGCCAATAGCTTTTTTGTTCAATAAATTATACATTATATATTACATATAATACAATGAAGATGTTAACATATTATATCTCCTTCTCTTTTCCTCATCAATGGAAAACCACATAACTTTGAAGTTTGTGTTCATTTATTTTTCACATTATTTTGAGCCAAGATGGCAATCTGTAACATTTAGAATCCTCTATTGGTCAAACATCTTTTCACTAAACAAATTCACAAATCAGAGATTACCAAATGGGAATTGATTGATAAATGTCCTCCGTTCACAGTTGCATAAATGGAAGTGAATAGAGCACAAGTCTAGTGTGACAGCACCTTAAATAATTGTTAGTGTTTGGGGATCTGGGATATTTCTCTGGTTTTCTTAAGGCAATAATTCAACTGCAAAATCAAAGTTGAAAAATCATACTAAATGCCCCAGTCAAACAGAATACACTCCCAGAGACTAAAAGTTCAGCGCTGGTTGTCTGATGTCACTACTTCATCAGTGAAACTTCCTACAATGCCTTCCAAATTGCAAACTGTAAATAAGCTAATTTAAAACTACTGTTATTTCTGATTTTTGGGTAAAGACTCCTTCAGAGTGACTTGCGTCCGTTGCAGATAAAAATTCAATAAGAGCGCAGTGGAGGACGTGGTGTAATTACCATTAGTTCTGTGCAGAAGCCGTAATGGAGTGTTTTATCATGGTGGGACAGCTTCAGCATTGTTCATTATTTAGTGTTTGCCGAGCTGATGGGACCGTTGCAGACGGAAACCCTTATCTCTGTAACCCCCCCCTTAAATTGGATTTTATATTATGGAGCCAGTCAGGTATGAACAAGTCATTTTCTCCTGTCTTGTCTTGCAGACTAATACGCGTTTGCCAGTGTAATGTGGGGGAGATTAAACAGCGTCTCACCACCAGAGACTGAGCTTTGAAGTGGATAGAGTGAAGAGAGTTCCTAGAGAGAACGAGAGAGAGAGAGAGAGAGAGAGAGAGAGAGCTCTTTTGCCCTTGTCATTGTAAAATGCAGGCCCACCTCGGTCAAGAAGAGACATCCTTCATGCACCTGTGGCCATCTTGATGTGGCAGCACAGCGGTGTTTGTGTTTGCTGCTGTAGATGTATTCCACAAAGATGATCAATAATAGCGTGTCCTTGTCCCGCGTCTCTCTCTTAGTTTAATCCTTGGCATTGCTCGATTTGTCCCTCCAGCCTCTGCTAAAACAAACACTCGGACCTCTGCGATAAGATGCAACTGATAATCCTTCTCTTTGTCTCTTTAGCAATATGGTGTTGAATCTTAATTTAATCTTAATTTGCTTTGCCACTAGAACATATTGGTGAAAAGTCAATGTCCTTCTTTCAGACCTACTTCCTTGGGAAGAAAATAATGGGCTTTTATTGGCTGTTAAGAAAGCAAGAGTTTGTATTTGTGCATGTCTTTTCACTCATCTAAGAACTTCTCAAATCACCTATTCAGCTCTATTCCTTACCTACACTCAGAGCCCTATTTTTCTCAGAACAGCTGTTTATTTGTTTTTTCTCTGTCTTTTTTTTTTTTTTTCGTATTTCTTCATCTCACACAATGTTGCTTGGCTGGGTGAGTAGATATGTTTTATTTCAGCCCTTTCAGATGAAATATCAAACATTCAGCTCTCACTAATATTACCCATTTCATTCTCTCTTACATATCAAATAAAGAGGAGTTGAGAAATTAATAGGAGAAATCGCACTGCTCAATATGGCAGCTATAAAAATGATAGTTCTGCCTTTTAGCTAAAGGAGCCATTTTTGATTGATTGATTATTTTTTTTATTTTTTTTACTCAAGAATGTGCAATAGATTAACCTATTTTTACAGTATTAGCATGATTTATCATGAGCTAAATCAAAATCAAATGTTATGCTACCATTGCTGTCAGATTTTAATGCTGACTTGACATGGAAAACTGTAGAAAAGTTGACACGTCTGGTGTGCACAGACTAAAAATGTTTTTCATTTCAGTTCGTTCTGAGCAAAAACAGTATTTTTTCCCTTCCGGTTCAGACGTTCTACAGCCTCCTTTCCAAAGGGTAACGGGTTAGAACAAAATAAAAGAAGGGTTAATAACGTTCTTTTTAAAATACTCTGCATAAGGGGTGGGTGAAATACCAATCAAACAAGCAACCTGATCTGGAAAAACAAACCCAAAATAAGACACTTGCCTCACTAAAATAAGTTAAAATAAGCCAATAAACCCTTTGGCCTTTGGTTTCATCAAAAAAGATAGTGGAACAAAATTACCATTAAACATTTTAAAATAACATTTTCACTCCAGAACAATTGAAAATGACATGGTTCCCATTTTCGATTACATTCTGCAAAAATTTTTATTCATTTTAGTTTTTTAGTTTTATTCATTGAACCATTCATCCTTGCTGGCGAGTGACCTAAACAATATTTTGCCATGTGCTTTATAATTATTATGCATGCATTTTTTTATGGCCATATTGATTTAGTGTCTACATTTGTCACACCTCGACCATTTAAAATGATCTAGTACCAAAAATATGCACTTTCCCTTATACATTCATATTAACCGTAACCTAAAATCCTGATATCTTTTAAAAGTTCATGGGCATGTTAAGCAACATGTATGCCATATGCTCTAGGAGCAATTCTTGACAGACAGTATTAGAGATTTCAGTCTTTCCCCATTCAGATAGAAAGGAGCTACACTTGCATGCATACTTACATGTTGCCAAGGTGGCCACCAAGTGAACTAACTTGCCTGTGACCCCAGGTTCATTTTTATCTCAGGGTCTTCCGCTGACCATTACCCTTGTGTCCTTAAGCATACCTTTAACCTTTTAAACCTAGGAGGCTGTAGAGGCAAAAACACAAAACTATTGTAGAAACAGCCGTCTTACTTTCATATGCTCTCCAAATCCATCTTCTGCTCTCATTCATCTTGACTCTCAGGAGATTTAGCTTTCTCATATCACTGAACAGACACAGAGCTTTGAGCTGCAGTAGCCTTTAGTGCCAGAGACAGAGGGAGTCTGAGGTCAGGTGATCTGTTCATTTATTGGAGCTTTTTAAAGTATCGTTATCGGCAACAGTAAAGGTCTGCTTTCCATCTATTAGCATAATGTGTGTGGATACACACAGCCACAGTTTAATTTTTGAAATCGCTCTTACCGAAGACACCTACACATCCTTCTCTGTATTTTTCTCCTGCCGCTCAAGCCCTGTCCTGGAGGCTTAGCTTGCAGAGTTGTTGTGCTGACACATTGAGGTCAAAGGTCACAAGCAGGCAGTGCACTGCTCTCCCCATGCAGATGTTACTGCTGTTACTGCAGACAAATTATTAACGCTCTCAGCCAATCACATGCATCATTCATGAGGCTTCTGTCTCTGGTTTTATCTTCTTCAGCAGCTCACTCTCTCCGTTTCCTCTGGTGCTGTGGTGGTCAGATATTTTTTAGGAGAATGCTGTGTTGCAGCCGGTGGGACACAGAATTCCCTTACAAAAAATCTAAACTAGCCGCAAACTAAACTATTCACACTCTTATTTTCACATGCAAATGAGCTTGTGATATAAGTCTTTCTAGCAAGACAGTCCATTGTCAGCCATCTTTGGTATGCTTTCAGGAAGCTATTCCCAGTCATGCCAGTGCAGCACATATCTACTTGAATGGAGAAAGACCAAAATCTCAAGATTACGATCAAAGATCATATTTCAAATCAGCAATAAAATCTGACAATACTGGTATCATAAATTGTGATTCTTTACCTCATATTATGTTAAAAAGCAACACATTTTTTTTTTTATAGCTGATGTGCATGCACCTTCTAGAGTTGATTGACAGGTGATGTCTCTGTATCTAAAGATGATTGGCTCTTTTATCTGTAAGCGGGCCTTCCTTTCTACATCCGTTGACTGTTGGGCTTTCAGAGCTCCTTGGTTGAGCATTCCAGTTTCTCCCATACATTTTAATAGAAGTGTCCCATCTCTACTAAATAAGCTCTGTTGTGATTCACCGCAAATGTTTGTCAGAAGTTTGCAGCTTTACACCAGTAGTGGTGAACCTCCGGCAAATCTTCGGCAACAATAGACAATTTGCTGCAAGTTTGCAGTGAACTCTCAATTTTTTTAAGGGTTATTAATTATTTTATTTTTTTATTATTATTGTTTTCTAGTTAAAGTTTAGCTTTAGTTTTTATGTATATTTATCTTTATATATTTTTTATTATTTAAAAAATATATATATATTGTTATATTTCATACTTTAAATATTAATAATAAAATATAAATAAATGAAATTATTTCTATAAAATATTTTAGGGATTTTTAGTGCTGCCAAAGTGTTAAAGCACTAACCGATATTCTTTAAATAGTTATCAGTTTAATTAAATGTAATTAATTATTTGGTAAAACGTTACAACAAGGTTTAATTTGTTAACATTATTTAACAACATTTATTAATATTAATTAACATGAACTTACAATGAATAATACTTTTAAAGGATTTATTAATCTTTGTTAATGTTAAATAAAACATATTACAAACATCCATTTTAAAAATCAAAAGTTGTATTTGTTAACATTAGTTAATTCACTATGAATTAACATTAACTATCATTGAACAATTGCATTTTTATTAACTAACATTAACTAAGATTAATAAATGCTATATAAAATATATTGTTAATTGTTTGTTCATGATACCTAATGCACTAACAAATGTTAATGAATGGAACCTTATGTGAAGTGTTACTAATTATTTTAATATGTATAATGCTATTTGATAACTTAAAACAAAAATGTATTTGTTTGATTATTTGGTTACGTTTTCATTTGTATTTTTATGTCATTTAAGGAAATGTTTTATTTCGCTTTAATTTTAGTTTTCGTTAGTGATAATAACACTGGTGCATGGTGATGCAGTTTGTCAACAGCAGTTTATGGGTAGAGCTTCAATCACCCTGACAGTTAGAGGGATGTGGTCGTGTAGAAGAATATCAGTGAGTGATTGATGTACCCTCTCTCCATCTTTATGAGTGCCACCCTCTTGCAGATGGCGTCGAACAGACCCTTAGGCAAAATAGGATTTGAAAATACTTGGATGAGCCACGAAATACACCACACACATCTATGCAATCACACACCCTCCAGCTAAAGAAATTTAAAAGCTTAGAAGTTAGAGGAAGAGAGCTGTGCCAAGCAGGAGGAATACGGCAGTCTGTTTACGGCTCTAAATTGGTGACCCCATACAGCGCATCCTTGATCATGTCTTCACAGTAGGCCGAGTTCAGATGTATGGAGGAAAGGGACACAGACAGTGGGCCCCATCACTCTCTCACACCCCCAGTGGGGACCAGGGGCAGGGGGCCTGGCACACACACTTTCAACCGAGCAGCCATCGTTCGCCACATGCTACATTCCACTGCACTGTGAGTCACTACACACGCTCGCACACTGACTCACTCACTAGCAGTTGGTGTGTATATACATGAGCACACATGTGTTAACAACACACGCAACAAGACAACCACATCCAGCTCTGCATATGGACAACATTCACACTAATTGCATACTGCAAATTTGCAGGTTAATTGCTGTGCAACATTGATTTCCTTTCGATTTGCAGTACACTCTGAACATTTGGAATCATGCTGTTCTTGCAGGGCTGTGTTCCAAATTCACAAAAATGATAAACTGTCTAATATAAACAGCCATTTTTGATTGCACCCAACTGGTAAAACAGTATGTGTATGTGTCAGTTATACAAAAATAGATCCTATCTCAGAGAGGACTGAAGCAATCAGCATTAGCATTTTATTATTATTATTATTGAAAATGTGTGTTGCTGGCTGCTAACTAATTTGGGTTTATTTTAAAGTGTAATATTAAGACTAAATCTTTACATTTTATAAAGAAAATTTGAGTGATGCTTGCCATGCAAAATGCGCTTCCACAATACTAGGGTGTTGTAGGTGGTTGCCAGGGCATTTTTAAAAACGGTTGCTAAGGTGTTCGGGGTCGTTTCTTAGTGGCCCAAGTGAAAAGAGTCCACCCCAAGTCTCTAAGATATTCTGGCCCCTAGATATGGCTTGGGTCCTTCCTTCAATGCAAGTCTATGGATTTTTTTCACCTCTTTTAGTGTCCACCAGGTGAACATTGTAAGTCTGGCCTCTTAGCACACCTCTCCTCATTCATGACAAGGTTTAAACCTTAGAGTTAGGTGTTTGTTCTAAAGTATGAGCAATAGTAATCGGGATGCTTTCCATTGCAAGCATTACTAATTACAGTTGAATTTAAATCACTTACCCGTTAAAATATGATTTCAGGAAAGTTTAAATTGTTGATTTGTTACTCATCAGAGTTATGGAATGAACCCTAATTGAACTGTTTGCTTCTTATGGAAGGCTAACCGTTCTGCTAACCACAGGACATCACAACAAAGGATTTCTCAGTTCTCTCTGATATTAGAAATCATTCCTTATACTGATCAGTGTGTTTGTACTTCTTGTCTTCAAGCATTTTTATCAAGCCACGACAAACACTCCCTTATCTCCAACAAACCTTTTTCTTCCAATAGTTATAAGCAGACAGTAATTAACTACAGAATGAACACACACATACACATATTCTGTGTCTCTTTCCATGTCTTTTGATTTTGGCCTGTGTGTATTTATATAATTGCTGTATGGCAGCGCCCATCATCTTGAACAAACACAAGGGACCAAGGGCTATATGAGCATAATAGCATCCATCTGCACAGAAAACACATCCACACACACACACACACACACACACACACACACACACACGTACTGCTCTGCATACCGTGTTGTATGTGTGTGCTTGTGTTGAATGTGACCTTCAGAAGTGCGGAGACACGCCACAGAGTTAAAGGAAGTCAGAGTCCATCTCTCCTGCCTCATTGATCACCCAGTGTTGAACTTTCACACACACACACACACACACACACACACACACACACACACACACACACACACACACACACGTTTGTGCAGCTATCCTTATGAGGACTTTCCGTAGACATAATGATTTTTATTCTGTTTGAAATATAGATTCTATTCTCTAAACTTAACCCTAACCTCAAAAAAAACTTTCTGCATTTTTACTTAAAAAAAAAAAAACGTAGTTTAGTACAGTATGTTTTTAAGAGATTTGAATTATGGGGACATTAGAAATTTAGATGTTACTAGTATTGAAAAATTGTCCAGGATTACTGCAAATTTGTCACAAATAAACCATTTTTGCAATGATTATACACACTGCAAGATGTTAAAGATATCTGTTCATATACGTTTTTCATCTAATTTTGTTTTTTGTGTGTGTGTTTGTAGGTGTTTCCCCAGGCTCAGATGCCCAGGTGAACAATGAGAGTGTATGCAGTCGAGAGCTGACATTGACAGACCTCTCCAGATCCTTCCAGGACATCGCCGACTGATTCTTACCAGTGCTGCATCTGGAGGTCGGGTAGGTCGAAGCACTCCATCTGTGTGAATGCACCAATTTTAAGGACTCAAGGACATAGTGGAAAAAGTGTTGCTCTGTCGTGTGACCCAAAAGTTATGAATGTTTTAAGTTTTGCCATAACTCACTTTGAATCTGACAGACTGAATCTACAAGGACTAAATCTACATATCCAAACCTCCAAACCCTACATCCTATTTTTCTTTCTCCCTGCACTTATGGTAGAGTCAGCCCAAATTCAGCTTTTCCTAAAGAGCACGAATAGGCCATTACCACTACCCACCCCCTCCACATGCCCTCCCTCCCACTTGCCCTATTATTCTCTGATATCGTTTAGCTTGTGTGATTCTGTTTATGATTTGGAAACAATAACTTGTGGCTCCCATGCTATGCGTTATTGACTTTTTCCATCAAGCAAATTTCCCTTGACAGTGCTTGAGGGTAAATTAAGCCATCAGAGAAGGTAAAAAGGATGTAGGCTTTATGGTTTGGAAGCAGGGAGGCTTCTCTTAAAGCCTTTTTAATAGTGAATGAGGAAGGGGAGGTTTTATTACAGGGATACTGAAGTCATTACAGAAACACTCTCTGTCTTAACTTCTCTCTTTGTATCTCTCAGAATCTCTTTATCTTTACACCTATACTCCGGTTTATAACCCCATGAACACTTCACAGATTTTACCCACAAATGCACCTGCTCACAGGATATTACATCATATTAGTTTATTCAGTATTTATTGAGTGGTTCTGTGTAGAAAGATATTCACCACCAGTACCTGGAGTTTCTCTGGGGACCAGTAACAGTATAGTGTACTGCTTACTCAGTGCGCCTAAGCTAACAACACACACATTCAAATACATTACTTTTGAGATAGATGGATAAATGGATGGGTAGATGAATGAACAGACAGACGGATGGATGGATGGATGGATTAGAAAAAGGCAACATTTAGAACAAGATACATCATGCACATTACAATAAACAGACAAATTAGAAGAATAAACGATATAAACAGACATTACAAAACAAATTTCTACATGTTTTACACAATATGCACCTTGTACACAAAAGTACATGTATTACATTGCATGTCTTTAAATGTGTATTTGCATTTAGATGGGAAGCATGTAATAATCTACAATATAGTCCAACCAGACTTTTAAGTCCTGTGCAATCTGGAAAAAAAGCTTCTGGAATCTGTTTTTATCTGTCTTTACCATAATTGTCATTCATTGCCTGTCGTCTCTATCCTTTTAGGGTCCACTGTTTCCCTTATCTGATCCCTCTGGCTAAACAAGGAAACTACGCCATCGTTGCCAATGCAGCCAGCATGGACTATGACCCCCTGGTGGTGAAGCTAGAGGAAGTGATGGGAGCTGTTCCAGTATATTTTTGAGGGAGAGTGAACTCTTATACAGTTGAGTGCATAAGTTTGCACCCCCTTGCAGAATCTGCAAGATGTTCATCATTTACAAAATAAATTAAGTACAAATTTAAAAAAAAAAAGGGGGTGCATTTAATTTTGTTTTTACTTTAGTACTGCCCTGATGAAGCAATTTGACATAAAAGATATTTACATATTCCGAAATAAGGCAAAATAATAACTGAATTTTCACATATGATCCTGTTAAAAAATGTACATCCCCTTGGTTAAAATTAGGTGTGGTACTTTCTCAATGGTCAATGACTGATTGTGTCTTTTGTTATAGAACTTTTAAAATATGATAGTTCTTTTTAATTATGATATTTTATCTCTTATATCTGTATGAATTCTAAAATGGGGACAAAGGGAGGATGCAAACTTAAGCACTCAACTGTACCTCAACAGGAAGCTGATACCTAGAGGATCTCTCTTCCTATACACTGCGTCCTAACTAGAGGTAGATAGATTTATCGTTTTTCCTGAATAATCTGTACCAATAGTTGCTTTTTGGAGCTTTTTCAGTCTGAAAAATTGTAATACAATAGTTGCCAATATTTTACTTTCATTTATTTCCACTAATTTTTCCTTATAAAAAAAATAATCCGGTAAAATATATACATACAAACTCTTCATCTGATGAATCTATAGGCTATATAAAACTTATTTTGTTAAATACTTACATACAGAGCATTGTAACGGAGCCAAATCTATGTAATTTAAAAATAAGTGTCCCAGGTGTGTTGCGGGGCTTATTTAAAGTTAAAAGTCCCATGTTATGAACCAAATCACACGCAACATGTCTCTAGAGTGTATAGAGAATGGTGCGAAAAACAAAAAACAACCAATGAGTGGTGGTTCTGTAGATGAAAATGCCTTGTTGATGAGAGAGTTCAACAGAGAATGGCCAGTTCGAGCTGACAGAAAGGCTACTGTAACTCAGACTAGTCTTCCATCTTGTAACAATATGTAATATATCATTAGCTGTGCTTCAGAAGGTCAGTGGCAAACGGGATTAGAGTCTAAATTGTTTGAACTTTGGGTACCAGGTCTAATTCGGTTGCTTGATGTTTGCTGCATATGGTGATATTGATGTCATGTGAAAGAACCCTACATGCAGTCTTGTCCGGTGTGCTCCTTAATTGTTTATGAATTTATAAAAGACAGTCAATAAACGTAAACTCTCTCCAGTCTGTAGATGTCTAACACTATGTTTCTATGTTTTTATTTGAAGATTACTATCAGGGCAGTTAAATTAGATAGATTATTGCGCATTTTGCTGTAGAAGTAATCAAATCAATAATGACGGATTCATTGCATGATTATTACAGCGCATTACATTGAACTGTCTCTCTCTTTCTCTTGCTCATATGATGCATGGGAGGTACAGGTGGTGCATTGTTTACTAATGGTACCTCTGATTAACCCCTCCCACAGACACGCACTGCAGTACAATACTTATGAAACTGCTTGTAGACTATGCTGCAGCGATATAGCGCCAGACTCATGCAGCTCTACCTCTGTCATTTACATTCAGTTTTGAGTGTGTGTAAATGGCTGTGTGTGCTTGTGTATGTCTGTCGAATGGTTTAAGAGAAAGAGGGATTAATTAAGAGAGATGGAGGCTTATTTGGATGGAAGTGATGCTGGGAGATGGAGAAAGGCCCATGAGGAAGAAGGGAATCGCTGGCTGCTCTCCCATCTGAATGTGTGCTGTGGGCGACTGGGCCAAGGACATAGTAATAACCATCGATTTGAGTTAAAGCTGTGCAGTGCAGTGGCCAAACCCAGCAGCACTCCACGATTACAGCACAGTTTGGACACAGTGCCATCTAGTGATGTGAAACACAGAGGAGATGCAGAAACACAGCAGAGCATCCTTAAAAGCATCAATATGGAACTGAGCAGTTAGTGTTTTCATTTATTTTCTACTAGTACAAACAGTGTGGTTTGTGTGCAGAGAATTACTGCCACAGGAGCTGACATTTTTAAGTTTAAATCAGGAGTAAACAACGTCACTCTGGAGTTTTTCATCTAAATGACCTTGCACCTTGTTTTGGTTCAGTCCCCCAGCAAAATTAGAGTGCTTTTACTCTCAGTACATGCTCACCACGCACACACACACACACTCACACACACCCATATACTCACACCATCTGCTCACTGCCTTAGACAGAGCCAGACCATGTTCAGAGTCCTGTAGTTGCCTCAGTAATGTCTAATCAACGTCACCCAAACCTCGCAGGTGACTGCTGTTTGTGTGTGTTTGTGTTTGTGCGTGCGTGTGTGTGTGTGTGTGTGTGTGTGTGTGTGTGTGTGTGTGTGTGTGTGTGTGTGTGTGTGTGTGTGTGTGTGTGATTTTAAATCCCTATATTTCATTAGCTTATGAAGCATGGTGGATAGAACTGATCAAAGATTACAATAGGATAACTCATGAGGACAAACTATCCCATGACCTCTATGCATCTAGAACCCATTTAGAACCCAGTTCATCCAAGGCTTTTAGAGTGTCAGTAGATACATACAGTATATACTACAAAGATAATGGTGACAGACAGTAACACTCAATCACACCTGTAGCTCAGCTGTTAGCAACACCAAGATCATTGCTTGGATTCCCAGGAGACATGCATGCTGATAAAATGTAAAGACTATTGCACTTAAAGACTAATTTATACAACAGATGAAGACGAACTGAACAAACTAAAGCACCCCTTGGGTGAACGAAACCTGCATTTAAACTATGTGCTCCGTCATTTTAAAATTAGTTTGTTGAGGAATGTCAAAACCACACCCACGATTAGATTAAAATGCTTTTCGACTAGCAGAGAATTTTTAGAGGTGAGAATGAACAGGAGAATCAAGCATTAGCAGAACCAAAACATCTGCATTTTGTCATAATTTTTAGGCAAACTAAAGGAAGCTTGTTCATCCAGTAATTATAAATTAGCCTAAAGTCTCTTTGGATAGAAGTGTCTGCCAAATGCATATACACTACCGGTCAAAACTTTTGAAACACTTGACTGAAATGTTTCTAATGATCTTAAAAATCTTTTGATCTAAAGGCGTATGTTAAATGTTTGAAATTAGTTTTGTCAAAAATATATATAATTGTGCACAAGATGGCGGCCTGTGTTGTAGCGCTGTTGTTGTGCCTGCTATCCACATTAAGAGCTTTGTTACATATAAATGCTACTTTGAACGACCTTCGAATTGCTTTACTAAGGCGACTGGAAGTTTACTAGTTATTGCTATCAGGCGGCAGAACATGAGGACAGTTGCATTTCAGACTACACTTCTTATGTCTTTTAACTCGCATAAGGGGATTAAAGCATTTTCATTCATTTTATTGTGGATGAGCAACTTTTGGAAAACATTTGAAAAGGGTGTGGATAGAGAACAAAAACACCATTATCAAATTTATCTGGAGAAATGTGGACCTCTTAATGATTTATGTCATTCTGCTTCTCAAGTAATTTTGTCTTGTTTTAAGAATGTTTAGATATATTTACCAGAATATAAGATAAAAACACAAATTCATTTTTGCAGTGCTGTGACAGTTGCCAATGCAACATAGATGAGCCGAGTTGAGCTTCATGCGAATGAGCCTGATGCAATGTGGCAACCAACAATGGGAGTGCAGACAGATAAACTCACATGATCCTGCTCCTGATATGGTTGGATACTGCTTTCGAGGAGGAACACCTCCTAGAAACCAACAGTACAGATGCTTGGCAAACTTGCAGTCAAACATTGCTGTCAGTGTGAACAAACCTTAATACGTAATTACAAATCTGCCATTATTGTCAGCCAAGTTCTTTCATTCACTTCCCAGTGGAAAATCGTATATAAGCTGGATCACTGAGAAGTAAATTCTCAGTTCAGAGACTCACCTGGTTGACTGGCATGCAGGGTCAGTGGTCAGGCTGCTGGAAAAGCACCTGTCTTGTGAGGCCATTTGTAACGGCCTCTGGAAAAACGACATTTTACCAGCGTGTCAAGATGACAGCCTGCTCTGTTTACCACGGCTGCTCTGTGCTCCCAATATCCAAAAAACAACCAGCAGCTGCACTTGACAGCACATTGCTCTGAACATATGGCCTTTTTTCTATATCTGTTTATACTGTGGTCCCAAAAAATTATACAGATATTTAAGCAATACTCCGAAATGTATAAATTTCATTCAGATTCAAAATATCAAACCAAGCAACATCTGCAAGCATAGGATACTATACCTATTTTCAATAATAATGTCACTTTTCGGTACCTGGTGTAATTAATCAAATTAACAATACTGTAGGCATGTTCCACTAAGGTTTGAAAACCAGAAAATGATTAAATGCTTTTATATTTTACATTATATCCACTGTTGTAACATTTGCTATTTAATACGCTTCTTTTTGTGTTATCTTTTGCTTGAAAAGTGCTGTATTTCCTGAAAATAAATGTTGGTTTGACTTGATTTGATATTTTGTTATCTAATGCAATACCATCCATGCATTTTTAAGTGTGACAAATACTATTTTGGGAGCCACTATTTGTTTATAAGGATATCTTTTTTATAAATATTTTTCTATATTCTCTTTTGACTTTTAGCACAGTTATCATTGGAAGATGGGAGATACCATTGAAATGAGCATTCACAGCCAGTGTCTGGACATATAATATGAATTTACAGTGGTCTCCACATACCATTTATGCAACCTGCTATCCCATGATTCCTGTCCAGGTGTTTTCTCTTCAGTAGACCAAAGCCAAGTCCATCTTACTTTAAACAGACCTACTGATAAAAGACCAGCCTGCCTGCAAAATGTTCCGATTAACGGGAAGATCAGACCTGTCGAGGGAACTTCAGTGAAGCCTGATATGCACTTTTGCACGTAAAGCAATGGCATTTGTTACCTTGGTGACAAGCATGCATGTTCTGCTTGAAGGAGAGGATTGTCTTGGGCATCTTGCCCGCTTTCTCTCTCTCCCAGCTGATAACTAATGTGTTGCAAAGAAAGCGCTGACAGAAGCAGCTCCTAATGGCGTTAAAATTGTACATGCTGGAAATTGGAGGAAATTAATTGTGCTGATTCCAGTTTTTTCACTGTCTCCCTTTATGCCAACAAACATCTCCCAGCATCCTTCACTGCATTCATCATAAATGAGCTTAATACTCCTGGTGTGCAGTACTGTACACACAGAAACAGTCTAATTAAAACTTAATGGCACTCAGAAAAACATACACAGGTGCAAGTCCTATGTGTGAGAGGTTCCTGTTCTGATGAGAGAGAGGATTGGGAATGAGGGGGAGGTCTTAAAGCCACAGAGAATTAATTAGATTAGCAAGTCACTTCTCTTTTACTAATTGTTTTTAAAATGTGTTAAATTTAGTGTGTAGAGTTTTGTAGTTGTCCAACCAATCTCGAACAAACAGACACATCGTAGGTGTAAATGCTGTTCCAAAAGTTAGGTCTTACTATAGGCACCTGGCCAACGCACGGTCCGGTTAAACATATTTAACAAATGTTTTTGCAGTGTTATGGTGGTAACAAACCTCACTACTTAAGGGGGCAATTACCGTTACCTTCAAAAGTTTGTGCCATAAAACCAGATGTGTTATTATTCAGGTAAGTTGCTGTTAATATATTGACTTCAACATATTTGCTCCACAACATTTTCTTCGAACGGTTGCACTTCCATTACAGTTGTTGGTTTAAAAGATAAAACTCACTATAGAATCGGACAGTTCACACTAATGTCCACTAAGGCGCCCCTTGTGGCTGCACTGAGGTTGCAACGCATACTTGCGTTGTGTAAAGAAACAAATTTCAGAATGCAACAATGCACAAAAGAAAGCTTGTGTAGATACTGTAGAAGCGTGTACGTTCACGAACATATGTAGAATCCATTTCGGGCCTTAGGTGGCATTGCATGTATCCTTTGTGCAGAAGGCAATCTAGAATGCATTGCAACGAGTTAATTAAAAAGAAATCCATGATGGCAGTTAAAGCAAGAGAAGTATTGAATAGAAATAAACATGTATTTCATCAGTCTAGCTAGCAAGTCAGTCCACTGTCGGCCATCTTTGGTTATGACATTTAGCTGCTATTTAATTGTATGGAGAAAGACCAAAATTTCCAAAACAGTTGGGCAGGATTACGATCAAAGAGCATTGTTCAAATATACAGTGAAATCTGACAATGGTATCCTAAATTGTACTTCTTTACCTGGCTTGTATAGCTAATGTGCATGCGCATCCTCGAGTTGATTGTCAGGCGATGTCTGTATCTAAAAGCTGTTGATTGGCTCATTTACCTTTAAGGCGGGGCTTCCTTTATACATCTGTTGACCATTGGGCACTTTGAGCTCCTTGGTTGGCAGATCAAATTTCTCCCATTCAATTAAATAGAAATGGCCCGTCTCAGCTAAATAGTCTCTGATTTCATGCAATGCTGAATATTATTAATAAATCAGTGTTCTGTGTAGTAAAAAACATTTACTCTTTTAACCAATATTTGTGTTTGCTGTGTATGTTTTCTGTTAATGAGAATATAGCACTGTTAGTTTAGCAACATGCTTACACTGAACTCTATTGAAATGAATTGCTATTAGAGTCTCCTGTGCATTTTGCATAAGAATCAACCTTTTTAATGGCACACAAAGTTGCTGCCTATAGCTCTTTTCGGACGGGAGTTGTCCCTGAGGAGGTTAGGGAAATTTGTGTTTCACATGCATAATTTGTGATTTTATTCCTGTCTGAATCTGACAATTCTGTGTTTTTCCTCACACAACCGCTGTAATAATTTCAGAGCAAATTACCTACTGTTTTTCAGCTAACTCAAGGGTCCTCTGAGAAATATAATCCTGTCCAAATGCAAATGTCTGTGATTGCTGATATTGCATTTTTACCAATGCTTCTCCTCAAGTGTTTTGATCTACATGAACTACCGTTAAGATCGTACTTATGCACTTCAATCTTCTGCCTGCTGTGCGCCTTTCAATATGGATGTAGATTTGTTTTGCTATCTGAAGAAAACATAAGGAAATAACATCAACAAGGAGGTCCAAATCACCGGAATTGCTAAGACTGGCCACTGTAATATTAGCATCAGGTAAGATACTTACCTAAATTTCTCAGCTCAATTGCATAATGTTATAAATGTATAATACACTGATTAGTCTTTATTTCAGTGGGTTTATTTTAAGCGCCAACTTCTACAAGCTCGTGAAGTTTGTTTTAATAGGGTTTTTATCAAATTAATTTATTATGTGGAATTAATAAATTAAAATTAAATAAATTAATTAAATAATTATTTAAAATGGGGGGTTCAGGGAAAAGGGGGAGGCGAGAACTAACAATATAAATAATATTGAATTAAATAAAAAGACACACACAAACACACACAGGGCAGCTGCCCGTAATTCTCTCTCTCTCTCTCTCTCGAACCGTCGTCACCGGCTGCCTTTATCCCTCGCGCGTCCCATCAAGCTGATTGGGGACCAGGCGCGCATCGTTCCAGCCCGGCCCCGCCCTCCTCCGCTCTTCAAATGTATTTTTAAAATGGCAAGTACTTTTAAATTTAAACAGATTAAGTTTTAAAAGATAAGTGAATTTTATCACCTAAATTAATTCAAGTGTTCAACTTTCTGTAATGCCCACATCTTGAAAACAGACACTCACACTTCTGTAATAAAAATGGAAATCTTAGTCCTATTTGAATCAATACATAAAATCATGGATGTCAGGTGATAAAAATTGTAACTCAAACATAGTCTAAAATAAAACTTTGTATAGGAGAATATCTCCTTCAGTGTCCTGCTTTGAGTCCTAATTAGCAAACAGTGCAGGTCGGGTGGTTTAACGCCCTGGCACAGGAAGGGTTACTGGGACACTGTACTGTCAGGTCCGTTATAAATGGCTGTGTTTTTTCTGTGTCAGAGATGAATGGGGGTTAATGGAACTGCCCTCTCTCTGTCCTGCAGGTGCACTTGTGCTCAGATTCACACTTTTGGGTCCCTCCTTCAATTAAAGTCTATGGAATGGTTTTGTCTGTTTATGCTCTGCCTGGCAAAAAAAAAAATCACAAGTCAGAGAGTACTAAAAACTCTCCTCATCAAGCCACATTATTTGAGGTTTCATTTATGACCATAGCACAAACAGAATATCTAACCCCTATATTCAATAGTAGTAGTGATGTTTGCAGAATATTTATGGGCACTACATAGAAAATGTGGAAATAATATAGTAGATAGAAATAACAGCCATGGAGCATATATGTTTAGTTGCGTTGACTATCTCCAGTTCATATCCTTAATATAGCCATCTGACTTGGCTCGAAAATCTTCACAGCTTTAGTCATAAAAAGGCAAAACAAAAATATTTCTGCCACTGTTTGCTCTAACCTGAGAAGTTTAAAAGTGAGAAGTTGTTTCAAATGGATTCTTAGGCTCATTTAGAGTGCAGCCAGAAGTCTCTGAGCACCTGGAAGACTGTGCCAGCTTGATACGGGAGTTAGTGAGAAAGATTCTTGCTGGCTAAGAACTTTTCTATTTGCCTCAGTAATGCAGCATGAGAGAGGTGCTTTAGGAGAGAGCAATTCAGAGGAGGAGTCTGCTCTGATGGGGTCACAAACACATTCAGCTCTTATCACCCCTGTTACAAATGTGCCTTGGCTGCAGAAATGGAAGTTGTAAGCTCTTTGTATGTGTGTATGTGTGTATGTGTGTGTGCTCATGTGTAAGTGTGCTTTTTGACCTATTTTTCTAATGTAGAATGCGTTGCCCCATCTTATTGGTCAGCAGCATATTTAGACCAAAGAGTCTATGTTAAAGTGGTCTAGGCCCATCTGCAAGAACCCTCTTAAGTTACTAAAACATAGTTATAATTGTAAGTGTATTGTCTCTAAAGGGTTTCTTAACTTAAGGGGTTTCATGCAACTGGGCCCTGATGTTCTAACATGTTTTGTAAATGTCACATTTCCAATGAATCCACTTAGGAGCTAATGCAAAAATGCAGCATGATTTTATCCTCGACTTACGATGAAGCTCGGAAACACTGCCGCCACCTTATTTCAAAGGAGCATTATCATATTCTGCTTTTTGATATAACACACTGTCTCTCTCTGTCTCTCTATCTAGGCAGTACTATGAGATGCTGTATAATACTGCGGATGAACTGCTCAACCTGGTGGTTGATCAAGGGGTGCGTTACGCAGAGCTGGAGTACATCAACGCTTTGAGCCTCCTCCACCGCAGCCAGACAGGCGTGGGAGACCTGACCATGCAAAACATGAGGCTACAGCGTCTCAAAGACAGGCTGCCATTAAACAGGCTACAAAGGACAAAAAGATCACCACAGTCTAGACACACTCATACTCAAAAACAAATGTGTGTCTGTGTTAAGGTATAGTTCCCCCAACATTTAAATTGTGTCATCATTTACTCAACAAAGCCTACTTTAACTCTTCTGTGGAACACAAAGGGAGAGTCTCAGTCGCCATTCACTTTCATTACATCTTTTTTTTTTTTAACTTACTATGGCGTTGAATGGTGATTGAGGCTGTCATTGTTCCTAGCCTCTCCTTTTGTGTCCACAGAAGAAAAGGAAGTCAGAATGACAGAATTTGTTTTTTGGGGGGTTGAGCTATTCCATTTGTTTTGTCATCAACCTCGAATCGTGTCACACATTCAAGCAAACATTGTAGTGTTCATGGTCAAAGAGCTTTACATCTTATTTTCAGTTTTATTTTCTTTAGTTGCTTGTGTTGTTTTTTTATATGATAAATTTTTTTAGATACATTTCAGACCAGTGCCTTGAACCCAAACACACACACACACACACACACACACACACACACACACACACACACACTTGCACTCACAGAAGGGACCAGACCACACCTTTTAGAGTGTGAAAGGATTCTGTCACTTGGCTTGGGGACATTTTCGTCTAATTTTCTTACTTTATCAAACCGCTGCTCTCAATTATAGAATTTTCCCGTATGCCATCTCCCTACCAGGCCTGCAGCCTGTGTCTGGAATAACAGATGCCAGATTAGAGTACCAAACTTTTTATCAGGCAAAACGAAACAGTTCACCCTGCGTTTGTTCATTTGTTTTGCTTCCTTAGGAGAGGAAATAGGAATACCTAATCTCATTCAGTATTTCGTACTTTTCTACCTCCCCTACGTTGTGTTAAGTTGTTCATTCATAGTCAAGGTTTTTGACTATGGCTCATGTTTACACAATCATTAGGACATTATAACATATTTGATGACGTAATGAAATCACTGATATTAGAAAATTGTGCTCTCCAAATGCTCCCTTTAAAGCTCTCATTTTGCAGGTTTTTTATATCAACGGTTTATGATGCTCACAGCCCCTCGTTCAAACTGACAATAAAGCAACAAATCAATCATACTCTCTGTCCTCTGCTGGTTTTAGCTCATTAACTATGAAGAATATTACTTAACGAGAAGGTGGTACAAAAAGCCAAGTCAAAACAGAGCACAGGTGTAAAGAGGTAAAACACCAGGAAGCCACGAGAGCAATCCATCTTAATGACCCAAACCCTCAAATCAATAATCGTCACCTGGTTGCCAAAGAGAGGAAAACAGCGATGACATCATGTGTGGTGAGAATAGTGTTGTGTGAATGTCACAGATATGGTCATTAAGATATGTCTGTCTTATATGAATATGTCTGTAATATATCTAGGAAGTGGAGTCATATAGGAGTAATCTGGGCAAGGATGTAGACTCCATTATGTGTTTGCCTTTGTGTGTTTGCCATTATAGGGTCACAAACTATTGTTTAAAGGGATAGTTTACCACAAGAAAATAAAATTTCCTTATCATTTACCCACCCTCATGCCATCCCAGATGTGTGTGGCTTTCTTTTTTCTGCTGAACACAAACAAAGATATTTAGAAGAATATCTCAGCTCTGTAGGTCCTCAGAATGCAAGTGAATAGTAGCCAGAGCTTTGAAGCTCAAGAAGCACATAAAGGCAACATAAAATGAATCGTGTCTGCAAAATTGATTTAATAGGTGTGGGTGAAAACAAGACCAATATTGAAGCCCTTTTTTTCTATATATTTCCACTTTCATTTCCACATTGTTGTTCTTTTGCTTTTGGTGATCCACTTTCATCGTGCATATCGCCACCTATGGAGCAGGGTGGAGAATTTATAGTAAAAAAAGGATTTAAACGTTGATCTGTTTCTAACCTGCACCTTTCATATCGCTTTAGAAGACATGTATTTAACCACTGGAGTCATGTGGATTCATTTTATGTGCTTTTTTGAGCTTCAAAGTTCTGGTCACCATTCACTTGTATTGTATGGACCTACAGAGCTGAGATATTCTTAAAAAAAATCTTCATTTGTATTCAGCTGAAGAAAGAAAGTCAAACACATCTGAGATTGCATGAGGGTGAGTAAATGATTAGAGAATTGTAAAAAATTTGGGGTGAACTATTCTTTAAATGAACTGGATTAGCAATTGCTTTTTTTTTCATCTTTTTTTTTTTTTTTACATTTATTGTCAATTGTAATACTTATTTACATAATAGAACTGAATCTGATGGGTTTGCACAATATGTAAAAGCAACACTATTTCTCTCTTTTTGACTCTTTTAGTAATGTATTTTGTTTAATACATTAAACAAAAGTTTTATATAATTTGAGAGGTTTATGAAATGGATGTGTACATGCTTGTAAATTCCAATTAATGGCTTGAAAGTCTTTTAAGAATCCCCTTACACACACACACACACACACACACACACACACACACACACACACACACACACATAGGTTTGTTTCACTATATAAGTGAGGACATCTCATAGACTTCCACTGATTTCATAGCAGGTTAATGATATTTTTTATCCCCTAACCCAGCCCCTAAATCAAACTCTCACAGAAACCTGTGTGCATCAGTAGATTTAAAGCTAAACATGATTTGGCCTATTTATTTACCTTTTTTACTAGTGTGAACCACCTAATTAAATATTGTTCTGTTTCTCACCCACACCTATCATATCACTGCTGAAGATAAATATGTGTGTCCAAGTTTCACTATATTAGTGAGGACATTTTCAAACAATTGTATGTCCTCATCTAAATGAGGACATACAATTGACTTCTATTGTAAAGCTATTATAATCAGTGTACTAAAGATTAATAATCCTACCCCTAAATTAAAACTTAATACATTTAATAAAGTAAAGAAAAACATAATTTATTATATCTATTAATAATTTTTCCAGTTTAGGATGTCCCAAAAGAGAGGTTTTGTCAGATTTAGCTAACTTCCAGGGACAATTTTGCACTCAGACTGTTACATCACTCTGCATTATACTGATATTTTCCGTATAATATTCCCCAGGCTCTGGGTGGAATATTAATATTTTTTTCAGGAAGCTCTGATATTATTTAATTGTATGACTGTGCTGGAGAGAAACAGAAGTGGCCCCCAAATTAGTTTATGTCCCTTTCCTAATGCGTCACACTCTCCTCTAGTTTCAGAGTTTTACCGGATGACATTTTATCGGCACCTTAACTGAATTTCTGATTGTGTCTTTGGCCACAGGGGCACAACTTGAAAAATATCTCCATTTTATGCAATTATGTCTATCTTCAAAAGCTAGAGCTTCCCAACAATAAAATAAAAGGTAGGTTTACATCAGCTTAATGTTTGTGTTACAAGAAAACTATATGGTGAGATGATATTTACTGTCATGTCTGAGACCCACTCAGATTTGTCTTGCACTAATGTAGATATTTGCTCTAATATCCTCTTGTTGAAAGTCTGATTTTTTCCATCCGTATCCTTCATGATTTCTTGGTAGGGGATGGATAATCTCAGCTGTGTGGATGCTTGCCTTCCATCTTTCTCCTGCTCTTTCTGCTTAATGTTTTGTGACTGGTAGATTTATCCTGTATGAGTCACATGCCACAACTCATCATACTGGATGCTTTCCGTAATAAGCTCTCAGATTTCTTTGCATTCCAGTTGCCAAAAAGTCTCAAGGTGATTATTTTCAGTATAACATGTGATGTCACATAAGGTCGTGCTTTAACATACAACAGTGATTAACTAAGAGACCTAACTTCACGTTTACATCAGAAAGTCATATGTGGTGCCTGTTTAGTTTACTTTCACAACTGAAAGTGAAAGTTAAAATGGAGATTTAGAGTAAAAATGTACTTAAGTATTGTTCTGTTTCTCACCCACACCTATCATATCACTGCTGAAGATATAGATTTAAACACTGCAGTCGTATGGATTACTTTTATGTTTCCTTTATGTGATTTTTGGAGCTATAAATGTCTGATCACCATTCACTTGCATTGTATGGACCAATAGAGCTGAAATATTCTTCGAAAAATCTTAATTTGTGTTCTGCTGAAGAAAGAAAGTCATACACATCTGGTATGAAATGAAGGTGAGTAAATGATGAGAGAATTTACGTTTTTGCATGAATTGTTCCTTTAAAAATAAAAAATACAACTATTTCTTTGAAATAACATGCACTGATAAATCATTAACAAAAAGACAAGAAATATGTTTTTAAAGGTAAAGTCCAGGTGCCATACAAGTTCCCCTTCTGTCACTCACTCGACGTTGTGTTGAATGTAGTGACACAAGGGGTCTTTCTTGAGAGCATTGCATACTTCTGAACTTGAGAAAAGGCCAATGAGAAATTGGCAGACAGAATAAAGGGAAGCGGATGTGTGTCTGTCAGTCAGATTTTTTTCTTTGTAGCCGAGCGGTTGTGCAGCAGCAAGCTGAATCTCACTACTGTTCCACTCACCTCTATAAGCAAAGCATTGCTGTTGGATCTACGGCACGTTACCAGCGGCTTTCTCCTTCTCTGCACGCTGTGCAGTCCATGCCTCTGGGCGCTTTGACAGCGCTTCTGTTGAAAGAGTGCATACTTCTAAAAGAGAGTATAAGCGAAAGCTGGGTAGCGATCACACTGAGGCAGCGTTTGTGGATGTACTCACTGCGAGAATATGACCATGGCAGCATTGGGGTCGTGGCTTTCATTTCTCAAAGTGAATGCCACTTCAGCCGCCCCCCGCGTCGCTCCTTCTTCCCACAGGATTGAGGATGACCCGACTGGTGATGGAGGCAGTTTGGGAATGGCAGCGGACTAGGTTTTGCTGGGTACGCCCCCACGAACCACCCGCCCATCGGCACATTTGCTTGCTTCTGTCCAGGCTCGAGGTGAGTGCGGCTTGCCTCAGAGCCAGCCTGTGTTCTCCCTCGAGCCCCCTGAGTTGGATGATGATGTCGCCGCTGCATCGGAGAGCATTCAGGTGTCTGACGCAGAAGACTCGGCACCTTCGGGATGAGCCCACCTAGTCTGGGGCTGATAAGCAGATGGCCAACATGCTTTCCGGGACTGGAACCCTCCGTCCTCCCCATAGCCCTCACGGCTTGACAATTGGTACCTCGGGTCAATTGTCCCGAGGTACTCTGCTCCCAGCCACCTGGAAGTGCGTGATGTGCTGTCGAGGTCGTGGAGGGCACCTTTCACTGCCCGGAACTGATCTCCTCACTCATTCACTCTCACTACACTTGACGGTGAGGCGGGTCCTGCAGGTCCACCAAGCTAAGACACTCAAAGAACTGCACTTGGGTAGTCCAGACCCTGATGTGCTTCAGGAACTGTGCTCTGCCACCGACCTCACTCTCAGAGCCACAAAGGTCACAGCGCGGGCACTCTCGTGGTCCCAGCACCAAAATCCTACAGTCCCAATTCCCCGGACGCAGTTACCTCGCCTCTGGACCCGAGACTGCCCGTCCCCAGCAGGCTGGCGCTGACGATTTTCAGAAGACGTCTCTTCAGGACCTCTTCCTCAGTCTCTATCCCGCCCCCTGTCGGGTGCATGGAGCAAGATAGGTGCTTTGAGTCTTTTCTCAGCAACCAAGCCTCGGGATGCTCTTTTCCCTCCCAGTTACCTGATCCACCCCCGCTGCGAAGCCCCACATGGTACGTCAAAAACGATCATCCCCCTAGTGTCCCTCGCACAGAGCTTGGATGCATGGCTTTCGCTATCCAACCCGTCACGTTGGCTGGCCAGGACCATCCAACTCAGCTGCGCAATTCAATTCGCCAGGCTCCCGCCTCGTTTCAGTGGTATTCGTTCCACTTCGATGCATGGCGAAAAGGCCAGCACCTTACGGGCATAGATCACAACTCTGCTACTCAAGGATGTGATATAGCCTGTCCCTCCAGCCAAGATGAAGAAAGTTCTCTACAGCCCTTACTTCACCGTACCCAAAAAAGGCGGTGGGTTATGGCCAATCTTGGACTTGTTAGTTCTCAATCGGGTTTTACACAAACTCCAGTTGAAAATGCTCACGCAGAAACAGATTTTAACCTGCGTTCGGCATCAAGATTGGTTTGTGGTGGTAGACCTGAAGGATGCGTACTTCCACGTCTCCATTTTGCCTCGACATTTCGTTCGACTGCCAGTCATATCAGTACAAGGTCCTCCCCTTCGGCCTGTCTCCTTGCATCTTCACGAACTGTGCAAAGGCAGCCCTTGCCTCACTACGGGAAGTGGGCATCTGCATACTCAACTACCTCGAAGACTGGCTCATCCTAGCTCACTTTCGAGTGTCACTATGAGCCCACAGGGACCAGGTGCTCAGGCACCTTAGCCGTCTAGGGCTTCAGATCAAATGGTGAAAGAGCAAGCCACGCTTCGGTAATAATGAACAGCCGACCTGGTGTTCCTCTTGCACTTAGCGTCCTCACCAAAGTGATCCAGTGCGCTCTCTCTCCCAGGTTAGCCACTAAGCTCTCGCTTCCTGGATGTTCTTCCTCCCTATCCTTCTGGCCTGCGAATTCAATGGAGGAAATTGTGGCTAGACCCACTACAAGCCTTAAGTGCCTTGTACTGGGGTAGGGCTCCACAGGCTTAATTCCCTCTTCAGGAAACGCCCTGTGATGTATTTTCCGCGGTACGGTCCCCCTGTTGGCGGACCCACATCTCCCTTGAGCAGTCCCTTTGCCCCCGGTCGCTGTGTTTGTAGAGCTCCTCCCTCACAGAAGGTAGGACCTACCACCGCGCCACTTCCACGTGTGGCTTGATAACCCATGTGACATATTGGCCACATGGTTCTTCGCCCCAGTCTGGGGCAGGATGTTGTTTCCGCTGGGTCTTTTCCCCCTGAAAGAATAGGACCAGAAAAGATCGCCTTCCCCGATGCATTTCATAGCATTAAGATAGCCCCAGCTGCTTTTATGCTCTATGACGAGAAACATGGAGAGAGAAAAGGCCGTGGCTGGCCGGCTTGCTCCCATGATAGTCATGTCACCTGTTCCCCCCTTAGTGGTGCTGGGAACCTGAGGTCTGTATATGACACCTTTTTCTGGGGACGTTGGGGAGGGTTACGTGCGGCCGATACATTTGCTTCTAGCATGCAGTAGTTTGCTTGCACCTGTATCAGCAGTTCACATAACACGCTCTAGTGCATGGTGTTTTTAAATGGGACTCCTTGTGTCACTACATTCGACACAACATCGAGTGAGTGACAGAAGGGGAACATCATGGTTACTGTTGTAACCTCCATTCCCTGATGGAGGGAACGAGACGTTGTGTCCCCCTTGCCACGACACTAGACCTACCACTGTAAACGGCAGTACCTTATTCTCAGCTCCTCAGTGCAAAAACCTGACTGACAGACACATGTCCGCATCCCTTTATACCCATATGTCCAGGGGCGGGACATGCAAATACTGTCTGCCAATTTCTCATTGGCCTTTTCTCAAGGGTTCCGAGTTACGCAAGGCTCTCAAGAAAGACCCCTTGTGTCACTACATTCGACACAACATCTCGTTCCCTCCATCAGGGAATGGAGGTTACAACAGTAACCATGACGTTTTGCATAATTGACAGCATTTGTGGTATGATATTGATTTCCACTCATCCCTCGTTTATAAAAAAAAGAAGCAAAAATTGCAGTTACATTTAAGCCACTTACAATGGAAATGAATAGAGCCAGTCCATATATATTAAAATACACATTATATCAATATATGTTTTGCCACAAGATGTAAACGTCATACATGCTAACTTGGTTTTAGTGTGATTTATTTGCTTATTAACCTTAAAGTTATATCCAATATTACAACTTCTTTGCCATCAATAAACCCTGTAAGCAATTTTATCACACTAAAATCATGTAGACAAGAGATTGTGTCACACTACAATCATGTTAACACATGTAATGTTTACGTATTGTGGCTATAATTTTGAAACAGTGTACTGGTCTCATTAACTTCTATTGTAAATGCCTTACTGTAACCTAACTGTGATTTTGAGCCAAGATGAATCAAATTATGTTGATTGAGTTTTACTTGTATTGGACCGGAAACATTCCTTCAAGAAAGTATATAGCGTTCCATTTGATTTCATGTTGACAGTTAAACTATTGATTTATTAAAGTTACAAGTGAACAAAACTTTCTTTGACCATTCCTCACTGCTCAGATAACTCATTTAGTGTGATCAAGGGGCTGGAAATGTGTGAAAGGCTCACACACCTCAGCCTGGCCCATAACAACATCTCGCACTTTAGAGACCTGGGCAATCGACCACTCAGAGATGTCTGGTCCCATCAGCCCTCTTAAACACACATACATAAATGTACCCAGCAACTTTATAACAGCAACACACATTTAGGATAGCTAATATATTCCTGCTGATTAATAAGTGCAGAGGGGTATAATAAAATATGAGTGTATATCTTGAAATAATTACTCGTTAAGAGGAGGATTGCAAAGTAATTTATGTGTGTTTTGAGGTGGGAAATCATCAGGGTGAGATGATGAAGGCAAGGACAGGCATATTGTTTCTTTGGGAATAAAATATGTCACACTCTACATTATGAGCTGATGAATGAACATAATAACATTTGATTTTAATGTTATATTGGACTTCAAATATGTGCTTTTTTAATCATGTCTGTGGTATTAGTCCTCTCTTTCCTTAAAGTGTTTATGAGTCCCTGTTGGATTAATTAATTAACATTTCTGCTCTATATTCACTGCTCACCTCGTTGTATCTCCTGGTCACCTGTCATCCTCCTCCTGATAATGTTGTTTTGTCAACCCTTTTAGTAAGGTTACCTAGCTCACAGTCTGTGATAGTGTGGGCAACAGCACTATCTCTTGTTTGCCACTCCTCCTACTGGTTTGATACACTTGACAGTTGATTTTTTTTTCTTACACCTCAGCTCCCATAACTGTGTGTTTTGAGGCTGTATGCTTGATTATGCTCTGGCCATCTCAGACAGTATAACAAAGCCTGGTGTTGAAGCCCACCATATGGCAGGCCAGCATGCCAGCAGACCTTTGCCACTCATCTGAAGGATGTTTATGCTGTCCTTTATCAAAGAGATTCTCCATCGTCAGCAGTGCTGCGTCCTTTGGTGTCCATTTCCCTATGAGGCCAAGCTGCCGGTGTGAGAGAGCCTGGACCTCGTTCAAAATTAATACACACACAGCAGTGGGGACACTCATACACACCCACCCGCATCCTGAACCTGTCCACCCCCCAGTTGCTCTGAGACCCTGAACAGTGTGCTCCTGTCAGCCTGTTCTTCTCACACCCATCACGCTTTGGATCTGGAGCTTCTAAAGCCGCTCGTGGATGCTGTCCCCCGCTGTTCTCTGCCAGGCATGGGGTGTTGTAAGGCCAGGGAATTGGAAGCAGGACAGTCGATGATAAGCTATGTCAGGAGATTTACTGTATAGCCATAGGGTCTATAGAGAGCCTCTTGTTCATTGATATGCATATTCTATCTCACCAGATGTTCACCTGTCAGTCCTTACCGTCAACCTTGTGCTAACTAAGCTCACCTGTCAATCAAACAATAATAGCCATATTCCATGACCATGCAGATGGGCATTAGAGTGTTTTAGTTACTTTATAGTTAGACATTGAAATTCAAATTGTGTGTATGTGTGTTAAGAAGGGGAATGTCATACAAAAGATTGAGAGTCTCCAGGCTCTACAGAACCTGCAGGCTCTGGATTTGTCCTGTAACTGCATTCAAAATCTTGCAGGTCTCCAAAACCTTGATCTCCTGGGAGCCATCAACCTTGAGAGTAATCTAGTAAAGGAACAGCTGTATTGTTGTCTTACTGTATTATGCAAATAGTCTATAATGTAACAGGACACCACAGAATAGCAAAGAGCTAACAAAAAAAAGAACCAATATGATCAAGTGAAACTTGGTTTCATTTTGTGAAAATCTCAAAGGAAAACAGTATGTGACTGTATGTGGTATCATATTCATGATCAGGCCAACATCTAATATGTACACACAAAAACTCAACAGATTTTCTGGACCAACACATTGTTACTGCAGAAGAGAATGTGATAATGTGATTTCTATTATCTTGTTTCTCTAGTTTCTTGTTTCTAAAAATGTAAGCATCTATTTTGCCCTAAAACACATTTTCAACAGAAATCCCTTTTGCAGGCTGTTTTAAGTTCAGAGCTCTACTAGACAAGGATCCAAAAGAGATAAATTAGAAAAGAAAACTTGCTCTGAATGTTTGTCGGAAAATAAAGTATATGAATGATTACGTCTGTGCCTGTGAGGTAAATATTAATGTTGCTGTTGTCTTTTATTTTTAGGTGTCTGCTGTGAACAAGTATGAGCCTCCACTAGAGGTGGTGGCAGCCAGAGATCACATGATGCACTTAGTGTGCCAGCTCATGCAGCCGCAGGCTACATTTGACAGGTGTGAGTTTTAGATTCCCTTTCTGATTCTTTTTAGGGGCATTTCAGAGCAGAAACCACTCAGTACAATCTTCAGATTTGTACTTAATTTAGACCAGTAGTGTGTTTCCATTGGAAGTAATTCAGTGTGCCATTTAATCATATTTGGTTAACTTCCTCACAAAGACTTCCTAAGCACAGTTCATGCTGATATTATTCACTAATATAGATTGTTCCATGTCATTCTGTTTAATTAACAAGCACTCAGCCTAGTTTGGATGCTCCCTACTACCCCATGCTGGTCCTCACTGGCCCACAGGCCTGTGGAAAGAGGGAACTTGCCCATAAGTTGTGCCAGGAATTCAGAGACTATTTTGCTTATGGGTGTGTCAGTTTGGAGTGTATTTTAGTAGCCAATACTGAAAGAATGTTCTTAATTAATACTTTAATTTGGTCTGAATTTTGTGATATAAATCTTGAAAATACTTTGAAAACTCTTTTCGTATGAATATGAATACCCATTAGTAGAAATTGAATACACTTTTTTTTTTTTAAATTGTTATTCTCTTTTACACTTGTGGCCTAACACTTGTGGCCTAACCACATTTACTAATTGTACTCTTGCATAACTAGATCACCCCCTGCCACACCTCTAGGGGGCCCTATTATGGGGAAGAGGATGGCTCAGACTCTCACCTTGTCACAGAGGAAGAATTTCAAAGCATGATTCTAATGGTAATTCTCTGCCACATTTGAATGATTGCTATGATCTGTTGTGACAGTTGTTAATCCACAGAAGGCATTAAACTGAAGTATTTTACTTATAATGCTAACAGTGGATGCTATTTAGTTTCCTCTTTAATTTTTTTGTGACCATTCATCTGTGGAAATAGAGTCCCTGGAGCCATATTGTTCTACAAAGCAATAAAATGCCAAATAATTAATGAGGGGAGAGAATTTGCCCCCGATTCTCTTTCCACGGGCCCCTTGAGAGTGCACAATTCCACTATCTTATTTGACTCTTAAGTGTTGCTATATAAGTCAGTGTTATTGATTGATAGCGTCTAGAAGGAAGCCTTTTGAAGTGTGATTATAACCTTATGCTGCCTGCGTAGAGGACGAGACTGAGGTGAGTTTTACAGACTAAACTTTCCTACCTATATCACAGCAACACAGATGTGTGTCTGGATTCTGCAGATGCAAATGTTTCCCTGCCTTTTCCTCTACAAAGATTTGTATGTCTATCTAGGCCTGTTAAAGCAAATAAAGGTAAGGATTAAAGCATGATTGGGTAAGGTTTAAGGTAGGTTTCACTGTTGAAATGGATTTCCGGAGTAAAAGCTTGACAGGAAGAGATTTCAGCATCATGCTGGGTGATATATAGCATTGCATTGCCTAAATGCACACTTATACACAGGGGTCAAAGGTTTGTCTATGTGAAGCCAAGTGAAGAGCGATGTTCCTCTGGTCTGCAAAGGTCAAGAGTTCAGGTCATAGCTGAGAGCATTGCTCTGCCTTGAATCTGAGCTGAACACCCTGAACATCCATTATGATGCCCATTCTAGAGATGATTAGATGAATCTGAGATGAACTTTCACCGTGATGTTTTTGGACAGTCATGCTCCACTAACAGAATCATCTACAATTTTCACATTTTGGGGTTTGAGTTGCTGAAGTAAACTATAGGGGGTGAATGTGAGACAATAGCAAATATTATTATGTGATCCCATTTGCTCCAAAACCAAAAGAAAAATCCACTATCATGTTCCCATTCCAAAGTGGTGGATTACACCAGTCAGAAGAGACAAAGATGCCAAATCTGCTGTAACTCACTCAGGAGCTGTATTTGAAACTGTATTACGTTTAGATGTTTCATCAAAGTGTGAAAAGGATACATTTCTGTTTTACTCTTTCTCTCTTAGGGTAAATTTGTCCAGACGATGCAATATGGTGGTCATTGAGAGTCCAATGAGCGTGTGGCTCATGAGGGTCTGGCCTGCTGTGTACATATGGAACTAGCGGCACGCATTAAGAAAACATGTTCCACCATGTTAACATGCTTTGAACAACCACAAAATACCACTGACTGGGTCAACTGGCACAGTAGTTAATTGTACTGGACGTTTTGTGTTTTTGCTCCAATACCAGGGAGTGTATAGCTTGGAGAACTCATATTTCAAGCCCTGTTACGTCTTGCTGATCCCCATTACTTTTGATAATTAACTTTGACAATGCTATCTCTTGTGGTAACAAACATTTATTTACCCATTTACCCATTACGCTGTATTATTTTCCTTCTTCCAAAAAGAGATGTCAGGCAGAATATCCTAGCAACACTTTGCATACAATGAAAATTAATTGTGACCTATAATGGCAAGTACAAAAATGACAAAAGCACCTACAAGGTGGTCCATTCGTACACCCTATCTACACCAGGTGCATCCGTTGACGCAATGCAATGGCTTGCAGCAATGGCTTGAAGCAATGGCTTGAGGCTGTCTGGAAGCGACGACGTGAACATTTTAATTGATGTGCAGAAAGCACAGACCAGTCGGCTGTGAGCTCGAATAGACTTTGGCTAGCGTTAAATGGGTGAATAACCTGTTTCCTACTTTATTTACAAAGGAAATCAAATGGTATAAATATTTAGATATTATATAATCATTTAATTTCAGACGGACAGGATAATAAAGTTGCTGGTGTCGCTACTCAGGGCGTCAGCAATAGAATGGCACTATTCGATGCTCCGCACCACAATAGGCACTTCCAGTGTAGACAGCATCATTGATTATAATATGTTCTATTTGCTTTTGATGTGATGCAATGCTCACGTCCAGTGTAGACAGGGTGCTGACATTTAAGTTGTTATATACTGTAGTCTTCCCCTCTTATGTTGCTATAGTGCCTATGGTGGAAGTATGACATCATTACGTCTGGTCACAAGACATGTGAGAACCAATCTGACATTTAGTGTCATGAACATTGAAGGGTCATTTTTGTAGTAAATGCAACTTTTGTAGCCCATTGTAGAACTTGAGCAGGGCAGGGGGGAATTATCAATGAATAACAACTAAAATTTTAGTCTGGTCCTTATACAAGTCACAGGACTTGGAAGCACATGAGTGGTATGTCAAGTCAAGTCAAGTCATTTTTATTCATATAGCACTTTTCACAAACACATAGTTTTAAAGCAGCTTTACAGAAACCTTTGTTGTAACAGAAAATGAAGCTGCAATGTCTTAAAGTCCTTATTGTGTGGTTTAAATATGTCCCTAATTCCCTAATAAAATAGGGAGAATATTGAGACAATACATTGAAATTAGTTTCAATGTTACTGTCATTTTAATTTCACAAATAAATGCAATCAGAAGAGGAGGAATTTCTATCAAAAGGGAGCTGTTGCCCTTCTGATAGGACTGTAATATTGGTCCTGATGTTGCGCCTATCGCAGGTTGCCACCGGTTCCGACCCAAATGCGTATCGTCATGGCCCTGCTAAAGCTGGCAACCTGCACCAAGTAGTGGGGGAAACTTTCAGTCTTATTATAAGGACCATCCATCTATGTGCACAGCTATTAAAGAAAAATTGATGTGGTGTAATATTAGGGTTTACATATGTGATACATTCCTGACTATTTTGAACAATCATCTAATCTAATGCCTTGCCATCACATGTCCCACATGTTTGTCCAGCAACATTTAACGACCAACTGAACTTGATTGTTGAATTTAATTTTAGCGTCATAATGCAATTTACATTTTCTGAAGAAGCTCAGCGAATGTGATCTGAGGTAAAGATGGTTAGATTTAAAATATTTAAATGTTTTAAAATGTTCAAAAGCTAGTTTTCTGAATGTGAACTCAGCATTGGACAAATAGTTCTGATAGTTTATAGTCTTAAAAAAGTGTAGAATATTCTGAGAATGTCATCCAGCCGACTTTTTTCATCTACAGAACAGGATAAGGCTAATTTAAGTTTGTATTATATAGGCCTAACAATGTAATTTTTTTCATTTGGTCATTTCTTTTTTTTAATTTAACACTTTATTTGTTTGGTAATATTTACAGGGAATTTTGCTGGCATTTCTTTCTAAATTAAGCAAAACAATAATTTGATAGAATTGGGCTATATGTTAGTGTTCCAGAAAAGCACACAGATGCTTTTCTCCTAGTATTGTGAATTTATTTTTTAATTTAAAACATCTTTATGCACAGGAATTATATGTTTTTTCTATTGTGGGCTGACTGCCATTTATTATTTTGAATGGTATGGAAAAGTAACTTTAATTAATAAATGGATCATGATGCAGATGTGTTTGCAGCATCAGATCTGTGCAGGTATGCCATTAAGACCAATCCATAAGTCGTCATTTTTATTTGTATAGCTCTTTTCACAACACACATCATTTCAAAGCAGATTTACAGGAAATCATGCATTAACAAAAACAAAATGAAACAATAAATTGTCTTTCAAGGATGTAGGCTACACCTTGTCATCATGATTAACACAGGTTAATGATTGAGGTAAATTCTGTCATGTGACACTACATTTTTGTGTTAATGCCAATTTTCTAGACAATAAGTGTTTCCAATCTGTAAACGTTTTGATGCGCTACACCTTTTGTTGCAAAAAACCTTGGATGAAAATGTAGTTTATGTGTAATGCAAGTCATGTATTAATTGAGTAAAGTGAGTAGATGTTAGTGGGCAATGTTTAAAACTTTTTTAAAATGTTACAGATTTTGTATAATCTGTAAGATTAATGATAATTGATTAATATGATACTTGTATAATACTTCTATACTGCTAAATCGCCATCCACTCTTGTTGTATGGAAAAGGAAATTCTAATAATATTGGGGTTGAGCAAATTATAACAACATTTTCATTTTTTTGTTTGTTCTTTAAAGGGATAGTTCACACAGACATGAAAATATTCTCATCATTTCCTCACCCTCATGCCATCTAAAATGTGTATGACTTTCTTTTTTCAGCAGAACACATATTGTGATTTTTAGAAGAATATCTCAGCTCTGTAGGTCCATACAATGCAAGTGAATGGTGGCCAGGTCTTTGAAGCTCCAAAAAGAAGATCAAGTCAGCATAAACATAATCCATCAAACTCCAGAGGTTAAATTTGTGTTTTCTAAAGTGATCTTGTTCTCTTTGGGTGAGAACAGACCAGAATGTGCTGTATTTTCATCAGATGATCATGCTGAGTACTCCTGGACTTTAAAGCAGATGGTAAAGGAGTACCTGGGTTTAGAAGAGCATGGAGGAGGAGGAGGAGGAAGAGAAAGCAGCTCATTCACACCTAACAACACCTCCACTAGTGAGCCTTGAGCCACATTTTGCCATACACATAAAGGGAATGTTAATTAATAAAATAACAATGTTAGCTTCAGTCTCCATTCACTTTCATTAAATGGAAAAAATTCCAATGAAAGTTTATGGTGACTGAGACTAACATTGTTATGAGAATGAGACATTCTGCTAAACATTTATTTTTGTGTTCCACATAAGAAAGAAAACCATACTGGTTTGCAATAACATTAAGGCGTGTACACGATTACATAATTTTCATTTGGGTGAAACTATCACTTTAAAAGAGATGAGTTCTATCTGTGGGACACTTATACAGGATTATATACATAGTTTATAGTTATAAATAGTTGGAATGTATGAGGTTGTGGCATTATACAGCTCCAGCCACAGCAGACATCTGTTCATGATGGCTAAGTGCCCTAACGATAGGTATGTTTTAGATGCAGCACGTGGGTTACTGGCAGCCAACACAGAGGAAGCCACTGACCTCATGAACTCATACAGCAGAAACTACCAGAACAAAATCCAGGCCAAAATGAGCCCTAAATGAACCCCTGCAGTGAGTGAGAATTTCCAGCATCATTGATCATGTCATTCATGCAATACCATAACTTTCTCTGTTAAATTCAACCACATGAGCACATAACTAGAAGACGGTTGCGGTGTTTATTTTTATTTATTTTTTATTCTTTTTATTAAAACCTACAGAAGCTATCATGGTCATAAATAACATAATGGGATGAAGTGAACCACAGTCACTCTCATGTGAGCACACTCCTCTAGTCTAAAATATTTCTTTAAACCTGGTAGGGAATGACCGCCATATGGGAGCAGCTGATTTGGGAAGCTGTTTTAGAGGTAACATAAACCTAACTGTTCATTACCCACAAATTGAAATTGGGCAATGTAGAATTAATTGACAGAGGACCACTGTTCCAACAATAAACACTGATAAGAGTTAATCAAGTGGAATACTGTTTTTATATGCAATGATTTAAATGTAAGTTTAAGTTTGTTTGGTCAAACAGGTAGTCCCACACCCAAACTCACACTGTTGGTTATTCCAGAAGTTGACACACCGAACAAAATTTGTCTCCTCAGCAACATTTTGCCAGCACCACCCCAGGCCCATGTTTACACTGCTTTACTGATATCTGTGTATTTATTTGTGTCACAGGCGTGCACCAACAGCTCCATCATCATTAGCCTCTCACTCCTGGCCTCCACATAGGCCCTCATCTTCCCCAATGCATCCAGTTGGCTTCAGCGTTCCTGACCTCGATGAGGACAGCAGGTATTCCACACACACCTTGACTTTTTCACCTCTCCCCTTTGACCCTGGCGCAGCAGGACAATTAACCCCAAAGTCCTATGCTTCTGTATATCATTTCCCGAGACGTGTTTATCTTGTAACCCCTCGCTTTATGTTTAGAACCTCTGTCTCCATTTTACACACATCTAGGCTAAAATATCAAAGTTTTCATCCCCAGCTCAAAGTCAAAGCATTCAGGTAGCAGACACACCCCAGGCCATCTGGAAGATATATGTGTTGGAGCATGTAAATGTAGATTTATTGCTATCGGTGCTTTTGCCTCTCCTGTGTGTGAGCACAGGGACTCTAAACAGGCGAGGAAAAACAAGACTACTCCTGTGAAATATGCATGTCCCCAAGATATTTAAATACACAGTAATTTAGCTCATTAAGAGGAATCCTTAGAGACTTACAGAGCCGCCCAGCCTGCATGGTGCAACGGCTTTTACTTAGATAGGAAAACAATTATAAAAATAATGTGCTAGTCTAAATTGTGGTAAACATGGCTTTTTTTTTTCTCCGCTGGGGAAAGGCGATATGCATTTTGAGTTTGTTAGTTCACAATCTAGTTATAAATTCTACTGTGAAAACAATTGAAATTGCAAGCTGTGGAATCAAGGGATATACAAAGAGTCCATTGCCAACTCCTGTAAAAATGAAACTGTATCATTCTGATGCCAATCAAAACAATTTTAATGGCAGACTAGAGACATTAGTTAAATTAGCGCTGATGTGTGTGTGTGTGTGTGTGTGTGTGTGTGTGTGTGTGTGTGTGTGTGTGTGTGTGTGTTTGTGTGTGTGTTTGTGTTTAACTAAAACCTATAGAGACTGAGCAATTTCCATATTAAAGATGTTCTTTGGGGGGGCCTGGGTAGCTCAGTGAGTAAAGACGCTGACTACCACCCCTGGAGTCTTGAGTTTGAATACAGGGCGTGCTGAGTGACTCCAGCCTGGTCTCCTAAGCAACCAAATTGGCCTGGTTGCGAGGGAGGTTAGAGTCACATGGGGTAACTTCCTCGTGGTCACTATAATGTGGTTCGCTCTCTGTGGGGTTCGTGGTGAGTTGTACGTAGATGCCGCGGAGAATAATGTGAAGCCTCCACGCACTATGTATTTGCGGTACTGCGCTCAATAAGCCACGTGATAAGATGCACTGATTGACTGTCTCAGACGCGGGAGCAACAGAGATTCGTCCTCCGCCACCCGGATTGAGTCACTACACCACCACAAGGACCAAGAGCGCATTGGGAACTGGGTATTACAAATTGGTGAGAGAAAAAAAAAGATGTTCTTTGGAGTTTCTTTCCAGCTAAACTGAGTATTTTTTCAGAATTAAACCCTAAAGAATCCATGAAATGGCTTGATGAGCACAGTTTTCTTTCCTATGTTGATGTATTTCCTTTAGAAATTGAAAGTTGGGGCAGGACATAACAAAGAGCTTGAATATTTTGTAAATAATAAAAAAACAGCCTCAAAAAAATGTGTTTGCCTCATAGCCATGAACATGATTTGCTGCTTGCTGTTGCTAGTCAGAAATAGGTGATATTTTGGGGAGGGACATTCCCATTCTAATGAGCTTTTCATTGGAAAAAATTCCAGAGATAGATGAGTCATCAAAATGTTTGGTCCATTTTCCTAGAAGATAATGGCTGTATATTTTACAAAGCATATTTCAGCTTGAAAGTTAGTTTTGTCAACTCTTAGGAGTAAGGTTGAAACGATTAGTTGATGTTATCGACAATGTTGACAATAAGAAATTGTCAAAAAAAATTTCCATCGCTGAATAGTCGTTTGATCTCGTTTAACGTAACATGAGATAATAGGAAATTCTAACAATGAAGCGCAAGAGGGGCACTGCAGCTCACGCTTGACTGAGGAGAGGAAGACACAACTCACAGTTCAGATGCACCTCAAACTTTCCAAACAACATACGGTGATGGAGATCGCAAAGTATGAGGGAATTATACTACAAAAATACAAAATAAGTAAATACAGATAAATCGAAGCCGGACCTGGTGTTCCACTTGAGCAAAACTTGCCTGTCAGAGCATCTAAAAATTAAATTCGTCATTTTTAAAAGATGATTTTGTCCTCTTTATTGTTGTATTCACGTTTAATACAACATTTTAAGTGGAGGCACAGATGAATAGTCGATAAGGGCTAATTATTAATCATTGCAATAATCATTAGATTAGTCGATTATCAAAATAATCGTTAGTTGCAGCCCTACTTAAGTCTACATAAGCATATCTCAAAGCTAACAGACATGGACTCAAATCCACAAAACTCCACTTTTGATTTCATGGAGTCTTTCATAGGTCTAACTAATATTACCTCTCTAACTGCCTAACTTTTCCATCTCATCTTCTACAACTCTCTCTCTCTACCTTTCTCTGTCACTCTCTTTCTCTTTCCCTCCCCTTTCTCACAGTTCTGAGGAATCTCGCGCCAGTTCTGACCTGTCTATAAGGAACTCAGCAGGAGCATTCTCAGCAGAAAGCCCAGCAAGAGGATCAGACGCTGGGTCAGGGCTCAACATTGAGCCTTTGGATGTGTCTTTGTTGGGGCAGGACCGAGACTCCCTTAGAGGTGAAGAGCCAATGGCATATATAAGATGCTGTGTAACAGATCTGATCTGTACATTAAGTCAATGTTGATTTTATTCACATATACCGTATATGAAGGTACCATCTTCATCCAGCTACTGATTTACTAAGGTGATTTTATTTGGATTCATACTGTAGGCATTTGTATGTAAAGTGTACACATAATGTTTTGTACATTTGGATCAACACTGAAAATTTTTATGTTAACAAATTGACAGAATCTAAATCATAAACCTTTCACGTATGTACAATGAGTTCAATGCTCAACACAATTTCATAACAAGACTTTGAATTATCAGTAATATGATGATATGAAATATCAAACTTTGTCAAAGAAGTTTATTTTCAAATAATATGAAACTTTGTCAAAGAAAGACCTTTTAAATAGCAAATGCATTTAAAATTGAACTAATAACAGCAAAGTCGTTCTAAGTTGCACTCCTTGTATGGCTGAATAGAATTATCCTTAAAGTTGAACAAGTACAAAGTATAAGTGAATCACAATGTTGCTGTGTAAAATGATTTGTGTGTACATCATCCATATATTTATAGTGTACATATCCTTATCTATTCAATCGTAGAACCACACTTTACTTAGGAATACCTAACAAAACTAATGAGTTAATTTGACTAATGCATAGCGACTGATGTCCTGCATGTCACATGGACTCAGATCTGACCCTTGATGCTCCTCGCTCAGCTTCCGAGCATGTCTCACCAACACTTCCCTCCTCCCCAGTCTTCCCAGGTGCCAGTGCCAAACCTGTCACCCCATCACATCTGGACGCAAGGCCAATGATTCCAACACAAAGCACTTACTGCCAGGTTAGAGCGGTAGTGGAGGGCTGGTAAAGCTGTGTGTAAAGGGATCAATGGAAAGGAGGAGTCGAGAACCGGCTTTTCAATATAAATAATAGTTTAATGAGAAACTTAAAAGAAGACACAAAAACACACATGACGGACATGTCCGTAAACGATCTCTCTCTCCCGCACGATACTCTGCAGTCGACCTTTAAACCTCAGAGGCTTGATTAGCCTAATACGGGACCGGGTGCGTAGGATCACGACCCGGCCCCGCCCTCCACTCTGCCACACTGAGATAGAGGGAAAGAGATTTTAGCACCCCACGTGAGTGTTGTGTAAATTCTGTTAGCTGTGTAAATAGCAAAATGGTATCATTTTGTAACATGGGCTTAACTGAAATGGAACGCTTTCTTGAGTAATTTTATAAGGATGTGCTCAAAATGGATCTCTTTGGTGGATCTCTTTCATTTTCTATTTGAGTGCCCATATTGAATGTGTCTCTTTATTATATCTGACACACCTTGGCTGAGTAAATATAATGAGACAGCTATTGTATACTGATATCTCCTTGACACAAGTTGCATTTCATTTTCACATGCATTTTCATCAATGTGAGGTATGTGTTGTTGGTGAGCCTGTGTGTGTGTGTGTATCTGTATGTACACACACCTGGCCGTCCATCAGCGTCAGTCCCTCTAACCAGCAGATGTTGCAATGATCTCATAATTCAGGGGCAGTTTCAGACAAGACAGTTCCAGTACTGTGAGAGCCTCAGGCATAACCTACTTACAGAGACAGTCTTCACACCTTAGTTACCTTATCATCCATATCTAGATTCCAGCTCGCTCTTTACTGTCTCGTAATGCTTCACAATAGCATCATATGTTCAGTTGTCCTCACAAAGGTAAAGTGTGTACTGTCTGTGATGGAAAATAATGACTGTTTTCAAACAGGAAATTATTTTCTTCTTCATGTTTGTTTTTGTGTGGGCACTAAAGTAGCTACATTATTTTCCACACCTGATTTTAGTCTTAAAACATCCTCCGTTTCCTTCTTTCATCTTTGAACATATCTCCATAAACTGCACTCTTAAAACCAATATCATATCTCAGAGAAAGACAAATCTGTCCACATTAAAGGAATAGTTCACCCAAAAATGAATATCCTCTCATCATTTTCTAACCCTCATGCCATCCCAGAAGTGTATGAATTTCTTTCATCTGCAGAACACAAATGAAAATATTTAGGAAAATATTTCAGTTCTGTTGGTTCATACAATGCAAGTGAATGGTGACCAGAGCTCAGAAGATCCAAAATATACATAGAGGCAGCATAAAAGGAATCCTTATGACTCCAGTGGTTAAATCCATGTCTTCACAAGTGATATGAGGTCACACAGACAATACTCCTTTATTTTTTGTATTACTGTATATATACACACAAATTCACACATTTAATTTTGTATTTACCATTCCTATAATGTATGTGTAATATGTGAGAACTTACAATAAATTACGTTGCACTAGTACAGCTGTGCACAGCCAACCCCCAATTATAGTGTTGCCAGATCTCGCAACAGAAACAAGCAAACAGGTCTGGAAAAACAACGTAGTGGATTTGTCAGCATAGAAATCATTACAAGCATACAGTTAATTAACAGTGAAGTATGATTTTCATTACAGATCTGCTTCTCAGTCAAAACTCAGCAGTATCAAATCTGTATGAATGCATCATATCTAACAATAATTCAGTGAAGACTTGGAAACAACTGAGAAATGTACTTTTTACCTCTAATAATATTTTCCTTGTATTTTAGCAGTGTATGTATATTTACTTCCACAATGGGCAATTAGGCAAAGAAATGTGTAAAGCAGCACTTTTCTTCAGGATCAAAGAACAGGTTTCATTTTTTGGGCAACATGATATGGTGTAGTTACAAAAACGTACTGTGATTAAATCATTTGGCCTTTAGTTTCTTGAAAAGATTTCCATAACACAATTAACCGGTTATAACCTGTTACCAGTATTTAAAAAATTAACAATTGAAAATCTCTTTGTTCCTGTTTTCGATTACATTCTGCAAAAAAATAAAATAAAATACATTTTCAGTTTTAGTTTTCATTCCTTGAACCGTTGTTACTCCCTGATTTTAATGCATCCGGAAATTTCCCTTTTACTATTGCCATTGTTTTCAAGGATGATTCATATCTATGATTCATATATATATATATATATATATATATATATATATATATATATATATATATATATATATTAGGGCTGTCGATTTAACGCGTTAATTCAGTACGATTAATTTTACAAAAAATAATGCGTTAAAAAAATTTACGCAAATAATCGCACTTCCCCCAGACCATAATAAGGAAGAGTCCTGAGAAATGCAAGCTTGTAGTACCACCTGTTTACTCCAGAGGGCAGTAAGTGAAATTTCAGCTGTATGAGCAACGCACAGTTTATACATTGAAGAAAACAACCTTCAGCAGCAACAACACAAAGATGTGTTACGTTCTTGTGTTCAAAACATTTGAAGGAGCGCAAATGCGAACTAAGGGATCTCAAGATGTGTTTAAAGATTGAGTATTAAACTATATTTAACTTGACACAGTGACCTAAACATTTTATGTTTATGATGCAATGCACCCGAGACACTACACAAGCATGTCTGACGCAGGGTGTGGCTGGATTGAGATGCTGCAAAATTTGGAAGTTACCCATATATTTTTAATCACAAATAAAATCAAAGAAATTTCCTTCAAACTTATTTATAAGTACTACCTCACCAATTATTTTCTTGTAGAGAGATTTAATTTTGATGTCGATATATTCTGTACATTTTGTGGTCTACAGGCGGAATTTGTTTTTAATTTATTTTGGAGTTGTACCTACTCGACTTGTTTTTGGTTTGATTTCTGCAAGATTGTTAGAGATCATATCATTCCCAGCTTTCAACTTTGTTTTTTTTTAGCTATGACATGTCTCTTCATAAGGAATATTATTTGATTAATGTTCTGATTTTGTTGGCAAAGTTTAGTATTCATAAATATAAGTATGGTGGTTATAAACCATTAGTTTTAATTCAGGGGTTGGTTCAGCAATACCTAAGAACAATTTCCAATTTGAGTAACAAGAAAGCTGTAAAGTGTATTGAAATATGTAAACAATTTTATATTTATATATATATATATATATATATATATATATATATATATATATATATATATATATATATATATATATATTTAAAGATAACTATGTATAATTATATATTGATATAAATATGTATAATTATTATATATTTAATTATTGTTATATGAGGGCTTTCTCATCAAATATTTGTATATGCGATTAATCACGATTAGTTAATCGGGACATCATGTAATTAATTTGATTACATTTTTTAATCGATTGATAGCCCTAATATATATATATATATATAATGATCTTTTAAATTAAAATCAGCGAAAATGAAAGCACCAGCAACACCAAGGCATTACTGAAATGATGTCTAAATACTGTACAATCTAAATAATTTTATATTTTTTTTCATTTTAAAGTTGCGATTAATGAGAACATGATCCTTTTTCACCTAATAATGAGAATTTGGGGGTTAAAAGGTAACTGTCATGAAAAAACAAGTAAATGTAAAAATCCAAAAAATAGGCATCATTTTACATATGCATTTGTTTCTTTTGATTTTGGAATAAAATTGTACCAGTGCATTTTCTTGACAGGTTTTGTTAGAATCACACTAAAGACTTGCAATCACCATCCACATGTATCAAAACATATGCATAGCCTAGCCAAGCCTCTCTGGTTTGTTATTCTACTGGGAAAATAACATGAGGCTCATATTTGGACCATTTGATAAACATTTTCTAAAAGGTTTTTACTCTTTACTCAAGTTCTATTTTTTTCTTATGTGATGGATAAGAAAATGTCCATGATAGAACAAACGCCTCTGATTTGGTACTAGGACAAAAGTTTATTGCAAATAAAGTGAATCAGCTGTCTAGATGAACTGACAAAAGCCTTTGAAGTAGAGACACAGTATTAGAGAAGATGGAATAGAGTACATCTGCACAGAATAAGGTGTTCAGAAGTCTTCTGTTCTTACTATAAGATACAGACAGATTATTACAAGTGTCAATGAATGATCTACATCTTTTCCATTTCACCTCTCTTCAACTGTTCACCAGAAATAAATATGTGATTTGTATCTTTAAATCTGCTTGGCACATATTAATGTCCACCATGAAGGATTTGGGCCTTTCTTATTTTATTTTAGGTTATTTCTTTTTAGAGAATGCAAACGAATAGTTTAAGAGTTTGAAGATATCAATATGTGCCAAACATTTCTTTATGACAGATCGATGGATTTATAATCTAAGACCTATACATGCGTTACTCTTTCAGTGTTAAGGTCAACTTGTAATTACTTTAATATTCTGAAGAAGATTCTGTTGCTTGGCTTTGCTGCTATGCTGTTGTGTTGAGTCAACATTTAATCTTAAAAGGTGTAGTTAGCTTCACCCCTGAGAATTCATTGGCGCTTCTGTCTGGAATCCATGCAGCTCAGTTGTTGTTACCAAGGCAACTGGCTCTCTGCAATGCACCTCCTGTTTTCCTATTTGGAGACAGGAAGCCTGAAGCATTGGCTTAATGTGCCAACAGCCCCACATTAATTCCCCCTCATGCAGATTGGAGAAGATTTCTAATACTTTTAATTAGGGAATACTTTCTCTCTCTTCCTCCCCTTCCGCAATGGAGTGTACCAAAGAGCTCAGTGACTATCATTGACTATTAGTTCAGCAACTGATGTTGCAGTGGCATGCATTTGGAAGTTTTCTTTCATATATATTACAATTCTGCAGCATAGAATGGGCATTTCGTTAATGGCTGAACCGCTTCTCCATTAGTCAGTGTTTTTACAGCAATGGTGACATTTTATATAAATCACATTTGCTCAGATGGTGAATCAGAACAAAATTTGAATAAATGTAAAGTTTCTTCTCACTCTCAATTCAATCTTTCTGTCTGTCTGTGCATCAATCATTTGCACTAAACCACACAAGATTTCCTGTGGAGCAGGACGCCAGCTGGCTCAAGCCTTCTTCATCTTGGGCAAAGGCTTTTCCATGCCTCATAAATGTAATGCCGGTTTTTAAATGAGGCATTTAATTTCTGATGGAGGGCAGCTCTGCGGGTGTTATTGGGCGTGTTTAACAGGTGTATTTATCACCCTTTGATGATACGGCCAGGGCTTCATGTTCTCTGCCTGCCGTGTCTTGTACACATAAGTAAATGTGGAATCAGGCATCTAAAATGCTTACATTTACATTTTACATTTATGCATTTGGCAGACGCTTTTATCCAAAGCGACTTACAGTGCTCTTATTACAGGGACAATCCCCCCAGAGCAACCTGGAGTTAAGTGCCTTGCTCAAGGACACAATGATGGTGACTGTTGGGATCGAACCAGCAACCTTCTGATTACCAGTTATGCGCTTTAGCCCACTACGCCACCACCACTCCGTAATTGTCCGTAAGAATGCTTAACATTCTTATCCAGATTCTCTGCACTCTCTGGTCTGGATTTACGTTGAGTGGTTACATTTCTTAAGCACATGGTCATGGATAAATTATACTTTGAATCAATTTAGACAAATCTGGAGCACAGACACAAAGCTTTATCATTGTAAAATGTACAAGACTCTTTGATAAAAAGACTCTGGTTAATGTTTCTCTGTCTGATATCTGCATAATGACATGTCCAGCTTTTGTGCACAGCATGGTGCCTTCGGAAAAGATGAAATCAGGCCAAAGGTTATAACTTTCTTGGTTATAACAAAAGTATACTGAAAAGATACAGCAATCCACATCCAACTCAAACATCTGTATAGTACATCATGAATCCCCTCATTGTGTTAAAAAAGCTTTAAAGACATACTCAGTTCTCATCTGTTCCCCATAGTCTCAGGCAGGGTCAGAAATTAGGGGCTCTTGGAGCAAGAATGCCACTAAAAGTAAAAAGGTGTAAATTCCTCTTTAATTTTTTATTTTTCTGACATAGTTCTTATTATACTGTTCTAGGCCTAGTTATATATCATCACAAAATGTTAAGAAGTTTAATACATTTTACTTTATGAACTTTATAAATAGTATAATCTTAATATTTTATTATAATAAATAATGTTATTAATGATATAAATAATTTATTTTAAATAAGTCATAATTATAACATACAGTCATATAGTAAACATTAATATATAATATTAATATTCAGATTTTATGGTAATGTGTTAATTTGAAATGAAGTTTTTGATACAATGTATATCTTTGTGTTAAAAAAAAAAAATTCAAAGATACAAATAATGCCCCTGAAAATCAATTTCAGAGGGCAAATGTTGCCCCTCAGTTGAAAAGTTCATTTCTGACACTGGTCTTTCAAGAAATCTTTCTTACACACCATCCCAAATGTACAGTATGTAAGCATCAAAGGCCACAGCATCAGGCCTAAATAACAGCCAATGTCAGCACTGTGAGGCACGGCTATAATTGCACAAGCCTTAGCTTGTCCTGTCATGGCATGACAACTCCTTTCTGTTAACATAGGCTCTTTGTGGGGTGATCACTCGCCCAGTCCTGCAGAGATATAATGTCAATGGCTTGAGATCTCTCTCCCCATAGGGCAGTGTGACACCTTTGAAGCCCAGGATTCTGTTTACATTCCTGGAGATATGTTAATAACTGGGATGAGATAACTGTTTTCGTGGCTTTTGATGAAAGACAGAGAGGAAGCAGTTAGGTAGGTTAACACTTAATTGAGGTGTCACATAGTTCACAAGTAGCATGCTGAAATTTGCTCAGACATTGCAACAAAAGTGCTGTTTACAACTTTAAATTATTGTCCCCCAAAAAAGGACAATTAATACAAAAATATCATTGATACAACTAAATTTACTCCAAAACATGGCATAAGCAATGCACAGGAAACTATCCCAGTCTATGTTCAATCAGGCACTTTTACTACAGACAATATGAAAAACATTATGACACTGTAAAAATAATACCCCCACATGCCCTATTTTAATTGCGCTAGCTCTAAGCACAGCGCTATGCTTGGAATACCCAATTCCCAATGTGCTTTTAAGTCCTTATGGTGGCGTAGTGACTCGCCGAAATCCGGGTGGCGGAGGACGAATCTCAACTTCTTTCACGTCTGAGACTGTCAACCCGCACATCTTATCACGTGGCTTGTTGCCAAGGAGACATGGCATGTGTGGAGGCTTCACGCCATCCACCGCGGCATCCACGCTCAACTCACCACGCACCCCACCGAGAACAAACCACATTATAGTGAGCATGAGGAGATTACCCCATGTCAAATTAAGACTAAACTGAAAATATTTCTAAATTAAAATTACATTTCAAACTAAATGAAAATATAGTTAAAATAACTAATTAATGTTATAATATAAAGAAATATATACAGCTCCCTAAATCCAAAAATTTTACTCTCCCTAAATTCTTTCACCGGCCTCTTTTGCAGTGACTAAAATTCACTCTATGACAACAGGCGGAAAAATAGCAATACAAATTCGATCATAAATACAATTGTAAGTATAAACATAATAATAATAATTTTAAAATACACCATGACCTATAGATAGTGCAACACAAATTTCTAAAACGTTTCATAAAACGTCTGCAACAGTGATGTTATTTGATGTTGCACTATATTTTCAGACATTGGACATGAACTTTATTACCACCTGCTGGTGGAATCTCCAAACTAGTGCAGGAACTGAAATTAGACTTTGTGATGAAAACAGACCTGCTTCTCAGACGTCTTAGCATATTGACCTATTTCTCAGGAAAATAGCACAATTCCCTTTGCGCCACATCGTTAACATACAATTCATTCACAGTTTGTGCGCATACACCCATAGATAGGGCAAACACTCCCACCCACCTGCACTTGCGCTTTGCGGTGGCACAAAAATTGCGCTTAGAATTAGCGCTCTCACGAAGATTAGATAAGATCTTGCACATGGTGTTTTCGCATTGCGCTTCACATTAGCGTACTCACAAAAATACAGGTCTGCATCTATCCACCTTTTCCCTTAAAGCTGAAGTGTTCCACGATTCGTAACGGAAGCCTTGTATGATCCATAACTGATCGGCAAATGTTTTTAGTGGATAATGTTATGTTTAACTTTGGATCATGTGTTATGCAGTTTAAAAACTAATACTTTACAGAGTCATAATGTCTTTTGACAGTGCCTCACCAGAGTGTGTAGATGATATGAAGCAATGGCCCAAGGTTAGTTAGGCTGATATCATTAACTAATTTGAGTTGCTATGATACCCAACAGTTGTTCTCCTTCTGGATCACTAGTTTTGCTAGTTTTACTAGTTTTACATTGCTTCTTATGGAGAACAGAACCAGAAAACAGTCTAGTGTCAGATCAAAATCATCATGTGCAGCCCTGTGGTTGGCCAGGAAAATTGTGCATAGGTTGTAAAATGCAGTATTCTACGTGATCTATGTTTTAAAGTTTATAGCTAAAAATCTTGATATCATTGGCATTCTCAGCCCTTCCCTTCTCATTGAGCTCTGTCATTCCTCCAGGCCTGGTCACAATGGCCTGTACACCACCAGTCATTAGTATTTCTAGCTGTCTGTGCTGTTTTAATCATTCATCCTCTTTCTGTCTGTGTACCTCATACACCCATCTCCTGGCAGCTGGTTAGGCCATCAATGTCCTAACAGACACAATCTCCTACTGTTCCACCCATCTCTGCTCTCTGTCATATATCTCAGCAGTAACAGTCTCTAACTCTGCCATATGGTTTGTTACAGTCCAACCTCTCTCTGTCCTATCCTTTCTTCCTTGTCAATTGTTTTCCTCATTATTCCTCCTCTTCAGATTCTTAATTACTTTTCAGCTTCATTCAGCTTCCAGAGCTTCTGACAGATGTGGGTGGTGCAGCCGTTGCAGTGTTGAGGGGTTGGTTGGCGGTGTGGATCTGGCAGTAACAGAATAACCATGCATGCTGAGCATAGCCACATCTCTAAACCATATGGTGACTAAACCTCTCCCTGCGGGACAGCAGCTGACTCTTACCTACACTTACAAGGAGGAATTCACAAATAAATAATTGCACCCACTGATATCATCTTTTATTTGCATGCACTGCCTTGAGAAGTTGTAGAGCCCAATTCACTATAGGAATTATCTGAATCAGGTATTGGCGCAAACACACTGAAGAATTTGGTGCTGAATTCAATCTGCGATAGATCTTGTGGATCAGATATGTGTGCTAGATTTCAGAGAATGCATAAGACTGCCAGAATCTGGCATACTTTGCAGGTAACAATACTACTTCTTTCCACCACTGTGATCCAGGCACCTGAACTGGCTCTTTAAAATGCAGAACAAAAGTAAATTTATAAATAGTGTAACATTTAATTTGGAAGGCAAATAGCACTGACTTTTGTGAATAGTGCTCACTCTTATATAAATTATATTAAGCCCTGCTTACGTAGAAAGAAAACGCGTTTGTGCTGAAATGAAATTCCACTGACTGGTTAAAGTGGATTGCAATTGGTTAGTGAATAAGGATTTGCTCTGAAATATGTGCTAAAGTGGCAAAAGGTTTAGTGAATTTACCATATGGTCTTTCAGTGAAGAATCTTAGATACTTATACTTTCTTTTTTAACTGTCTGCACTTGGTCACAGGAAGTCGATAAACCAGAGGAGGAGTATTCAGTGTGTATATCAGCTTATGTAGACAGAAACACTGGATTTTGCTTTGGGGAAATGTAGGGCTTGTCCTTGCTTGTGGTTTTCAGCCCAATGCTTGAGCGAATTTGAGAGAGGCTGCATTCCTGCTCCAATAAATTTGTGCATGGTTTTGATATTCAGTAAAGCATAAATCAAGCCTGAGTTCAAAGACTGGACTCATTAGACATCTGAGTGTCTGCAAGCACACTCACTGAATCATGTGTACATGTTTGTGGCTATGTGATTTTGTTTTAAATAAAACAGATACATGGACACACATATCAGCACACATACTCAAGATTTAGCTGAGCTGCAAGTACAAACATATAGATGCATTACAGCAATGTCTCATTATGTGGACTGATGCGTTTAAATATTTGACATACTCTCACTCTTCCTCTTCAATTTCTGTCATTCATATAATGTATGCTTGGCTTACTTTCTGACATTCATTACACTCAATTGCTTTTTTGCCTTGTGAAATAACAAATGCAAAAGTTGGGTTTCTGGATCAGGTCTAAAAGAGACACTATTACCTGACTGCGCCATGTGCAAACACTAGAGACTTTTGGTTTCAGATGTTCTTTTATGACCCAGTTGATGGCTGTAGTGTTACATGACGGACATACTGTAAATTGAAGAGTCATAGCTCCACAAAAGGCTTTTTACATATTCATGTTGTGATCAGTGTATATTTGACTCTTACCATATATATATATATATATATATATATGTGTGTGTATAATATTTATTTGCTTGGTATTTACATTTTCATTTATACTGTATAAAAACAATTATAGTGAATGGAAAGTCCACACTGTGTATGGCATTGGCAATGCATTTAAATGTGTGCATGTCAAATGGAGGTACGTGGGTTCGTGTTGAGTCTGTGATGACTTTAGGTTACCATAAACACCATAGTTTAGGTGTTTTCTTGTGGGTTCAGCTGTCACATTCCTGGCACCCTTGAATACACCCATGGAGTGAGACAACCTGCCAGGTAGATCAGAAAAGGACTGGCCAGTTGTAATTTAGCATTTATATTCCAACTCACATAGTTGCTTCTACTCCACTGCACTCATTTCTCTACAGACGCACTTCCATAACTTTAAATTAGACACTTGTGTTTGTTACATCAATCAATACTTCTCCCCCAATAGCAAACTCGAGCAGGCGCATTATTAAACATGGACTTTGAACTCATTCTACGTCAAAAACACAATTAAATTCGAGTCGGAAAAGCACTGCAGGGCACAATAATGAACTATTGGGGCCGTCGGAGCACAGAAAATTAACTTATAATTAAGATTTCAATGTTACATTAAATCTATACATCATCAAATTGGATTTTTTTCCTCCATGGAGCCTGTGAGGCAATAGTTCTTCATTATTCAGACCTGAACATTTGAAAACATGAAAATGGACTTTTTGGAAGGTAGAATGAATTTAGTAGTCAGTCTGAATGGCGAAGTCTTTGTATATTGGTATATTGGACACATAGAGCTACTGTGTATAAACACGAGATACAGACATGTGTAGAAAAGAGATGTGATAGTGAATGATGGAGGCCGATAACTAGCTTACCTGTAAATACAAGCGGTCTTACTAAAGGAGCAATTACACATTATTGGTACTAATGTTTTTCAATCACACAGTCACACATCACTCAGAAAGTCAGCCCAGTCCTTTGAATTCCATGTTCTGTATGACTAATGCGAGAGAGAGTAAGAGAGAAATGTATTCTATAAATGTTTCTTTGTTTTCATCTTGTGCTAATCCCAACATTTATTACTGTTTTCACTTAAGCCTAAAGCTGGAAATTAATCAAAGCACTCTTCAACCATAGTACAAACCACTTTGGGGATTGTGAGGCACTAAAAACAGCAATTAGCTGCTAGTTTATAAAGACAAGCCAAGTTAATATTTCCCAAGATGATTAGCCATTATCAGCTTTGTTCAGCACTTTTTAAATATTTCCCAATGCCTTTTAATTGCTTGATGTTGCTGCAGTATCATCATTACCATACAAGTTTTCAGAGCAGTGAGGGCTTAAAATCCAGACTGAAATCCAAAACTGGCCTCAGACTAGTCAAAGCTTTTTTCAAACCCATAGCGATCTTTAAAATGTTATTCAATTGAACTCAAACCAGTGCCCAAATGAGTCCAGAATGCCCTTTGTATGAGGGATGTATAATGTATATAATTTATTTTTTTTGAACTATAGTCTTTAATGTTTCCATAACAGGCAGGCTCAGCCACTATTTACTTCACTGTATAGAAAAAATAAGTAAATTAATTAAAGTAAATGGTAAAACAGGCAATCATTTTGCTTAAGAAGGTATGCCAAATGTGTCTGGAACAAAATGAGGGAGGATAAATGATGACCGAATTTTATTTTAGTCAATTTTGGATAACTATTCCTTTAAATGCATTTCACATGTGTGGTTCAGAATAATTCTTGATGTCTTGAAAATTTCTCTAAGATTGTTGCATAATAGATGCAAAATGATCTGATGTGATAAATATTTTCCTCTTTTTACCAAAGGCTATGCATCTAATTAACTATGTTCTCTTTCTTCTTTCAGTCAGGTGAATTGTCTCTCTGTATCTTTGGCCTTCCACCTCTTCATCCCTACAGGAACCCAAAAGACATGAGGATTTATGGCTGCCTTAACACCCTATAAATAGAGCTGACCCTGCATCCAGATAGGTTCTAAAACACGAAGGGTTGATTTTACAGTGCTCAGCAGGCCTCTGCACGCATGTGGACCAGCAAGGTAGACAATGAGAATCTTCACCCACCTCTTCATCTCCTTTCTTTTTCTTCTCTCAGTCCTTCCACTCATCCAATGACTCCCTCCAGAGTATCTTTAAAACTAACCCTAGGGACATGGACATGCTAATTCCCCCTTCTGTCTTTCAATAAAACACCAAATTACACTGAATCATCTTTCCGCTCTCCAAGACTGCATACTTTCTTCTTAACAAACTATACTGCCTCTAGAGTTTTTTCTTTTTCTCTGCAGGATAGTTCTGTGCATGACCTTTGACCTTGGAGGTCAAAACGTATTTCAGCTTGTCAGGTCTCTGTTTGTAAGTGGGTTGGCTGAGTTATAGTGTGTCATGAGTGAAAGCTGGCAAGAACCAATAAACTCCACCCCTGCATTCCTGTGGAAGACCATTAAAGAAGACACATCATACCACTTTCTGTTTTCTCTGTTTATACTGGGGTGTTCTGCTTTTACTGGGTTTACTCTCGGAAGGCATCTCACCAGTTCAGGGGTCTGGGAGTTTTATTTGCGAAGCACAGTGGTCTTAAAACCTATTGTTAATTTCTGTGTAATAATGCTGCCTTCAAGTAGACCTGGGAAGCTCCTACTTCCAAGTTGGCTGTTCGTTATTACAACATGTCACGCAATCAAGTGGGAAACCAAATGCTGAAGAAGCCAAACTTAAACAATTTCACATTGAATGAAAGCAAAAGTTATTTTTCTGTTGTACCATTAATTAAACATGAATGAATAAACCTGCATCACTTATACGTGACATAATGTATATGGTTTATATATGGATCTAAAATATTATATAAAAAAATATTATTGAAATAAAGCACTGAAATTTAAAAAGCTTTGCAAAATCATTGCTTCCCATCATCTTTCATGTCAACGCGCTCTTCCAACGTCATGACTCGGTAACTCAGGTATCTAGAATTCAGAGTTTCCCAGTTGCAAATATGGCAGTGCTGAGTCATTCATGTGTTCGGAACTCGTAATTACGATATTTCCGACTCATAATTGACTTAAGTCAACTTCTTTGCCCTCAACTTCTGCTGCTGTAGAAATTCACTTTTGAGAGGTCTCAGATACTTAAAAAATCATTTGAATTTCCTTTTCAAAGTGACTGATTTAATCCTGAGAGATGACATATGCAATCAAAACCTTAGTATAGATTAGACGTCTTTATACTTACTAAATCTATACGTACATTGTCTTTATCTTGATTATACTGCCCAAAATTCTAAAGTACAAAATATAACATTTGGTATATAGAACAACAGTTCTTTTGTATGCCAAGTTAACCTCCAAAGCCCAAAGGAATCAATTACCATGCATGAAATGAATTACAGGCACATAGTACCGGTAATTGTGTAAGAAGTCATTACAAAATATAGAACAAATGACTTTCAGGGAACAATCTTTGATTCAGCTTGTGCCTAGAAAACATGCATTAATGCAATATGCAGATTGTGCCTCAACTGCTTCATTCCTGCTTTCTCTCTCTCTTTTCTCTCTCCCCTATCCATCTTTTACTGTCTTTTTGGCTTAACTGTGATCTAACCTGTTGTATCTCTTCCACACCCCCTAAAACTTTAACTTAGAGGTGTGTGCTTCACTCATTCACTTTCTCTCCCATACACATTCCTCTGAGGCTCTCTTTGATTCTCACTCCCCTTGTCCTGGGACTGTACCCTACAGTGCTTGTCGTCCCATAACTGGTTCTTAAATTGGATTATTACAGTAGGATAACAGATTTCCAGTGGATTGGGTCTGTTTGAAGAGAAGAGCTGATTTTGTGTTTCAGAGGAAGATCATGGTGCTGGTTACCGTGGGAGAGGTGAGTAAGGATTTGTCTCTTTAGGATGCACTGTAATGTAACTGTAATGTTTGACAATGTGTCTGTATTGTCTTCCAAAACTCTAAGTTTGCAGCCCAGTGGCACGCAATCCAAAAAGCTGTGTATCTATCCTAGTCTTTGCCAAGTTTCTCTCTCTGTCCCTCTTTTTCTCTCTCACGATGACTCTCACTGACTTTCACGTTGATGTCTCAGTATCTAGTATGTCTCAACTGGTTTTGTTTCAAAACCCAGACTTTACATTGAGCATCAATTTGTGACCCAATGCAATAACAAGTCTGGCACCCGTATTTAATGTTGTCTGGGTCATATTTTGTTTTGTTTATGGTTTTTGAAGATGAGCGAATGTCAAGCAACCTGTCCATGTTGGCATCTATCTAGATTGGCTAGCTTAGAATTTGTGCCAAAATATCATAGTGTTTGATTGGACACACAACCTCTGACGTCAACAACAAAAGGTATGGGAAAATTTTCTCCTCCCTTTTAAAAGTTGAGAAGCCTATTAATTTTGCCATCCTGGCTATATGCACAGTTATACTGTTATTTGCTTTTTACTATTTGCATTTAGCTTTGTCATTCCCTGCTGTTTGCAACCCTACCAGAACAGACTAACCCCAAAAATGACTTGACTTGTAAAGGAGGACCCAGTTTATTGAAATTAAGATGCAAATGGCAGGGAAGAAAATGTAAAGCAATAGGTGCAGATGGCTGGAGGTGATGACAATGACAGTAGTAAGATGACCGCAATGATCAGTGTGGGAACACCAGGGTGAGAAGCAGATGATGAAACTAACAGTTAGTAAATCCAGGTAGGTATTCCAATGATAATGTCCACAGAGCGTTAATCCAACAGGTGAGGAGATGAAAACGTGAAACAAGAGGGTATTTATAGGCAGGGTTCCCATGGAAGCCAATCACGCCTTCCACATGTCAGCAGAAAACACAGAGGGAAACAATAGCCACGCAGACACAGGAAAAACCCAGCAGACCCACCAGGACCATGACAGAACAAAAGCATTGGGTAGAGGGGAACAGAGGGGACTGGTAGCCTAAACATCACTGGAAGGGCGACATACTCGTAGATGACACCGGCAAGGAAGTTATGGAACTCCAAGTCAACAGCACCTGTTGGCCTGGGGATGGTATGCAGAGGATAAACTCACAGTTGCACCCATCTGTTGACATAATTCTGTCCAAAACTTAGAGACAAACGGTCAGAAACCACATCTGTCTGGAGGCCATGAATGCGAAAGACTACTATGACAGTAGCTGCGAGACTTCTCAATTTGCCAACAGATTATTCAGCAAATAATCCAGCACTTCCCCAAATACAATTTCAAGATTTTAGGCATTTCACCCTCTACAGTGATCAATGTAGTTAAAATAACAATGTAGTCTCCCTCGCTCAAGGCAATTTGGGGAGGGAAATAAAATGGACCGCTTTCGAGAACCGGTCCACCATGGCCAAAATGACCGCATTGCCATTGGACAGGGGTAAACCGGTGACAAAATTCAAAGCAATGTGGAACCAGGTTCTTGAAGGAATCGGCAGGGGCTGAAGGAGCAGCTCTGTGATACCTGTGTTGAATGGAAAGTTTATTATCCACTCAACTCTGGCCAAATCCAAAGGGTCATCAAGGCTTTTAGGAAGGTCCAGAGCGTAGAACTCATTTTTGATCCTTGACGAAGATCTGACAGCACCTTTGCCGCCTCCGTTCCCGTGGCAGAATGATCAAACCCCTTGCAAAGTTCTTCGGGGAAAGTGCGGAAGTACGAGCAGCATGGGTGTTGATGATCCCACACCGTCGCTCCCTTCTCCTGAGCCCGACCAGAGAGGAGGGTGATGACATAAGCCACTTTGGAATTCTCAGTGGGAAGCGAAGATGGCTGGAGAGCTAAAACCAAGGAGCACTGTGACAGGAATGATCTGCATGTCTTGGGCTCACCGGAGTAGGCAGCTGGGAGGTTCAATAGGGGCTTGGAGTGTCTGATGGACGAGACAACTGCAGGAGGAGTTGTGGCTCCTCAGCAGATGTGGTGGTGAGATCGGCACTGGGAGAGACTTGCAGTTTCTGGAGTATACTTGTTAATTAATTTATCCTCCCTGCCATCTGTTCAGAGGTGTGGCTAGTGGTGTTGAGTTGATCCTGCTGATGACCGAGGAGCACCCCTGTTGGCTAAGGGCGGCGCAAAATGAAGTGTCCTCGGCTGGGTCCATTTTTGGCCATATTGTTCTGTCACAGTTTGAAAAGGAAGGCCAAGGAATGGAGAAAACACAAACACAGTTAATTGAAATTAAGATGCAAATGGCAATGAAGAAAACATAAAGCAACAGATGCATGGCTGGAGGTGATGACAATGACGGTGGTAAGTTTAGAGCGATTATCTTTTTTTCTCCATAGAATAAAAGTGAATATTGGCATTTATTCTGCATACTTCCACAGAGGAAAGAAAGTCAGAAGGGTTTGGAATGATAAGAGGGTGAGGGAATGAACATAAAAAGTAATAAGTTTTGCCAAATGTGCATTTATTACCCAATTTACAGTTACAGAGATAAACTCCTGTGAAGTGACATCATGCAGAAATGCTCACAAACAGCAGGGCTTGTAAAGAGAGAGAAGCAGACTTAAGCTAACTCATGTACCTTTATAATCCTTCAAAAAGCACAATCCAACTGCACACTCACCTCTCCGTCATTGCACGGGTCAGCCTGCACTTATGAGATTACATTCTCTGCTGCGTGACTTTGCTGTATGTAAGTTGTTGTGCATTTAACAGATTCAGCAGGCATATCCCTTGAGTCACGGTGGTAACGCCTTCCTGTTGGTATGTTGTCACAAATAGTCTCTCGTTCAATCAGATACATTAATAAATCACACAATCAGACATCAGTCTCAGAAGTCCAAGTGTAGCAATTTAAGATTGGCACCAAAACTCCTTATCTGTCCCGTACAGAGTACATCATTCCTCCTGTATTTAGCTATGTGACATCAGTGGAGCTGCATTTCCGGTACACTAGGATCGGCGACATTATGCTGACTCATGAACTGCCATCATCTCCTATCGGACATGTTTGCTTCAGTTCAAGTTTAATTTTTTACCCCTATGATGCACCCGGAAGTGCATTGCATCCAGAAGCAAGTCGCATCAGCAGCAAGGAAGACCAGAGTTCAGATCCCATGTAGAGACCAGGGAGTAATCGCGATCGGATAATCAGTGAAGATTGCGATTCGTTGCATTTTCACCTCTAACATTTCATTTTTGCTCCACTAATGGTGCATAGGTGTAAGTTTGGGATGGAATGGGTGGTAGACTTTGTGAAAAAGTCTTTTCTCTTCACTATATTAGTGCCCGTACAGCAGAAAACAACTCAGTGTTATGAATTTCGGTAAGTATAGATTTTAGCTTAAAAAAAAAGGTGGGTATGCTCAGAGTAGCTCCACTACGAAAGGTCTGGCAGTGATCCACAGTATCTGCTGTAGGATGCTTCTTCAAATTCTATCATCATTGACTTACCCTCCTGTCGTTCCAACCCATATGACTTTCTTTCCTTCATGGAACACAAGAGGAGATGTAAAGCAGAATGTTCGCCTCAGTCACTAATAAAGGGATAGTTCACCCAAAAATTTAAAATCAGTTACTAACCCTCAAACCATCCCAGGTGTGTATGACTTTCTTTATTCACCAGAACACATTTGGTGAAAAATATCTCAGCTCAGTAGGTCATTAAAATGCAAGTGGATGGTGATCAGAACTTTGAAGCTCCAAAAAGAACAGACAGTCAACATAAAAGTCATCCATACGACTTCAGCGGTTAAATTAATGTCTTCTAAAGCAACACAAACACTTTTGGTGCAAAAGAGATCAAGATTTAAGTTATTTTTAACTATAAACAATCGATAAAGTCAGCAGTAGGATGCGCATTCACAAGAGGACTGAGTTCACATGGTCTCTTATTTGACAATTTCGTGCTGGCATGTTACAGATTTAATCTCACATTTTATGTCTGCCTTAATGGTGCCCTCACAGATGTGCGAGTTACCCTCTACTACTGACACCCCTGGCCCATACAGACACTGGCTTTTGGACCTGATGCTAATAACACCTTGGATAATCCTTGGCCCAGAGAACACAACGGCTGTGTTTTTCAAAAACTACTTGAAATGTGGACTCATTGGACCAAAAATACAGTTCCAATGTTCTACTTTCCATCTAAGATGAGACCGAGCCCAGAGAAGTTTGCAGAGCTTCAGGACAGTGTTGATGTAGGGCATCTGCTTTCCACTGTAAAATCTTAACTTGCATCTGTGGATGCAGCGGCGAGTGGTGTTGACTAACAAAGGATTATTAAAGTTATCCCAATCCCATGTTCTTGATATTCATTACAGATGAATGATGTTTTTTTAAGACAGTGATGTCTGAGGGATCAGAAGTGGTTTTCTTTTTGCCCTTTACACACCGAGATGTTACCAGATTTCTTTAATCTTTTAAGCATATTGTTCACTGTAGAGGGTGAAATACCTCAAATCTTTCCAATTTGTATTTGGGGAACATTGTTCTCAAAGTGCTGCATTATTTGCTGAAGCATCTCTTGACAAATTGACAAGTCTCGAATGATCCTTGCTCTTGATGGACTGTTTTTGGAGGCTCTTTATATACTATGAAGCAATTGCCTCACCAGTTTAACATCTCCGGTTTCACATCACCTTGTTATTTTAAATTGTTATTAGTCTTAAATTTCCCCCATCTCATCATCTGATTTGAAATGATTGTACATTTTAAAAAAACATTCACAAGGTAAAACATATAATGTGTAGTTGTAGTGTTTTCAATTTAGCAAATGGTGAATATAATTTTGAAATCACTATTTGTTATTAACATTTTTCATACTGTACCAACTTTTTTGGAATTGGGGTTGTAACAGTTGGAGTCATATTGATGACATTTATGCTGACTGTCTATCCTGTTTGGAGCTTCAGTGGTCTGATCATCATCAACTAGCATTTCAAGGACATACAGAGCTAAGATTTCTTTAAATGTGTTCTGGTGAAGCAAGAAAGTCATACACACAAGGGATGGCATGAGGGTGAGTAAATGATGAGAGAATTAAAAATTTTATGTGAACTAACCATTTAACTAACACATGGTGATACAATTTTTGGGTGATCTATCCCTTTAACTGTAGATGCCAATATAAAATTGCCTGCAATGACTCCTGATAAGATAAAGTTTTAGCACTATGTAAAGATGCTTTATGGAGTCTCACATACAGCCCAGAGAAGTTTGTTAGTCCCTGAACCCGTGCAGCTGCATTCATTTTGTGGAATGTCAAACTAGTTCCCTGCATATTAGAAGTGGCTGTCATGCAGTAAAGCCTTGCATTAGCAAGGTTGTGGTTTCCTCGCAGTCTGACATTGTTGTCTGTTGGCTGAACAGAAACTCACTAGTTCTTATATTCCCCACAGTTGTACCCTGATAAAGCCGCAGCATTTCTTTGCAAGATCATTGAGTCCATATGGTACAGTACATAGTTGGTTATCACGTTTTGGAAATGACAGCGTTTGGAGAGGAGACTGTACACCTGTCTGACTTTTGTATAAAGAGCTCTCCCTTTATGGAATAAGCTGGAGTTTTCCAGATTCAGTGATATTGAAATATCTTTCAGCTATTAGGAGTGTTTTCCAATCTTGTGTTCTGTCACACTGAACAATTTAATACAACTGCTCAGTTCAAGAGAAATAATATAGATGAAAGTAGAAGATAAGATGGAAATTGAAATGTATCTGGATACTGAATTTATAATGGTACTTGCTACTTATTGCTGTATTGTTAAAGACTAGTGGTTGACTGAGTTTTAAAATTCCGATGCCAACATTTAGAGCGCAGTGTGGCTGATGGCCGATATAAGTATACGGTATAATACAGTTTTATGTTAGCAAAGCAATTAGCAAACTGCTGAAATTAAATGATTCTAACACTCCTGTTAATCAGCAAGTGGCCACAGTTATTGTCCAAATATTGGTCTGTCATTAATTTACTTCTTCCTTCTCACATCATTATTCACTTTCCCAGTCTCTTAACCTGTAGGAAACAGTTCCTTTTCATTTAAATATTACCTGTCTCCTTTTGAGTGCTATTCATTTCTTAACTGGCGCTCAGCTGGACAGTACAGCCATATCTGACAGGATAAATGTGCTGGATTACACAGGTGATTGAGAGATTACATTGACTCTGCTAACAGAGCAGATAAAAAATATTATTCTGAATGTGTCTATATGCATATGTATGGCGATACTGATCTCTCTCTCTTTCTGTTTTGCAGATAAAAGGAATAAGTGTTGCAGCTAAATAAAGCAGAGAACAAGCCTGTCTCAGGACATCAGTCCAGGGAAGAGAAGATAAGAAGAGGAGGACAGTGCCCGAAAGAGAGTGACGGAAGACGAGAGAGAGAGAGAGAGAGAGAGAGAATGGTATATTGCGGCATGTGGATCTTCCTCTTGTCCCTGTCTCACTCCTATCAAATCGTCACTGCAGAAGCTGAAGGTAGATTGCTGACTCACACTTTATCTACATGTCATAGGGCCTGTTCAGTCACCCTGAAAACTGCCAATATCCCTGCCTTTCAATCGGTCACACTCTGAATAGGTTGCAGGACTGTATTGTTTAGTATTCTCGAATGGTTCCGAATCAAATATCTACATATAACAAAAGATCATGTTTTCATTGAACACATAAAAAGATAATTGTGTAATCATGACTTTATCCCTGTCAAAAAGGCCAGCATGTTGTGTTTTAGATGAATAAGCAGGGGCGTCGCTAGACATCAGTGTCATCTGGGACTTAGCCCACAGGCCATATTCTAATATAAAAATAAGAAGAATCCTTCCTTCCATGACTTCAAAAATGACCACCCTACCTGTCAAATAAAATTATATTAAGCGCAACACTGACACCGGTTCAGACCTTTATATATGCAAACGTCAGGCGCACAATAAATTAATCAAACACATTTTAATTTAAATTGTGGATCAAAGCGAGAACATGTCGGCTCACTGTTCATTGTGCAGAAAGTAATGCTAACAATAAAATCAAAGTAATTTAACAATTAAAATTTGCAATTGTCATTTATCATAATATTTTGATAAGTAAAAATTATGAGAAGAAAATCGAATCATTATGAAATTAAAGTCGTAATATTTTGAGAATAAATCGAAAGGTCAGTAACATCAAAGTGATGTGGTGGACAACAGCAAAGTAGAGCATCTAGGTCATTACATACAACACCACTAACCAGGGAGATAACTTTGCAATGCAACCGGGCTGAATTTGTGGGAAGTTTATGCGAGCTCTCTGTTCATGAATGAGGTGTGCATTAGTACAGGAGTTTTCAACAAATGGGCGCTGTCAAGGAAGGCACAAGATATAGGCTCAAGTGAACTGAAAAATAATTGGAACTGCTGTGAATTATATAAGTCCAAATCAAGATATTTTATGTGGTAACATCCATTCATTATTGTTTGTAGAGGAAGACTTAGCGCTGTTTCGGACTGCATGAATCTGTCTGGTTCTTTCTCCTGAATAAATTACATTTTATACATAACCGCTGCAGTGTCTAGATATGAATAACTCTCCACTGATGCGCCAAATATATATATGTAAACCAGTTAAAGGATGGGCAAGGAGGAGGCGAGAACCGGCTTGTCAACATAAATTATATTTAATGAGAACTTAAACCAAAAGCATACACAAACACACACACGACGGACATGCCCGTAACTCTCTCTCTCTCTCGAACCATCATCACCGGCCACCTTTATCCCTCGCGCGCCTCATCAGGCCGATTGGGGACCGGGCGCGCGATGTTCCGACCCGGCCCCGCCCCCCCCTCCGCTCCACAATATACATACATATATATATGTAAAAAGTAACTGTATTCTGATTATGAATGTTTTCAAATGTAATTTATTCCAATTAGGAGTACTTGATATTTTAAATATGATTAAGTAATCTTGATTACATAGTATAGATTACATGTAATCTGTTACTACATAGCAATGTCTAGGAGTATAATAAATAATATGAATAGCATAGCTCAGATCATTTGGTCTTATAGGAATATGATGAGAAGTTCATTGATCAAGCTCAGACTCAGATGTTATCTTGAGGTCAGTTTGAGACTTTGTTGAGAATCTATGAAAATCTAAGAAGCAGAAGACTTCAACAGAAATCTCCCTTTGCTTTCAATTTTATCTTATTTTTATCTGTGGGACACAATATAGGTATTAATGAGATCTCATTTGTATGTTTTCTCTCCTTTCAGACTCTCTCTCTCTCTCTCTCTCTCTCTCTCTCTCTCTCTCTCTCTCTCTCTCTCTCTCTCTCTCCTCTCCCTCCCTCCCTTATGGCTAACAGTCACTATACTGCCTTTGTCCTGCAAAAAGTCCCCTAAATCATAAAGAAGTTGTTGGTGAAATAATAGATTTCACATCAGTCTCTTATGAAAGATTTTGGCTATGTTAGAAGTTCATTTGTAATAGTGTGTCAGGGAAGTCCATCTTAAATGAAGTCCATGTCTGTCTGCACACCTGAGCTGTCTGTACAGGTGGAGTTGAAATGGACACATAGTTCTTTCTACATCCTGAGTCAGCGGGTTTTCTGTTTGGCATCTGTATGCCTCCTGTGGTTTGATGCCTCTTATCTAGGCCTTTTAAGATAAATCAATGTATCCTTCTCTGATTTCCATCCCCACATTACTGTCTGCAAAGAAATCAGTATGTATATGTTTCACCTTGAGCTGTGTGTTTGAGGGGGTAATGTGAATCATTGAATTCACGCAGGATGGTTTTAGAGGAGTCTGTCAGGGCCAATTACTGACTGAGGCTCTAATGCCCTGAAACACTGTAATTTTCCACACCTCTTAAAAATGGCTGTTTGTAGTGACAGACACTTGATTATGGAATGGAAAGAATGTGCTCTCTGAGGTCACGTCCTTGTATTCGTTATGTATCACACCAGCTTTTTGTCTTTTAAAATACAGGGACACTGAAAAAAACATGACGTGTTGGATTTATTTAAAATATTTACATAACATTTTTGCATCACACTTTTTAGGTAAGTTCAACTTATGGTCATTTTATGTCAGCACAACTAGAACACAAATCTATCAGTTCAGTTCAACTTTATTTAATTAAAAATGTATCAGAATCAGAATGAGCTTTATTGCCAAGTATGCTTACACATACGGGGAATATTTCTTGGTGACAGAAGCTTCCAGTGCACAAACAATACAACAATAAGACATAAATAATAATAAAAAATAGAATACAAATGTAAAGTGAATATAAAATATATGTATAGAAATACAAAATAAGACAATATATACATACGTATGTACAAATACAAATCTGTTATATTTAGATGCAAGGGAATGTATGGCAGAAGAGGTAGGGTAGGTTGGATAAATATAAATAGACTATTGCACATAATTATTGCTCAATGGGGCAGTTTTAACTGTTCATGAGATGTATAGCATGAGGGGAAAAAACTGTTCCTGTGCCTGATGGTTCTGGTGCTCAGTGCTCTGTAGTGCTGTCCAGATGGCAACTGTTCAAAAAAGTTAATGGGCAGGTTGAGTGTGGTCCAGAGTGATTTTTCCAGCCCTTTTCCTCTATTTCGAAGTGTATCGTTTTTGAAGGGAGGGAATGGGGCAACCATTAATCCTCTCAGCAGTCTGAACTCTCGTTTGTAATCTTCTGATGGCTGATTTCATAGCTGAACCAAACCAGACAGTTATCAAAGTGTAGAGGACAGACTCAATGACTGCTGAATAGAACTGAATCAGCAGCAACTGTGGCAGGTTGAACTTCCTCAGCTGGCGAAGGAAGTACAACCTCTGCTGGGCTTTTTCACAAAGGAGTCAATGTGGGTCTCCCACTTCAGGTCGTGTGAGTTGGTAGTGCCCAGGAACCAAATGACTCCACTGCTGCCACAGTGTTGTTTAGAATGGTGAGGGGGTCAGTGTTGGGGTGTTCTTCCTAAAGTCCACTCTCATCTCCACTGTTTTGAGTGTGTTCAGCTCCAGGTTGTTTTGACTGCACCAGTGAGCCAGCCATTCAACCTCCCTTCTGTATGCTGACTCATCCTCATCTTGGATGAGGCCAATGACAGTTATGTCATCTGCAAACTTCAGGAGCTTGACAGAGGGGACTTTGGAGGTGCAGTCATTGGCAAACAGGGAGAAGAGTAGTGGGGAGAGCACATATCCCTGGGGGGCACCAGTGCTGTTTATACATTTGCTGGAAGTGAATTTCCCCTTTCTCACTAGCAGCTGCCTGTCCATCAGAAAGCTAGTGATCCACTGACAGATAGACGTGGGAACAGAGAGTTGGCATAATTTTGTCCAGAGAATATCTGGGATGATGGTGTTGAAAGCCGAACTGAAGCCCACAAAAAAGATCCTTGCAACTGTCCCTGGTCTGTCCAGATTTTGCAGGATATGATGCAATCCCATGTTGACTGCATCATCCACAGACCTGTTTGCTCGATAAGCAAATTGAAGGGGATCTGGAAAGGGTCCAGTGATGTCCTTCAGGTGGTCCAACACCAGTCTCTCAAATGACTTCTTGACCACAGACGTCAGAGTGACGGGTCTGTAGTCATTAAGTCCTGTGATTTTGGGTTTCTTTGGGACAGGAATTATGGTGGAGGATTTGAAGCAGGTAACTTCACACTGCTCCACTGATCTACTGAAGATCTGTGCGAAGATGGGGGCCAGCTGGTCAGCACAGCATTATAGACAAGTGGGTGAAACACCATCTGGGCCCTGTGCTTTCCTTGTTCTTTGTTTCCGGAAGACACGGCACACCTCCTCTTCACAGATCTTTAGTGCAGGTTGAGTAGCAGGACGGGGAGGAGGGGGGTTGCAGGAGCTGTTTATGTTTGTGTGAAGTGAAGGTCAGAGCAGGGGTGGGGAGTGAGACTGGGCCTTTCAAATCTACAGTAACACACATTCAAGTCGTCAGCCAGTTGTTGATTCCCTACAGTGTTGGGGGATCCTCTTTGGCCTGACGAAGCTGCCAGAGTTTTGCTGTAAACCATGGTTTGTCATTGTTGCATGTTAAATAAGTCCTAGTAGGAATGCACATACCATCACAGAAACTGATACATGATGTCACAGTAAATGTGAGCTCATCCAGATTGGTGTCTGCAGCCCCAAATACACTCCAATCAGTGCAAAGCAGGCTTGTATTTCCAGCTCTGCTTCATTGGTCCATCTCTTAAAAGTCTTTAATAAATATGTCACAAGTTGTTTCAAAATTAACATTTATATCACATGTTTCTACTTAATTTACTTGCCACAAAAAAATTGTTACTGAGTTCTGGCATTAAACTTGATTCCACAAAGAAGTGCAACAAAATCTGCAATTAAGCTATGCATGATATTCACATGTGCAAGGACAAATTACATGGATTGAACAGGATCCAATTTGACCACTTTTGGAACAAGAATAACCTTAATGTTGTACACATTAATACATAAATACATGAAGTAAACCTAAAACCATTTTTATAAATAAGAACATTGCTGACTAATAAATAGTTTTATTATTGACTAAAATTATTTATTTCTATACATTTTGGTTGTTGAGCCAACAATTTTATATATTTTGTTCTCTCAGTGTAGAGGTAAAAGTACAAACGTCTAAACCCGGGCATCAACATTATAGGCCTATGTTATTAATGGTCAGATAATATAACCTTAACACAAACAACAGAAGCAGCAATACAAACAGTCAGTGAGGATTCAGCAATCTGGTGTTTCAAGTCTGCTGTTCAGAACTAGAGATGTCCAATTTTTGAACGAGTCACCCTTTTGAGTCGGCTCTTTACAATGAACAATTAGAAACATGTTGTAAATCAGTTCACGGTTCTGTTTAAATCATTTGGACAGCTCACTGAAGCACTGAATCGCTCGGAGCGGTTTTTCTCTCTACGTATAATGTAGACAAGATATTTTGAAACACTGAAAATAAAGATTTAAGCTGAATGAAGTGGATATTTACCTTCAAAAACTTTAAACTACCCTGTATGTTATGATTTACCAATGACAAAATCTTTGATAAGTTCAATAGCTGTACTGCACCTTATTTTGTACTGCAGGTAAACATCATTCTAACCAAAACAGTATCAAGCCAGTACATGAAAAAAATACTATGACATTACCATATCTTCACATTATGTGTACTGTGGTAGTACTATTCTTTGATGTACCGTGGATTACCATGAAATTATAGTGGGCTGTCTGTAAATAAAAATTCAATGGGCATTGTTGTAATGGGCTTGTCAGGTCAATCTGTGAACGAGTTGCTCACTTTATAATTAAGTACATATTTACTTAATAACCCCATTCTTCAATGACTTCGTGAGTCAGCATTGAATAAACAAACCCTTGTAGGCCTACACTGTATCGTGTTAAAATACATCTGTCGTGATCCTACACACCCGGTCCCGCCCTCCGCCCTGCCACAACATCTTCACAGGCTGATGGTTTTAATCTAGTGGCATGCAATTTTAGTGTAATCCTCTCCACACACGAGTTGTGTCTAGAAAGTAAAAGTTAAGATGCATCACTGTTAATATTAGGTGCTGAAAAGATAATACAGGGGCGGTGAGCTGAAAAGACAGGTGATTTGTTTATTGTACAGTATGGGATGAGGAAGGTGTCCTGACATGTCAGTGGTGCATTGTGGCTCTGTTGTGGGTTGAAGATGTCGCTGTCAATGCTAATGGATTCGAGATAGTGATGGGTATTATTAAACTACAAGGTGTGGTGAATATTTAGAAGAATAAAGTTTACTCTTCTTAAAGTAATGCTTACCCCTGAATTAAGATGCACAATCTAAGAATGCAGATGAAAAATTCGTCTTTTTTCCCAGTTTGTCTGTCCTCTATTCTGACAGTGGTCGAACGCTCCTGGACCATCAGCACTGCCTGCAGAGAGTGTCTTCAGTAGACCGTTGAAGTCTGCTGGCTGGAAGATCACTTTGGTGAACTTCCCTATTCCATAAAAGCATTATTATCTCTCATAGCACACTGCATGCTGTATATCAGTGTTAAATCGCTGAAGTGTAGACTATTTGTTCCATTTTGATGTGGGCGGCACAGAGTTTCCGAGCTGAAGCAACTTTTCTGGAAATGAAGCAGAACTTTTTATGAATTTCCCACAAGATCATCAATAATGTCCTGGTGTTTAATGCATATACTTTTGTTTCTAGATTTGTATTATGTTTAGAGTTTATGATAGATTCTGTCATAGTGTGGTTGCTGAGGGAGAAAAGAAAGCTGCTCGAGCCTAAAACGGCTCGTCTTTGGAGAGTTGTCTGAATCAAAAGACATCTGGAGTTGACTTTGTGCCTGTCATCATGAGTTTTAAAATGATTGTGCAATGACCTAAGAACTAAGGCCACACTTGCAACGATCAATGAGAGAAGTTTAATACCCAAGTTCAGGAGGAACTTGTTCATCTTGGCCTGCCAATCACATCCTAAGGATATATATAAGCTGATATATAAGCTGCTTCCTTCGCACCGATGATGACTCCTCCGTCATCCCTCCACCTTCCCATCCCCAACTTTATATTTAATAATGCCCATATCAATTATTCGGCTGTGGTATGGGGTGATCTTAGGGGTCAAACCATGTCCTGTGCTCGAGCCCCTCCCTTATGGACAGGCAAGCATGCCAAATCCATTTACCTTAATGCACTCCAGGACTGTATGTACCAGTGAACTGGTGAACTAAATATGTGGATCTGCTCTTAAGAGTTTACACTTGCAAAACAAGAAGCGCAAGAGTTAAATGTCCTGTTTTTATTGGTCACATCAAACCAAAACACGAGCACTTATTGACTGGACTTTACATCTTTAGGTCTTCTTTTGTGTCTGTAGTTGCTCTACTTATTTGATATGGTTTCGAAAGTGCAGGTCCCAGTGCATAATTTTATTGTAGGTCTGGATTTGTTTTCTCTGCTGAAAGATATTCTTTGAGTATGCACTGCCATCTAATGGTGACTATTAAATCAACTTCACACATGTGGTTGGATGTTCAATCCATGCCAATGAGTAATAAAAACAGTCTAAAAGATGTTATTGTGTCAAAAAGAAATGTAACTTCTTCTTTTGCAGAATGTCGCACTGCCATACCTGCAGATATTGTGTTCCTGGTGGATGACTCCTGGTCAGTGGGGCCAACCAGCTTCCAGCAGATCAAAGAGTTTGTAGCAGACATCATCAGAGCCTTTCATGGCAGTGTGGTTGGGTCGGAGGGCATTCGCTTTGGAGTGACAGTCTATGCAGACATCCCCAGGTATAGATGAACAGTATACACACTGCAGTGTGTTAGTGCAAATAGTATGTGTATGATTATGAGAGAATAAAGCATGGAGATTTTATGCAAGTGTTTGTATGCATGACTTTTTGACTAAGTAAACATGAATACACCGTAAGAATGCCTCATAAGGGTCTGTATGCTTTATATAATTTGTGAGTTTTATTACAGGATGCGTATAGCTCTGACAGATTATTCGACTCTGGATGAGGTGTTGAGGGCCGTCGAGGAGGTGCCGTACGAGGGAGGCAGCAGTCGCACTGGTCTGGCATTGGAATTCCTTGTTGAGTCTGTCTTTAGTGCTTCTATCATCAGAGACAATGCCCCAAAGGTGAGACCCGTCAATCACAATGAATTACAAAACTGAATTAGTGATAAGACATATTTCTAGTCACTGATAAAGAATAAAGTTGTAATTGTTATTTTTATTTTAGAATTTTACATTTTAATTCATTTTGAATTTCTGTTAGAGTTGACTCACAACTGCCTAGCCTATGTGTGAGAGAACAAAGTCTTGCTGACCAACTATCTTGTCCAGTTTGGGAGACCAGCTGGAAAATGTAAAAATGCCATTACTCCAAACTATCCAAAGCTGAAAATCCTGGCATATATATATATATATATATATACAGCAGAAAAAAATATATATCAGAGAGCTGCTCTAGTAATCACCCTGTTGATTCTGTCAGGACATCTCGTCCCGTGCTGCAATGCAATGCACCGCACCGCAGTGTCCCACCCATCCTAATTTAGGGCTTGATTAGGATTCCAAACTGCACACAGCTGCCGGTCTTGCCATAGAGCACCTGGTGTGGCGATGTGAGAGGAACGGCAAGTGTTCATAATGAACTGCAGAGATTTCAGCTTTTATTTAAACTGGCATCACACACATAAACTGTAATGGCGCTTCACTGTTTGGTGCATATATATAATGCAGATGAACTTTATGTGAACCAAGTGAAGTTTCTTTTTCCCCAATTACCAGTTGTTAGTGTAACCGACTTTGCAGGTTTAGATATGCAGTGGTTGTGGAATTTTGTATTCAATGAGATGATAATTCATACCGTGTGCTTTCAAGGGCATCAGTATCAGTGTAGTGTTCTTAATGGTAGATTGAGCAGTTTAAGATTGATTTTGTAGATAACTCAGTCATTGAGAGACATTTTTATGCATTTATTCACCTTTGAATTTTGCAAGATTCATTATTTTTCAGAAGCCTACAGCAAGTCTATGGGCATCTGCAAGTGTGACCTAGATGTCAGGGCTCTTTAGAATGCACTAGAATGGTATTTGCTTGCTGGAATATAAAGCATCCAACTATGTTTCTCTCTGGCCTCAGATTGCTATTCTGATCACTAATGGCCAATCGGATGATCCGGTTGATGGTCCGGCTAAAGTTGTAACAGACAGTGGAATATCCCTGTTTGCTGTGGGTGAGTCTTCAAAGTTTTTATTTTCCCTTTGTTTATGCTTTAGGAGTGTGTGTAAGACAAAAGTATCCCCAAAAGTGAGCTAAACCTGACAAATCTACCTTTTGGGCACCCAGGAATGTCCTCAATTGGAAAAACGATTCATACAAAAACAAAATACATAATTTTTTTAAAAAAGATTTTTATTATTATAAAATTTTAAATGAAAATGTTAAATCCTAAAAATGGAACAAAAATTTAAATATTTTAGGTATATATATATACATATATAACATTTTAAATAAAAATTTTACATTTAAAAAGTTTTCTTTTGGGGGCAAAATTGTTATATAAAGATATTAAAAAAAAGTCTTTAAGGGTTAAGGAATCTGCGATAATTATAATTACATTAGCGTTATATAAAAAAAGTAGAAGTCTATGGTAAATCCCCATTTAGATTGCTGAGTATGTTGGTGAATGCACCAAGACATAAACCATGTACTGTATGCTTGTGTGTGTGAGTGTCAGCCATGTTTACCTGACTTTCTCGTGCTTTTTCCATTTTGATGCCCAGAGTGCTGAAATAATTATGGCTCATTACCCGGTGGCTGACTAATTGCTGTAATTTTTCATCAAGCTCATTCCTTCTTGCCCTTAACACACTGACACTGTGTCCTGCCTTTCTAATCAGTTTTCCCTTAGATATGTGAATAAATCAGGCCGTCTGACACATCTATGAGACATATGTACAGCAGGGCAACACGCCATAATGTTTCTGCTGTCATAACTCTCTGTGTCACTTCTACAACTGATATACTGCTTGATAACACTACAGACACCGGTCTGAGACACAGGGTCACTTATATATACACTCACACAAAACATGCTTGTTGAGCTGTAACCATTGACTGTGTCTTACAGGCCCATGATACATTATAATTATTTAAAACCAAAAATGTAAAATAAAACTAAAAATAAAAATGAAGGGACATCTGGAATGTGCTGTCCATTTCAGAATCATCAAATGCATAAACTATCACAGTGATGTCTAGATGGTCATTCCAAGAGCGGAACTAGGAGTTAAATGGATTTAATTGTAGGCTGAATTAAGGCAAATAAGCCACTTTTTGAAAAAGCTGACGAATTTACCTAAATTCAGCCTATATAATTGAGTGTAAGAAATATCATACTGTGCAGTTAGACAAGAATGAAACCACTGAGGAATACGAGATAAAAGAAAACTAGCACAACTATGAAGAAAGCTGGTTGTTTGCGGCAACAGTCAGTTACTGTACAAAGTTTAATGGTCATTTTACAAAAATGTTTTACTGCGGAATGCACCTATTGACCAATCAGAGTATCCAGTATTTCACGAGCTATGTAATAAATGAAAGAAATACATTTAAAGTAAGTAGATAAGTTAATCTGTGTCTTTTTCACCAACTAATGTGTTTACTGTGTGTTCTTTAGGGGTGAGGAATGCCAATCAGTCAGAGCTCAGGAAGATCGTTACAGAACCTCATGAGGAACATCTGATGCTCAGCCCAGATTTCTCTTTCCTGGAGCTTCTGCTGCCCAAACTCTCCCGTCGCATCTGCTTCACTGCGTCAGAACCTCCACGACCCGTCAAACAAAACCCACTAGGTTAGACACCCATGAGTTCTGCTAAAGCCTTTTTTTTTTTTTTTATTATTATTATCATCCCCTTTTCTCCCCAATTTGGAATGCCCAATTCCCACTGCTTACTAGGTCCTCGTGGTGGCACAGTTACTCACCTCAATCCGAGTAGTGGAGAACAAGTCTCAGTTGCCTCCACTTCTGAGACAGTCAATCCATGCATCTGTGCATGACACCATGGAGAGTCATAGCATGCCATTTTCCGTAATCCACGCACAATTCACCACACGCCCCATTGAGAACGAGAACCAGTAATAGCGACCACGAGGAGGTTACCCCATGTGACTCTAACCTCCCCAGAAAATGAGCCAATTTGTTTGCATAGAAGATCTGACTGGAGTCACTCAGCACGCCCTGGATTTGAACTCGCAACTCCAGGGGTGGTAGTCAGCATCAATACTCGCTGAGCTACCCAGGCCCCACAGTTCTGCTAAAGGCTTGATAAACATGAACCATCAAGATAAAGCAACAAAAAAATATCTGAACACTAAAAACATTTTGTCTTGTATCTAGTATTTCTGTCTGGTTTTCTAATTAATATGTCTAAACATTATTTAAACAAGATTAAATGGATAGTTCACCCACAAATTTTAATTCTCTCATCATTCACGCACCCTCATGCCATCCCAGATGTGTTTGACTTTCTTTCTTTCTTTCTTTCTTCTGCAGAACACAAACTAAGATAGTTTGAGGAATACCTCAGCTCTGTAGATCCATACAATGCAAGTCAACAGGGTCCAAACATTTAGAATTTTCAAAAAGCACATAAAACATAGATGTAATCCATAAGATTCCAGTGCTTTAATCCATCTCTTCAGAAGTTATATAGGTGTGCGTGAGAAACAGATAATTTAATTTAATAAGTCATTTTATACTATAAATCCCCACTTTCACTTTCACATTCTTCTTTTTTTTGTGGTGATTTTCATTCTTTGTGCATATCACAACCAACTGTGCAGGAAGGAGAATTTGTAGTTTTAAAAAAAGGACTTAAATATTGATCTGTTTCTCACCCACACCTATCATATCACTTCTGAAGACATGGATTTAACCACTGGAGTAGTATGGATTACATTTATGCTCCCTTTATGTGCTTTTGGAGCTTCAAAGTTCTGGCCAACATTCAGTTGCATTGTATGGACCTACAGAGCTGAGATATTCTTCTGACAATCATAATGTGTGTTCATCAGAAAAAAGTCATATATCTGGGATGGCATGAGGGTGAGTAAATGATGAGAGAATTTTCATTTTTGGATGAATTATTCCTTTAATTTACTTGAGAAACAAAATTCCCAAAGATTTTTTATTCTTACCGTTTTTTTCTTATTTTAAGACTAAACAAACAAATGTTTTGAGGTTTATTCTTAAAACAACAAAAAATCATCAACATATATTTAAGATATATTCTCTGAAAACAAGTCTTATTATCATAAAACATTTTATTTCTCGACTAAATCTTGTTTTACAAATGTTTAGATATTTTTTTATGGGAACAATGACACACACACACACACACACACACAAAATAATTTTTGTAGTGCACAATTTTATCATGTTTCTCCTATCCATTCTGCTTCTTTCCTTCATTTTGACACTTTCTATCTCCAACTGCTATAGTGGTGGAGAGGATAGTGGGTCCTAAAGATCTGCAGGTGAGTGAGTTGAGTTACAGTTCTCTGCAGCTGAGCTGGAGTCAGGCCACAGGAGACGTTACCGGCTACAGGCTGCTCATCACCCCTGTGTCTCCAAAGGGCCATCTGCTCTCGGCACAACAGAGACAGGTGAGACACTCTCACCTATTCACATGCACTCCGCATGCAGCACCGCACAACAGATGGATTGGAGCACATTGACAAGATGCTTGTGTATGTGTGTGTTGAGTTTGTGACAACAAGCTGTTTGTGTATGGTTTGTATATCATGTATATTACTTACAGCAGAAATATTAAATAAATATTGTTCACTCTCTCTTTCACTGTCTCTCAGATTGATCTCAAGGGAGATGTTGGCAGCACACAAGTAACCGGGTTGAGTGCCAAGACTGAGTACTCTCTCGCTTTATATTCCATCTACCCTGGGCGCATAGGAGAGTCTGCCAGTATCATAACAGAAACCAGTGCGTGTTGAGCTGTATACAGTTTACAGGTTCCATAAAGTATTTGGACCCTTAAATCACACTTTAAAGAGCACCTATTATGCCCCTTTTCACAAGATGTCATTTAAACCTTTGGTGTCCCCAGAATGTGTCTGTGAAGTTTCAGCTCAAAATACATTACAAATCATTTATTATGCCTTGTTGAAAATGCAAATTTTGGGTCTGAATAAAAACGTGCTGTTTTTGTGTGTGTGTCTTTAAATTAGCTGGTGCTTTCCGCCCTTAATCTGAATAGGGCAGAGTTTAGACATCTCTGCTTCGGATAACTAGACATCATAAGCAAAATGACTGACAGTGAAAATAGTGGTGTTCAGCCCTACATATTTGAACCGTGTCAGACACTGATGAGGAAGAGACTGTCAGAAGGAACAACTTTGAGAATGAACCAGGAAGTTTCTGAATGGTTATTTGATAAATGTATTTATTTTTTGTAGAGTTGTTTCAGCAGTTTTTCAATGATGGATTAGCAACACACACAAATACTGTTACAACGTTCGCTATGCACTATAACGAAACAACACAAACAAATATGTCCGTCGGTAGTGACGTCACTTTATACAGAATCTGTGAATGGCTTGTTCTGAGACGGTGCTTATGATTAATGGGGATTTAAAAAAAAAGAAAAAGGCCTGGGTGGATTTTTAGCATTATAGGGTGGTTGTGTACACACACTGCCAACACACATATATGTTCAAACACCATGAAAATTTTAATTTTGCATAATATTTCCCTTTAAAATTTATGATTTTCACTGCATTATTAAGCAACATTTCAAACCAAGTGGCATTTATTTGAAAGAAATAAATTTGTTAGCACAGGCACACTTCTCAGGCAAAACCTAATATATGTTTTGGGGTTTTTTAAACGATAAACCAATAGATACACTGTTCAAAATCAAGAATTTTGCACTCTTTGTGGTTGTCAAAAGTTAGTGGATAATGTTAATAGTTAATTTGATGATCTAGACTTGTGATCATTCTGCAAGGAACCCTGTGTGAACTTGGGGAGAACAGACATACATCAACTATAAACCACCTTGGGACTAGTTAGTTTAAAGACATTGCACAAATGGCTCAGAAAATTGGAATTACTTTTGAGAATGTGTCTAGGATCATTTTTGTTTTTTTTACAGATGAAACTTGTTTTGATATTTTATGTTTAATGCAATTAAAGTGTGGCTCAAGTCCAAATACTATTTCAAAGAAATCTTGTTTCTATCATGATAAACATTCCTTAAAAAGGCATGTACTGCATAATTTCAGTATTTTTGTAAGACATATTGGGTACATTGATAGTAAAATAGTATTATTGATCTTTTTAAAGGAATCATACATGCACTAAAAAATAAATTATATATATATATATATATATATATATATATAATCACAACTTGCACACACATACTCTAACACTGGCATTATTTCGCTTCTGTGTTTCAGCTCCTGTTCCACCGGTTGCCAACTTTCGTTTGATTGAAGAAGGTCTCTTCTCTTTACGCCTGGGATGGACATCTCCACTTGGAAAAGTGGATGGATATAAAATCTACATTCCAAGATGTGAGAAACCTTCATTTATTCTAGGACTGAATACCACCCATTTTACAGATGTTCTTCTGATAGATTCCCACATAAATTAGCACTTATTCTCAGTATGCACAGAACAGTGGATGTGCTTCATATGCATTTTTACAGGGATTCTGACAGGAACTTACAAAAGGATCTTATGTACAATAAGAGGTTATTGTACGATAATTAATGTAGTCCGATATAATTTCCACCTCAGCGGGCAGACCCGGACTCATTTATGAGCAGATGCTGAGGGGTGACACCTCCTCTCATGTGATTGACACCTTGGAAGAGGACAAAGAGTACAATGTCAGCATATATGCCATCTACCCTGAGGGCCCAAGTGAACCTGTGTCTATAGTCGGGAGAACTTGTAAGTCCCTTACCTCTTTCTTTTTTGCTTTTTTGTCTTCTATTTTTTTACCTTTATACTTAATTTTCATCTCTTGTATAAGACAACCTTTACAAAAAGTACTGTGTCTGTACTATGGTACACTGATGATATCACAATTTAATACCATGTTTCCTTGATACATTCCATGGCAGTGAATAATTGCCATATTTATGTACCATGTTATTTACAGGATGTAGCACACTATGTTGCTTCAAAATATAACATGTTACATGTCCCCCGCATAGTATTATCATTGTTAGCAGGTTTTGTTTTGTAAGTGTAAACACTACCTGTTTAATGAACAGCACATCTACTATTTTAGTTAACCTATCTATTGAAGCATATTGTTAGTGTTATACTGTTATTATTTTGATAATAACATATCTTATTAGATTAATTATAATAAGTAATTTGTAACTTATTTCATATTATATTGTTTTTGACCTTTTAAGTGTTGTTATTATGGTATAACTGGCCTTTTGGTGGTCAACGCATTCTCCACTAGATGGCAGTATAAGACACATTCAAAAATAAACTTCATGACATATTATGATTTGTCTATTTTCTATCTACTACCTGCAATTACACTTTTATCATTATTTTAGTGCTTTATTTTCCTAACCCCCAAACATTCTGTGCACTTACCCTTCCTTGTGCTTTACAGTGAAACTTGTTTCTGTTGAGAAACTGCTGGTGCAGAACGCCACTACAGACACAGTTCAGGCGAGATGGTCATCTGTCAGAGGGGCTACAGGATACAGACTCACCTGGTCATCATCAGGTAACCAGCGCTGGACTACTGAGATCAGACCAGCTGAAAGCACTGCTTAAAGGGGTAGTTCACCCAAAAAAGAATGTTCCCTTATCATCAGTGTTGGGTGTAATGCATTACTATAGTCATTATTTACTGTAATTAAATTACTTTTTCATTTAAAAACAGTAAATTAAGGGATTACTCTTAATTTTTCAGTAATTAACTTACAGTTACTTCTGATGTAATTGTGTTAAATACTGTATAGACTCTAGAGCATTTCTAAACAATAATTAATTTAAATTTAAATGTAACATCTAATGCTAAAAGTTATGTTTTCTAATGTAATGCAGACCCCTTAAATTCGTTGGCCAGTTTATGAATAATTTATTTGATTTTATATGATTTATTTGAAAGAATTAAAAGAACAATTTCATGTCTATCCTTATATTTTTCATCTGGTTAAGGTTGATAGGGGTTGTAGAAACAAATTAGTAATAAGTCATGAAATTACTTTGAAGACAGAGTAATTAGTACAGTAATCTAATTACACTGTAGAAGATGTCATTAGTTGTTAGTAATTAATTACTTTTTTTAGAGTAACTTTCCCAACACTTCATATCATTTCCTCTCCTTCATGCCATCCCATATGTGTTTGACTTACTTTCTTCTGCAGAATATTTAAATTCTGTAGATCCTTACAATGCAAGTAAATGATAACCAGAACTCAGAAAGTCCAAAAAGGACAAAAAAGGCAGCATAAAAGTAATCCGACTCCAGTGGTTAAATCCATGTCTTCTGAAGTGATATGATAGGTGTGGGTGAGAACAGATCAATGTCTAAGTCCTTTTTTACTGTAAATCTACACTTTCACGTTCACATTCAGCCACCTACTGGTTCGGGCTTGTCTTCTGAGTTCTGGTCACCATTCACTTGCATTATGAAGACCAACAGAGCTTATTTGTGTTCTGCAGAAGAAAGAAAGTCATGTACTATTATTGAGTCCACCTTAGTCAAGTCTGAGTCCAAAAGGGACAGAGACAATAAGAGGCCAAGTCCAAGTCGAGTCTGAGTGCTAATGAATCTGTTCCTGCATATTAAATCAAATAGGAACCGTAAAGTCAACATCAATATTTTAAGCTTATTTTAATCTTCACATCTAAGGAAAACAATTTGTTCATATAATTGTAACAAAAACACATCTGTTGCATTTCAAATTCACATTTTATGATTAGTATCCTGCTGAACAAACTTCAAAGTGGTTTCATAATGAAAAGTGTACACAATTTTATTGCGTTCTGTTGACATTTTCAATTATTTGTGTTTTTTCCCCCTCCACTCAAACTTAGACTAAAGAAAGTGAAAGCTGTGTTAGTCATAACAACCAAGGTTTTTATGTTTTGAATTTTTATTTAGTTTTTATTTCTACTTAAATTTAAATTTGTCAATTTACTTTAGTTTACTTTTATTTAAAATTATCCCTATCTAAAGAAATAATAGTCTATACTGAGATTTCTTTCTGAATATTATTTCTCTATCTGTGGACTGATTTGGGAAAATACATACAAATGAGTCGACACAGTAGTAAGTAACACTCGCTGAGAAGTGACATCTCACGACATCCAAAATCACTGGAAAACCCACTGCTAATATTAGGGCCATTTAACACGGACATGATTGTCTAGATAATTTGCGGAAAACGGCACAATACAGGTCAGTTCTGCTCACTGCTCATGCACCTAAAACAATGATGCATCCGTGTATGCCTCCCAGCAGCTGTCACCGAAGATGAAAATATTTGATATTTGCTTGAGCGGTAGCAGCGTTGGTCTAAAGTCATTCTGAAATGTAGAAATACCAACCAAAGAAAATTACACTGAGCTCTTCTTTAACTGCAAAACACGGAGAATAATAATATTGAGTCATAAATTGAACAGAATTGTCCTTTTAAATTTCCAGAGATATAGGCTAAAAAAGATGTGCAGAAGTTATAATACAAATGTCATAACCAAATAATTAAACTCCTACATGAAGTTTAGCTTCATACACAAACTCTGCCACTGAATAATACATTTTACAATTTATAATTAAATTATAAACGAAAATGTCACTGCACAAAATATATTTTTTCTATATATTTTATTGTGCATGGTTGAATGTTGTGAATGGTGTACAAATGCTGTAAAATATTGCATTTTAAGCAGCTCGTCAGTGCTTTGAAAATAGCATTTTTTTCTAAGACTATTTAAAAAGTTACACAGTTTATTCATCAAGCTACTGTATTATGGAGCAGTTCAAGCTGACAACATGGCATGGACTACAAGAGACTACAGCGCAGAGGCCTATGCATATCCAATATTATTACTATTTTTCTGTATTTTTATTTCGATATGTTGTTTATAGTAAACAATGTTGTTTAGATACAAAATATTGTATCTAATGCAAAGCAATTCATACAATTTAAGTGTTTAAACAAGTAAAAATTATTGTTTTCTGTTTCTTCAGTACCTTATAATAATAATAAAATAAAACATTTAAACACTGTAAAAATGGCCCATGTACTGTATATGTTTACATGTGTGTTTGTGTATGAAGAGTTTTTAGGGAGAGATCGGCCCAGACAGCTGGCTCTCAATGGCAGCATGATGAGGGTGACTTGACTCAGTGAAGTTCTTGTTTGAAAGTTTTTAACCATGATGAAACTGTTGCGAATACAGTCTTGGCTGCACAAACGCTGCATGATTTTATCAGTTGTCAGGTCCCGTGTGAAACTACCTTGTTTAGTTTCTAAAATATTTTCATGATTTTGCCTAGGGCCCTCAAACCCACGGGCCGGCCCTGGTAGTCTTCGTAGTAACATTCAAGTGAATTAGTTGACTGATGAGTGTGCCTGTGTATACAGGAAACATAAAAGTAAACCAAATGACTTCAGTGGATAAATCTGTCTTCAGAAAGATATAATAGGTGTGGTTGAGGCACAAAACAAATTCAAGTCCTTTTTTTACTCTAAATCTCCACTTTCACTTTCACATCTGAGAGTCAAACGTGGTGCCTTTTTAGTTTCATACATAAAATAATCAAGGGGACCCATCGCCTTTCATCTGCTCCACCACAACTGTCTTTTGTGTGTGTGTGTGTGTGTGTGTGTGTGTGTGTGTGTGTGTGTGTGTGTGTGTGTGTGTGTGTGTGTTAAAGTATTTTCACTAGGCCTATATATAAGCAAATTTTTAATCAATGAACCATAGTCTCTGATTTAAAATCATAAAATCACACATAAACTCTGCTTCCCTGTTCCCGCAGAGGGACACATAGAAAATGTGAATCTGGGGGACAACTTTAATTTCTACATGGTGCAGGGCCTACATGCAGGCACGGAGTACACCATCACCATCAACCCCGTCTTTGTGGACATTGAAGGGCCTGTTACCTCTGCCAAAGCCAAGACATGTGAGGGCTACACATATACTAATATACCATAGTGAAAAATACTGTAAATCAATAGGTTTGCTTCTTTTATGAAGGCAATGATGATGATGTTGATTGTCTGTTTCTCTCTCAGTGGAAAGTAGTGCAGTACAGACCCTACAAGCCTCTGCGTTGAGCACTAACAGTGCCGTTACCTCATGGAACGCTGTGCCTGGAGCCACAGGATACAGACTGGCCTGGGGTCCCACTGCAGGTACTGTACCTCTATAACCTGTGCTGTGTCCACCCCCTTTTTCTGTGTTTTTCTTCATCCTTTCCTGCACTTGGCCGTTCTCTACTCTTCAGTCTCTGTAGTCTGTTTCTCTTTTCTGTCTCTACTTTCCAAAAAGTTGGTATCGGTGCATCCGTAAATAAACTGAAGTTGGATCTGAGTAATCATCATTTATTTGCATTTATTTGCAAATAGCAATTGGTCCAAAATATTGTATCTAATGCAAAGCAATTCATACAATTTAAGTGTTTAAACAAGTAAAAATGATTGTTTTCTGTTTCTTCAGCATCTTAGAATAATAATAAGCTAAAACATTTTAACACTGTAAAAATGGCCCATGTACTGTATATGTTTACATGTGTGTTTGTGTATGAAGAGTTTTTAGGGAGAGATCGGCCCAGACAGCTGGCTCTCAATGGTAGCACTACTGAATATACGCTGAAGAATCTGGTTCATGACACTGAGTATGTGCTCTCTCTTTACGTGCTGTTTGGTTCTGTGGTTGGACCAGGCATCACTGCTACATTCAGGACATGTGAGTGACATGTTGTTAAGCTTTCATGATGAACACATTCTGATGGTGAGCACTTGAATAGTTCAGACATTTAGTCCCTTATTGGTTGGGTCTCATTCCACATGTTCTGCTCCCCAGCACCTCTAGGGTACGTCTCAAATTTCAAGGTGACATCATACACCAGCTCATCCATTGATGTGGAATGGAGCCCGATTGTAGGGGCCACGGAGTACAAACTCACCTGGAGTTCAGGTAAAAACTATGCTTGTCTAGACACCCTCTTATTTTTACCACATGTCATTTATAGTTATGGTTGACTGTTACAACACTTTGACTTTTGTTTTACAATACTTTTTGAAACCTTTTGTCATAATGGATCTGCAAACTACACAAAAAATCTGTCCAATCAGCTTTAATAGGGCCCATTATATAAAAAATTCCACATTTTGTTTGTTATTAATGTATTTTTGTATGTGTGTGACTGTTTTCTTCTAGAATTTGCACGTCTTCAGAGTCGTTATCTTGACCGCAACATTTTACGACACAGCATTTCTGGTCTTGAGCCAAACACCCTTTATTCCATCAGCATTAATGCTCTTTACAGCAATACAGAAGGGCCAGAAATCACTCTCTCACAGCAAACAGGTACCACCACCTCCCAGATAAAGACAGCATTCACACAAATCAAGATTTTAGTCTTATTTGGGTTGTTTCTGGGTTTGCTAAGGGTGTCGTTCTGTGTAGAGATACAGACCCTGTGAAGTCAAAATTGAAGTTTGGTGTGGCTTTTGGAGTATGTTCATTAGCTTTGAGGCCATTCATATGCTATATTAAATATTTTATATGCAGACATTCTCTTGGATTATAAATATTGATGACTCATCTTGCATAATTTTTTTGTCCAATAAAATGCCCTGTAGAATAAGTGTGTTTCACCCCTGATGCCACCAGCCTCTGACTATAGTAAAACAACTGTATAAAGCAAATTATGGATCATTGCTGTAATGTAAACTAATGGCTATTGGCCTTTTTTTTTAAAGGGTTGATGCAATATGTCACACCCTCCTGTTTCAATCATTGCTTGGGGTCTTTAAAGGAATAGTTCACCCAAAATTGATCATTGTTTCATAGTTTACTCACCCTCATGTCATCCCAGATGTGTGTGACCTTCTTTCTTCTGCTGAAAACAAACAAAGATTTTTAAAGGATATCTCAGCTTTGCAGGTCCATATAATGCAAGTGAATGGTGGTCAGACCTTTGTAGCTCTAAAAATTACATGAATGAAACATAAAAGTAATTCATAAGACATAAGACTTGTTAAATCTATATTTCCAGAAGATATATAATAGGTGTGGATGAGAAATAGAATGTTTAAATCTTTTTACTTTAAATCTTCACTTTAACTTTCACTTTCAGATGTTTCAGAAACTAAACAGGCACCACGTTTGACTCTCAGATGTGAAAGTGAAAGTGGAAATTTAGAGTAAAAAAAGGACTTGAGCTTTGTTTTGTATCTCAACCACACCTATTATATCCTTCTGAAGACAGATTTAACAACTGAAGTCATTTGGTTTACTTTTATGTTTCCTTTATGTGATTTTTGGAGATTCAAATGTCTGATCACCATTCCCTTGCATTGTATGGACCTTCAGAGCTGAAATATTCTTCTAAAAATTGTGTTCTGCAAAAGAAAGTAAGTCATACACATCTGGGATGGCTTGAAGGTGGGTAAATGATTGAAGAATTTTCATTTTTGGGTAAGCTATCCTTTAATGTGCTGTCATCTAAACTCGAGTCCTCCCCATTCCTCAATTATCTGTGTAATTCATGCCGGTGTTTTAAAATGTTTCAGTGCATACTGCTACATTTAATATAGTGTTTCATGCTGTGTCTCAGAGTGTTGCAATGTGTTCCACTTTTCCTTTAGAAAAGCAATAATAACAATAAATCTTGACTAGGCATTTAATTAATTTTTTTCAGTTCAGTTGGGCTGATGTGTTTTGCTTTGTGTGTGCTTGCAATGGTAAACAGGCACATGTCATTTACTAAAGCCATAAGAAGAAATCTCTGATCAGTTAATAAGGCATTTCAGACAGTCAGGGGTGGTGATATGGAGATCACCGCCTCTTGTTCTAATGGGATTGTGGGATATCAGGAGATTGATTGGTGGCACCTGTGTTTTGAGCTCCTCGCTGTGGGACCACAGCTGTCTACAACAGTAGTTTTACTGAAGCTGTGTGTGTGTGTGTGTGTGTGTGTGTGTGTGTGTGTGTGTGTGTGTGTGTGTGTGTGTGTGTGTGTGTGTGTGTGTGTGTGTGTGTGTGTGTGTGTGTGTGTGTGTTTTGGACATGTCGATGTGTGTGTGTTACTCTTTGCCTCACTGTTCTCAGCACATCGTCTGTTGAAGAATCTGTGCTTTTTACAGATTTTGTTAGGAAATACTGAGAAGCAGCAGGAAAGTGGAAAGCAGCTACGTACATTGACATGTCTGATATGGTTTTGTTTTTTTGGCGGGGGTGGTGTTTGATAGACACAGAGAAAGAGATGGGGAACCTGTGTCTCCCACATGAGCACCACCACTCAATATGTCAAAGTACAATTAAATGTATTGACGAAAAAGATCATGAATAACAAGTAATAGTAGTAAACAACTAAGTAAACAAGTAAAAAGTGTAGGAACAAGATGTTAGATTTAGATGTAGATTTATATTAAATTGCGAACAGTTGACTTCTAGCTCAGACTCTGATTCAATGTAAAGATTCTGCTTGCTTCACGATTCCATTTATGATTCTTTTGAGGAAGCACCAATTACATTAAATGGAACCCTACATCATGAAAATCATTATATATCATGGTCGGGTCTAAGCACCTCCCATCGCCTCCCCAGATTTTCACGTGCCCCCAAAAGATCACTTTCTTGTACAAGAATAATGGAACCAATTCCAAATAAGAACAGATTCTAATTTCCCAACACTACTCTCAATATTAGCTTATAATAAATTGATTTGACCTGTTATTAATTAATTACCTGTCTGTAAAAAAAATGTGACCTTACATGTTTGACCTTTAATCTCTTTTGTGTTTTAGATTTAATGTCTTCATCTTGAATGAATGAATTTGATCAAATATGTCAATAATTGCTTTGCCCTGTCCCTTATGTTTACAGCATCCTTGACTGACTCTGAGCTAATTGAAACAGTTCGGGAGGTAAAAGTGGTTGACATCGGCGCCAGTTCTTTCAAACTGGCCTGGAGAAAAACACCAGGCGTTACAGGGTACAAGATCACCTGGAGCCCCTTCCATGGTGGGCACTGATTATCCTTAAACATTACAATCAATTCATCCATCCATCCATCCATCCATCCATCCATCCATCCATCCACTGAGCTGTTTTCCAATTTAATGTGTTTATTTCCTCTCAGGTGGTGAGAAGGAGAATGCAGTTGTATCTTCTTCTACCACATCCTTCACCATCAATGATCTCCCTGCCAGCTCTGCCTACAAGATCCAGGTGTCTGCAGTGGTCAGGAGCAAAACGGGAAGCCCAGTCATGGTGACCGCCCGCACCTGTGAGTCTCCGATCTGTACCAGATACACCTTTAATATTTAACCAGCTACTCCACAGCCAGTGTTTTCACTTAAACTAATGTTACTGAGCTGTCAAAAATGTCATAAGATAAAAATATTTGTATGTAGAAGAATAAAAGCATTATATGTTTCAAAGTACTGTATTTGATTTGATGAATGTTGCTATTTTTGTTACAGTGGATCTGCCTAAAGTGACTGGATTTAGTGCTCTGAACACCACAGACAACAGCACGATACTTAACTGGACCACTGTGACTGGAGCCTCTGGATACCTGCTGTCCTGGAGACACATATCAGGTCAGAAACAGAAGAATCCACATTTACTGAAAGGATTTCACCTGTGCAGAGGAACCTCCCTAATTCCTGAGATAAGGGACAAAATATGTCCTACATAAAAATACCTCTTTATGTTAAAAATTAAGAAATTCATAATAAAAATAAATAATGAAAAAGTTAAATCTAAAGGAAATGTGTATACTCAGTGCATTTCTTACTCATATTTTTAACATATTGTATTTAACTCATATGTAATTTAACCTTCCTCAGAAAGAGTTCATAATGTCAAACTGAGTTTGAGTGTTTAAAAATGCAACAAATTCATACATATAAATATCAAATGAATAGTAGGGATCTCTAAGATATATAACAATATATAAAATAAACTTTAAATTGTATTTTCTTAAAAAAAAAAAAAAAACATCAAAGTTCTGTTCAAACTATAAACTTGTTTATAATCCTGAATAAATCAGTCAATATCATGGTCATCTTTAACTCTGAGGACCCCTTTCCCACTTCCTGCTCATTGTGGATGCAACAGTAGGACACATGGTCTGGTAATTGTTTTTTTTTTTTATAGTTGATACAAATAAATGTTAAGTCTTTGCAGTCACAGCTTCAACATGTCAGCTCCGTCTTCACATTGTGATCATTTCTGTTAAGAATTGTGGAATAATTTGGACATTTTAGTTTAGGTTATAGAGGCAGCTTTAACTGAGAAAAAACAACAACAACAACAAAACAAAATGGCTCCAGAGTACAACACATAGTTAAGATAGAAACATTTTCAATTTTGTCAACTGTAAAAAAAAAAAATGTATTGAATGTATTTTATCACACCATTATTAGATAATTAAAGACTTTACACTCTTGTTGTATGTATCAAATAAAAATAGCATGCTTCAAGTGTGTCACAGTAAGATACGTTATGAAGTGATTTTCTGAAAAAAAGTGTTTTTATAAAAAACTGTTTCCTTACATGGTTCGTCATTTAAGACCTTTGTCTACAAATACATACATTTCAAATTAATTTAGTATTAAAAATTAAAAGTTAAGCTTTTAAACAGTGTTTTCCCTTATCTCAAGAATCTATTGTATATGTGCAGAATTACAAAACAGATAGTTAAGAATGAAAATTCTAATTGGATGAGCTGCCGCCAAAGCCATTGTAAAATGATTATAAAACGTGCACATGTGACCGCACATTCAGTTTAAATGCACCAATTTGCTACATTGTTTGCCAACCGCTGAAAGCCTACAGTGAGGCTTATGAACTACATGGCGTCAAAGCATATGCCCAGTTTATATTTAAAAATTGCCTTCGCTGGTGTAACCTGATATAGTCAAATTGATTCTGCAATTTTAAATAATAATTTTGACTTGAAAAACAAACAGTTAATGTAGATGTTACCACATGAAGCACATACTGTATTTTAGGTTAACATATTCACATTAAACCAAATTACGTAATGAACGGAAATTTTCATTTTCTCATCTTAACCCAGCATTAGAAGGTATTGACATTTTGCACCTAAGTCTAGATTAGCAATTATTGATTATCTAAAACCTGGGCTCAAATTCTGTAGATGTTTTAGAACAAGAGGGCTTGGCTAAGGTTCCTGCCATTCATTTATTAATGCTTATCATTATATGGCAGCACAAAACCAATTCCAGAATCCAGATAAGCTCTTATAATAAGACTTACTCACACAAAGGCCTTTTGGTCTGATGCATGAGACAAGAAAGAATAGAAGAGGCCATGTAGATAATGTCAAGAAGAGATCTGTGATTCATTCCTGTTATTATGATGGCATCAGCAGAGCCTTTCCTCTAATGAGGGTGTCCTTTGCTTGTACATGAAGGTTATGAGCTTTTTTTTAAGATTGACGCCTATTCTGTAGCATATAACACATTTATGATTGTGGCCCAGAGGATGCTAAACATTTTCAAATGTCACTGTGTCCTCAAAGTGTTTTAAACTGATACAAAAGAGGTTTATGGCACTTATCAAGTAGAATGTATTTAACATTTAAATGAATTTTCTGTTTAAAATAGACTCTCACAGAGGTTTTTAGTTTCCTGCACATGTTTCCTCATCTTCATCTGTTACCAAAGAGGTGACATTATTCTGACATATAGTATTTTAAGTCAAAATGTTCATTTGTTACTTAAAGGAGCTGATTTTACCTGATCTGACCCTTAAAAAAATGACTTTTTTATTTTTTTTGGTGTAACCTAATGTAGTCAGATTGATAACCAGCCTATTAAATTCATAGTTTTAATGTAATAATTCCACTTAATTTAGATGCTACCACACAAAGCACTTTTTTTTTGTTTTGTTTACCTGACAAAACGTTTGTACATCGTAAAACACTGGGGATGCTGAACTTTTGAGTGCACACTGTACACCAAATTCTAATGTCTAATTCAATGTTCTTTTTAGAGGTGAAGATCTCCTCTGAGCTGCTAAGCTCGGCTTTCACCTCCTACAAGATCCAAGATCTCCAGTATGGAAGAACATACATCTTTTCTATCAGACCTCTTTATGGGGAAGTGGAGGGTCCCGTAACAACCATCACTAAAAGAATCTGTAAGATACAGTGCCGTTTAAAATTTTGAGGTCATTTAATCATTCTTTACTCTTTTTTTTTTCTTCACATTTTACAATAATAGTAAAGTCATTAAAACGATGGAAGAACAGAAATGGAACTATGGGAATTATGTTGTGACTTAACAAAATCAAAAATAAATAAAAACTTTGTTATATTTTAGCATCTTCAAAGTAGTCACCCTTTGCCTAGAATTTGCAGACATAGAGAGAGAGATTTGTTTTCATTTTTTATATATATATATACTTTTTTCAAAGATTTTCGATACTTTTTTAATGTAAATTATTTTCTCTCTGACTGTCTGTAACAGACTGTTTACGTGCTGTTTTATCTTTATTTGAATAAGCAAGGTTGAGTTTCAGTTTCTGAAAGCTGTGATTGTCTTACAGTGGGTGCTCCTCGTCTCATTCCTGTTCAGAGTGCAACACCTGCCCCTGTATCATCTAATAACAACAGCAATGATCTTCACCTCAAGTCCACAACCAGAAACACCCACACACCAGTGGGCAAAGCACCCAGCACACCCACCAGCACTCGGAGACCTGTTGTGAGGCCTCAGATCACAATTGGCCAAACAGCTGCAGCACTGACCAGAATTACCACAGCACATGACCAAACCACCCTGTCCATAGAGACCCCCCCACCTGGACCAGGTCAGGCTGAAATGGTTATACTGTGAACTACCGACATTTGGTCTTATCTATATATCTTTTTTTTTTATTATTCAATATTTTCCATTTAGATTTAAAAGTGGTTAATTTTTAGCATAAATGCTTATGTTACATTTAAAGAGGTGATATCATAATTTGTTTTTATTGTTTTAATTGTTCACTGAGGTCTACATTTCAGTCAAGTGTTTTTGCTCCCAATAACAGTCATAGTTTAGTTTTAAATTTTCCTGGAACAGAGTTCATATTCTGATCAAACATTTCACTGAATCTCATGAAGTAAAAATTGTATAACACCTTGCATTATAAATAGTTCAGACTTAAGCTGCATTTTAAGTGTATATGTGTAAATGAATGGTTTGTATCTATCTGTTAGTGTGTGGCAGGGTGAAGGCAGACATTGTTTTTCTTGTTGATGAATCTTGGAGCATTGGTACTAATAACTTTGGCAAGCTGAAGGACTTCCTCTTTAGAATCGTCACCTATTTCCCCACTATAGGACTTAAAGGAACACAGGTAAGGCATGCTAATACACTATGTTATTTAACAATAATCTTTCCACCTCAATGAGAGTCAATCTGTGTCTTAGTCTTATAATAAGTACAAAATGATGAGCTTTGATCAAACATCAAATGCTACAGGTTTGGGCTAAACCATGCCATTAATCTGTTTTTGCTTTGCTCAGATAGCAGTGGTTCACTATAGTGATCAGCCCAGGATTGAGTTCAACTTTAACGCTCACAAAGACCGGAGCTCAGTTCTGAGAGCACTCCGAGAGGTCCACTATGGAGGAGGGAACACAAAAACAGGTGCACATACACACATAAAAACATTTTAAGATCCAAAATTTAGAAGAATGAGTTCTGGCTGTAACTCTCAAAGACACACTTCAGAGGTTAATCGATTACAACTTTATTAGTGACCGCCATTTATTTTACAAGACCGTTCGCTCCCCTCGAAAACCTCCCACACACTTCCGTTTACTTCACAATAAGAGGTTCCCTTTTGCCCTTTGGTAAATGGTCATGTGCAATCTTAAAAAGATAGTCTCTTGTTCAACTGATATCCAGGACAGAGGTATACATATGCATTAATAAATTTTTAATGTCTGAAACTTAACACTGGTTTATGTATAATGTGGTGATTGTTGGTGAATATGTGTGTTTGTGTGTACATGTCTACTGTAGGTCGTGGGATCAGCTATGTCCTCAGGGAGCTGTTTCAGGAGTCTTTAGGAATGAGACAGGAAGTTCCTCACATCTTAGTGCTGCTAACAGATGGAAGGGCACAGGATGATGTAGAGCCGCCCTCCAGAATTGCCCATGCACTGGGTTAGTCCTATCAACTGCAGTGCAGTAATAGCCAAAATAAACTACTGATATTAAAGACTTATTTTCATAAAATGTATCTTGGATTAAGTTTATTTTTGTTACCCCATCAGCAAATAGTTTTTTTTAATCGTTTTCCATGTAAGCCTTGTTAATTGTTAATGTACTGTATATACTGTATATATAAAAACAATTTGCTAGTTGAGTATGAACAATAAACTCAATTCAAGATTTATTCTCTGAAAACACAATCTTATTTATCTTATATCTTATCTTACACTATCTTATATAGGGTAATTCAATGATGACATTCCATTCTGGTAAACTTGTAGGTGTCAGTGTGCTGGCCATTGGAATTGCTCATGCTGATATTGAGGAGCTTGAGAAGATCGCCTCTCCCACCACTTACAAGAACATCTTCTTCGCCAGTGACTTTGACGATCTGCCGTCCATCGAGAGAGAGTTTATCAGCAGCATCTGTAGCGAAGCATTACAGTCAGAGTTCAAACAAGACGATGAGGTGGGCCATGCACGTCAAGGTGGAATCATGGATATTATTTACACAGTACAGTGCTTGAGACCTGAGACAATGTTTTTGTATGTTTGTCCTAGTCTGCCCAACTGGACACACCTACGGGTGACCCAGAGGCTCTCACTAAACCTGAAGGGCCTTGTCCGCTTAACTGCAAGGTAACGGCTTCCTTACTGTACTCTTTATTATCACTTTTAAGCTTGTAGCAGTTAAACACGGTCTTATATGAAACCTCAACCTCATATGAAACAAACTGTTGTTTTTCACAGGGTCAAAAAGGGGATAAGGTAAGTTTCTTATATATTATATTGCTATTATAATGACCTCATAATGCATAATAATATACAGTGGCCCCAAAAAGTATTTGGACACTTAAAGAAACAGTTTAACCGAAAATGAACATTTCTGTCAGAACTGAGTCACCCTCATGTCGTTCAAAGCCTGTATGACTATCTTTCTTATATAGAACACAAAAGTAAATATTCTTAAGAACATAAGTGCGGTCCTATTTGCCTTCGCACGACAAAATTCCGCAGGCAAAACAGTCATCACAATGGGAATCCGTGCAATCGTGAATGTCCCGCAATGGACTTCTGGTGGCGAAGAATTTCCCCTCACGGATTTCATGTTGAATTATGTTTGGTGAGCTTTGACAGGCGAATTCAGGGAGTTGATCAATAAGAAGTGCTTGGTTTGGCAGTGACCCCTGTGTGGGCGCTGGTTCGTACACAGCTACACTGAATATTCACAATGGACAAGGATATCACTTTATTGGCGAGTTTCTTTTCAGCTTTACACTCACAGTGTATGAAGTGCACTATTAAAAACAGGCTGCTTGGAAATTCATTCCTTGCTGGTTTCACATGCACTCAACATCCCCCCACACCTTCGTCCACGAAATTCCGTACGTAAACGTAAATATTACCACACCTTTTCCAGTTTGTCTTTTTAATACAGTTTCAGTTGTTAGGGATACACTTTAAAGCTTTTAAAGTGTTAAAATAGTATCATAAAAGTACTCCTTGCAACTTATGTGTCATATTCCAAGTCTTCCGAAGACATACAATAGGTTTAGTGAGAAAATGGCTGCAAAAATGGATCAGAAAAGTTAGTTCTTTGAAAATGTCAAGTACTGTTTGTATTATTTAGTTTTTTGATGTCACTTGTGTTAATATTTACTCCATGCCTTGAAATACATACACTTTTAAATGTAGATTGAGTTTCCAAATTAATTTTGGTTCCACTACAATTAAATGGATGATATGATTATAACTAAAGCCCATATTTCTCTACCATAGGGTGATGGATTTGGTCATGGCGGCCTGGTACGTAAAAAATCAGGCGGCCTGATTTTTCTTTCTTTCTTTCTCCCTGATCTCATTGACTCACCTCATAATGCTCTTTAAACTCTAACAGCAACGTCTTGTCTTTGTTAGTGCTGTTTGCTTAGACAACCATCTTATTGGCCATTCTTAGAATTAGGGATGTGAGCAACATCCTAACACTTATTGTTACATTTTGGAATGTAGTTTGCCCTGCACCATTTATACAATGCCTCACATTTTGCATCTTATTGAGAACAAGTGTGCTATTACTTTACTAAGCTGTCAGAAGTACAATTTTCACCTGGCAGACGATAAAGTTTTCTTCAAAGAAAGAACTCTAATTTCTATCTTAATTTGTTTTGTGCATCACCACTCACACAATATTGAGTGTATTTTTTTTATATATGTTTCTGTTTACACAGCATTTAAAGCAAGGCCCAGGATATTATGACTCATTCTCTCTAAAGGTCAAAGGGGAGAAAGGTGAGAGGGTAAGTACTAATATCTGAAGCACATGATGTTCTTTATATAAACATAAATATAACTCCCCCCATTCTCTTAGTAATTACATGTTCATTTGTATGCTAATTACTGCAGTGCAGTTTTCATTTACACTGAGTCATCCTGTTAAAGATGGGATTGATTTTGAGATGAATTTGTTGTTTGAGTAGTGGATTTAATCGAATTAATAATGTCACAGATAAGTCTCCATACAGGGTGCTATTCGTACTTTACTTTTCTTTCTGTGTGTTGTCTCTTTGCGACGGAAGCACATGAAAGCACTTGTCATATCAAAGTAACTTTCTTGAATAACAAATGAATGTGAACGCGTGGCACCCACAGATATTGATCTATATTTGATCTCAAAGTTAAATGTGCATTGAACATGTTCTGATGTTAAATTTGAGAGACATCAAATGATTTCTGTGCCCTTTTGTGTGCATTGAATTGTACGTGGTCATATTTGTGTGTTGAATGCATCATTCCCACTATGCACCCAATAACAGGGTCTTCCCGGAATTGATGGAATCCCGGGATTACCAGGACGACCGGGTAGAACGGGACCCCCTGGTTCTCCTGGACAAAGGGTAAAAGATTAATCGAAATTACAATCTGGTCTCGTAGAATGAATGTTACTATAACAGCATTTTTGCAAACTGAGTTTTATATGCCGTATTCTACATGTTGTGGCAGTTTCCTGGTGAAATGAACAATATAGGTGCAACAAAAACTATGCTTTTTATTCACTTTTACACAAATCACAAGCACAATGGCTGATTATGACTTCTTTAGCATTTATTTTTGCCCTATTGCTCACATACTGCTATGTTATGATATCAAAACATGTTTACTCTAATACATTGTTTGAAAAATTATACATTTTAACACTTGCATTGCATACCCACCTACATTTACACACTTCTTCCAATAGATGATTAGCTTGCATGTTAGCTCACCTCATAGAGTGTTGGCCTTGGTACTCAGAAGACTGCGGTTTGAGCCAAGCACGCAAGCTGGCACAAAAATGACACAAAATGAGGTGGTTGCTTCAAAAAATATATATTTTCATGTCGCATTTGCTTTTAGGACACTATCAGTCAGGTTCAGGTGTTGGTTAAGGGGAAGGATGTCGGTTTTGTTCACCTCTAAATTGCATTTAAGACTCTATTGGTTAGATTTTGGTTCAAGTTTTGGGGTAGAGAAGTACTTTTTTACTCATTAAAACCTCTATTTTGCATTCACCTTTAAAACGACGTCATATTTTTGTCGCCCCTCACTAGACATTTCATTGGGAAACGGCAGTGAAATGTGCAATGAACCACTTAAAGGAATAGTTCACCCAAAAATTGTTTTCACCTAAATTCTCTCATTATTTACTCACCCCTATGATATCCCAGGTGTGTATGAATTTCTTTCTTCAGCAGAACACCTTTGAAGAAAAATTTAAAAAAATATCTCAGCTCAGTAGGTCCTTAAAATGCAAGTGAAGGGAGATTTCTCTTTTGAAGCTCTAAAAATCACAGACAGTCAGCATAAACGTCATCAATATGAATCCAGCGATTAAATTAATGTCTTGTAAAGTGATACAATCACTTTTGGTGCAAAAAATATCACTATTTAAATACTTTTTAACAATAAACCATGCCTCAGTTAGGCTTAACGAGAGCGCTGAGTTCAAACGGTCTCTTGTATTTGTGTTGCCATGATACTGAAAGAATCTCACATTCTCCACTCAGTTGAGACATCTAGGAAAAGCTCACAAACACACCATTTTGAGAACAGAAACAGATAAATACAGATCTAAACCAAAACCAACTGAGCTTCTGTAAAGCGTTCCTCCTCCTCACTTGTAAACAGCGCTGCTCTTCCGGCTGTGATGCCTTAGTTCACACATGTTTAAAATGCCAATGCAATAACGTCACACATGCATACCACTGCAGAACAGAAGCAGAAAAAAAAAGAAAAAAAGTACATAAATATTTATCTTTTTCCACACCACAAATTATCATGTCACTTTAGAAGTTATTAATTTAACAGCTGTGTCATATGTCAAAAGGACCTACTAAGCAAAGATATTGTTCTATTTTTATTCAAATGTGTTCTGGTGAAGAAATAAATTCATACACACCTGGGATATCATGAGGGTGAGTAAATAATAAGATAATTTTCATTTTTGGGTGAACTATCCCTTTAATTTAGAGATCAGACTGCAAAATTAACGCATGAAAGTAATGCAGCAGAATATATAACAAATGGTTAATTGAAAACATTATTGTGCTTTCAGAATAGTTTTTTATTGCACATAATTAATCTTTTATCTTGATTCAGGGGTCACCTGGAACTCCTGGTGATCTGGTAAGTGTCTTTTACATCTCACCTCGTAAACTAAATCTGTAGGTGGCGATATTTAAAACGGTAGATTGCGGCGATATTTTAAACGTACTGAATGTCTTAGCCCTGTTCTATATTATAGTGGATAAATGGGTAAAAGATCTGTAGTTATGCTTGAGTGATTCACAGAGAATGTAATGAGAAACGGTTGGGCGTTCACAACCTTTTATCACATCTCACGTTTTTAAAAGAACAGTTGCGGCTTCATTGAGTCTGACAAACGATTGTGTATCAAGAATGTTTAACTGTCTGTTTTCTTTCCATTTCTCCCTAATTCTTTTTCTCGGTCTACAATCCAAGGGACTTCCTGGTAATACTGGACCAAAAGGGCAGAGAGGAGAGAGAGTAAGTTCAATTATTCAGATGTTTTCTAAAGCTTGTTGATTTAGCTTTAGCTTGCCAATAAAGCCGGAAATCCCTTTTCAAATCAATTTGGACTATACACAATTTAAAATCTACTTTTTTTCTCTCTCTCTTTCTCTATCTCTCTCTCTATTCACTAAGCATATACATTTATCAAGGAGTTAAAGTATCATGTTAATTATCTACATTTGCTGGTCTTCAGTGAGTTCAAGTATATGTTGCAGATACGGTTTTGATTTCCTACAGGGAGAGCCAGGCTATGTAATGGGAGGCATGGAGGTTCTTCCAGGGCGTAAAGGAGAACCCGGCTCCTCTGTAAGTGCTTTTATTATAGCAGTTATCTTTAATCTTAAGCTTTTGATTTCCATAATATTTTGTAGTTCTCTTCAGATTTTGAAAGCTTGACAGTTTTCATGCATTTTTTGTCCATGGATAAAAGGGCCACCTAGGTGCTCCAGGTGTCCCAGGGGTATCAGGCCCTCCAGGGTTGCCTGGTCAGCCTGGACCTCAGGGGTCTCCTGGTCTCTCTGTCAAGGTTAGTATGTAAATTAGTATGGGTATGCAGAGATACATTAGCCTTGAATCTGGATAGCCAAGAGAAAACATTTAAAAAAATGTAAACACATTAAAATGTGTCAAATTTGTTTAGCATGACCTACAGAGCTGCAGAAGGTTTTTACTTGTATATCAGCTGTGGCTTCATTGCACAGCTCACAGTTACAATTCAAGGTCACTCCATACAGTTCAGTGTTGGTATAGTAAAATTACATAAGTACTTTGTAATTACACCAATTTTGTGTTGTTGCTATTAATTCATTATAATTACATGTAATATGTGTGACATTAACACTGTTAATTGTTAGCCGATCCAACATACCTTTCAACTTGTATTTCCAATTGTACTTCCTTTCAGGGTGAGCCTGGAGAACCTGGTTTTAAAGTAAGTTATCTGTCATGCAAGTAACACTTTACTAATAAAATATACATGAAAATATATAATCAGTGTTTCATTATAAATGCCTCAGGGTCCACGTGGGAGACCAGGTCCCAAAGGAGAAAAAGGGGAGCAGGGAAATAATGTTAGTACTTGCTGTATTACATCAATACTCCCTCATAATAATAACATCTATAATCTTATTTACGGAATATACTTTCAAAAAAGACTCTCTTCAAGTTCACTTTGACATTGACTTTCCCAGCTACTGTACGTTGAATATAATATATTATAATATCATGTAATAATTTACCTGATATATTGTAGTTGTAATCATTCTCTGAAATAACATTAATAACAGTCTTACTGTGTCTTGTGGTTGTGTTTGTCATCAGGGTTTGGCAGGTTTGCCAGGGCTTGTGGGAGTAGATGGGATCCCAGGACTGCCTGGTCAGAAGGGGGACAAGGTAGGTTTATGTGAGGGTGAGAGATATACATGTATCATTATTTAGGAGACATATTCTGAACTGAACTGTTTCATTTGATATTGTACTTGCAGCAGTGGTATGAAAGCTTTTTTTTTTTTTTTTTTTTTTACACAAAGGCTTTCTATTGTAAGAAAGTAAAAAAAAAAGCCTATATGAAATCTCTTTGCTCATCTGTGTGGAAAGTCCTATTGTTCTGAGTGCTGTAAAAAATGTAATTGTTATCCACTCTCACGTCTACAGGCTTTGTCTGTATTTTTCTAGACCATAAAGCTAAAAATAGAACAGCTGGTTCTGTGATTTAATTTATTTTGTGTTGTGCGTAAAGGGAGAGGAAGGTATTGGAATTCAAGGTGTTCAAGGGCCGCCCGGGCCAGCTGGAGAAAAGGTATCTGTTTCTTATAAATACAAATTACATTTTGATTCAGATCTAGCCTCATTGATATTATAAATGATCTGTTTTTCAAATAATCTAATGGGTTTATTATTAAGTCGATGCTGAACTGCTTTCAGGGTAATACTGGACTACAAGGCCCAAAGGTAAGTGTGTACTCTGCAAAAATCGAGAAAAAAAATGATATAATGGCAAATAGTTTTTCCCCTCACTAAATTTTGATAGTTTTATACTTAAAACAAGAACAAATTATTTGCCAATGTAGCAACAAAGATAAACTGAATTTTAATTATAATCTCTGAAAATTTCTTATTCAATTTTGCTTCTCAAGGATGGTTAGATATTTACTTTAAAACAAAAAAAAGAAAAAGAAAACAATGTATCTTATATTCAAAGTTTCCCCATTCTTTCACAGGGTGATTCAGGTCTTCAAGGAGTCCAGGGAATCATAGGCTCTCGGGTACGTTGGACTATACATGACTGTTTCTAAGTGAATTATTTTAACTCTCAAAGCATGCTTTGAAATTATATTCATGGGCGCCACAGACTGATTTCTCCAATTGACTAAGAAATGCAATTTTGTTTCCTTAATGTTAAATGCTTCACAATGGCTGAGGTGTTTCACTGGTGTGTATGGTCTGTGTTTAGGGCAAAAGGGGACTAAAAGGTGATCAAGCTGACAAGGTATGATTTTATTAAATTTAGCAAAGCACATGGCTTTCTTAAGGTTCTGGTCAATTTAACAGATTTCCTCCGTCTCTACAAGATGCAGAACATTGAAAAAAAAATCAATCACCTCAAGTCAATGCTTTTGTCTAAAGCTGTTAATTACCTGATTCATAATAATTACTAATAAATAAATAAATACATTTATGTGAAATATTGATTTTTGTTTTAATTATTTTATAATGTGAGTAGAAATTATGTAGTGATGCTAGAGACATGAAACAGCTAAGTAGGAAATTGGTTACATAAAACAGCCAATTATACAAATTCTCAGGTCATTTTACAGACATTTATTTACTGCACAATGTCATGATTGACCAATCAGAATCAAGTGTTTCGCAGTGTAAAAAAGTTAGTTTTGGAGGATCAATTTGACACCTTTTCACAACTGCATAAACTACAAATGTTGTGTCCCTCAGCCTAAACCCAATACAACTGTATTTGTTTGACAGGGTGAACGTGGAGAGATTGGGCCAATCGGTCCTCCAGGAATTGCAGTAAGTCCAGATCTTCTGGGTGTTCTCGTCTTTGAGAAACAGAAATAAAGACTGTGTATGATGAACCAGTTAATGAATTTAACCTGTACATTTTATAACCACTATTTAACCAGAACATAAACATTAAAAAGTCAAATCATTATTTGTTTGTCAGCTCCTCAAACTTTTCTATTCTGTCCGGTGCTGTTGTAGTTATATTAAGGTCAAGAGTGAGCTGTAGACCCCTGGGGAATTTAAAATTTTTGATTCAAGAAGAGAAACCCTCCTCCTCTCTGCTCAGTAATGACTCTAGCCTATACGTCAAAGTTTCAGATCCACATTATTGACCTGATTAAATAGAGAAACACCTGCTGAGTTTTAACCTAATAATGATCAAAGAAAGACAGCAAGAGAAAGAAACGGGAGGACAGCTGTACTAATAATTATGTTTCTTATAATACTATCTGTCCTTCACATCACAACTTTGCCGCTGTGTCCATGTGTGGCATTTCAGACTTTCAGTCACTTTCAAATTAAAATGTTTTAAACCAAACCTTCAGAGAAGAGATCAAGGAAACATCTGTAACATTTCGACTCCTCATTATCCTCAGTTCCCTTCAGAAACTTGTTAAAACATTTGGTTTGGAGCTCTACCTCAGCTCTCTGAGTCAATGGAAAAGAGAACCCCACCTAGACTAGATCTGACTAAAAGTATTGAAGGTCATTCATATTTGTTGAATACTAATTTCTTAATTCATGCCATGATTAGAGGGAAATGTTACTTTCTTTTTCTTAAACTTTAGGGTTTGCCTGGAGCTGTTGGACAAAAGGGTGATGAGGTGAATCTAAACTCCATTTCATTTAACAAAGTCATGTATCTCTAATACACTATTTAAGCTACACTCATTACCAACTGGTGCATAAAAGCAAACATACAGCTAAGCAATCTCCTTAGAGAATAATTTTTAGTGGAACGTAGAATGGAGGGTACCAAAGAGCTCAGCAATGTTCAATGGGGCACTGTTATAGAATGCCACTAGCAAACTTGAACCTCACTAAATACCTTTGGGATGAATTGGAAAGCCAACTGTGTGCCTGGCTCAACATCAGTGCCTGACCTCACTGAGCAAATCCCTGCCGACTTGTTCAAACATCAAACAAGTTCAAACAAGTGGAAAACCTTCCCACAAAAGTGGAAGCTCTTATAGCAGCAAAGGAAGGACTGGCTCCATATTAATGCCCATGATTTTGAAATGTAATATTTAGTAATCACAGTGTTCAGGTGTCCACACACTTTTGGCCATATAGTGTAAATATGGGTCTGCAAGTTTAAGTGGCTTTAGAAAGTTATTTGAATTAATATGGTGTGTCTACAGTACATGCATATATGTTCATTGGACATCAATATTTATAGGAGTGTGTCATAAAACAGAAGTGTGATTATGTGTTAGTCATATTCTAAATTCAGTACTGTGCTTGATTCTCAGGGGCAACGTGGCGCTCCCGGCGAGCCAGCTAAAGGGGTAAAACAGATGTCCCTTAAAGGAATAGTTCACCCAAAAATGAAAATTCTGTAATTATTCACTCACCCTTATGTTATTCCTATCCCATATGACTTTCTTTCTTTCTTACATAAAAGGAAATCATTTAATAAATGCACTGTTGGCTAAATACAATGGCAGTACATTGTGACTCATTTTAATGCTTAAAAAAAGAACCCAAACGTGTCATAAAAGTAGTTAATGCGAACTGTGCATCATATATCAAGTCTTCTGAATACATATGATATTTTTTTGTGATTAATTGTGATAATTGAACTTGTTATTTACTCTCAAATCAAATCCAGTCATTATTATTTGTTGATTCTTATTCTTCCCTTTTCTCAGCAATTTTGGAATGCCCAATTCCTCGTGGTGGCATATTGACTCGCCTCAATCCGGGTGGCGGAGTACGAATCTCAGTTGCCTCCGCATCTGAGACCGTTAATCCCTGCATCATATTACGTGGGTATGATTGTTGAGCGTGTTACCGCTGAGACATAGCATGTGTGGAGGCTTCATGCTGTTCTCCGTGGCATCCATGCACAACTCACCACACGGCACACGCCCCACCGAGAGCGAGAACCACATTATAGCGACCACGAGGAGATTACCCCATGTGACTCAACCCTCCCTAGCAACCGGGCCAATTTGGTTGCTAAGGAGACCTGGCTGGAGTCACTTAGCACACCCCGGATTTGAACTCACAACTCCAGAGCTGTCAGCGTCTTTAATTGCTGAGCTACCCAGGCCCCAAAATCCAGTCATTATAAAAGTCCATAAACAACCCTGAAATCCAATTTGGTGACTACATCTATGACAATCTTTATTAAGCATTAAAGTGAGTCACTATGGGTATGTTTTAAAGAGTTATATGGGTTTGGAAACGACGTGAGAGTGAGTGCATATTGAGAGAATTATTATTGAACTATTCATTTAAAGCTTCAATGTCTCATCTAACACAATATATTTTCAGCTAAGAATAAACTATTGCTAATATGTCCCCTCAAATCTCACAGATTCTTGGTCCTCTGGGGAAAAAGGGTGCCAGGGTAAGATATTCAAGAATCAATTTCAAACTTCAGGAAAAGGACCTTAAAAAGGGATGTCAGTCTTAATGTATTAGCAAGTGTCTGCACCAAAGCTAGGTCATCTATGGGTGGTTCCTCCCACATAGTGTTTAGAGTTTTTTATTTTTTAGTTTTTTATACTCATGAATCAAGTCTGACAGTTATTTCCCCCTGGGTTCTCCTCATCAGCATTGGTAAAAAGAAGCAGTGCCTTTGGCACTTGGACAATTTTAAAAAGTTTAATTACTGCCATGAGCATTGATATGAAACCAGAAGCTCCCGCACGTCTGCTTGTCAATTAACACACCAGAAATGAAGGACATTTTCGCAGACTTCAAAGTTTTGTTTAAAGTCTCAAAACACTGCAGGGGTGAGATCTATGATTGGAGGGTTCATTAAATGTTTTGAGGCAACAAGTCTAAATAAACCAAATTCAACTTGAAGCAGCTTCACCAAAACACACAGTATAAAGAGGAGACAGACAGACCACTTGTAAAAAAATTTATATGAGAGATATCAATGCTCAACATGGCAGCTGTAGGAATGTAAGTCCCTCCCTTGAGTTAAATGAGCCAATCACTTTATTGGTAAAGGCAAAATATTTTTGATAAAACATCTTAATCAGTACCTCTGTCTTGTTTTCCAGTATTTTAAACATAAACCTCCCTATATTTTATTATATTTAAGCTAACACTTAAAATTAATTTGCCTTTGAGGTAAGAAACATAAACTTGTAATTCAAGATATTTCTATAAAATAGTATAGTATAATTCTAAAAAAGTCTTACTATATTGCACAATTTTGCTTCTGAAGTAAATTATCTTGTTTTAAGGATATATAGGTATTTTTAAGTGAAAAATTGGGCATAAATACTGATTATGAATTTTGTTTTTTATAGTGAAGATAGAAAACAGCTGTCTGGGGGTGGTGCCAAGATTGTCAGATTACATTGTTTATTATATGCATACTTCAAATGTGAGCTCATTAGCTGAAATATTTCATTGTCATCTAATATGAGTTTTTTTTTTCCCCTGTGTGGATAAAGGGTGACATCGGACCAACTGGCCCACCTGGACCACAAGGGATCAAAGGAGACCAGGGAGCTAAAGGGGAAATGGTGTGTGTTTGTTTGTACGTTTAGATGTGGTAGTACAAATGATTGCATTCATTGATTAGCTGCCAATCTGAATGTAATGATCTGTTGTTTTGGGGGCTTTTGAAGGGTAACCCTGGATTTGGGATCCCTGGTCAACCTGGCCCCAAAGGAGAGAGTGGAGAAAGAGTGAGTTCTTATATGAGCTTTAGAGAATCCAAACTCAAATAGCATGGCAAAATGGATGACTTGATGCACTAAAACCATCAATATGAAGAAACTTGGGCTAAACAGCAAAAACATAGACTCTCCTGAGAAATTGCCTACTCAAGTAATATGTGTAAACATCATATTAGAACATGATTTCTGTTGCAAATAAAAATTTTAGTCTTTCTTTTTATTCAGTCTCATCTGTTTTTATAAACAGGGTAATGTTGGATTATCAGGGAAACCAGGGCCTAAAGTAAGTTCACTCACTTTGCTAAATTCTGCATTGCAAACATACCAATGAAATTCAATCAGGCCACAAGAGTGACTGTGAATCTTTGGCATAGAGAATGACTAAAAGATGCAATCTCTCAATTTGTGCATTTTAAATATCCCAATGAATTTCAACGAGACAGAACGGTGATCATTGATCTTGGCATTAAGAATGAATAAATGATACAATCTGATTGAAACACAAATGTATTTGTTCAGTCTCATAATTAAACCTTTAATTGTGACCAGGGCACCGATGGATATAAAGGAGAGAAAGGGGACGTGGGTTTCGCTGGCATCGGCGGATCTCCAGGACTAAGAGGTAAAGATGTAAGTAAATCGAGAGCCCAGAGTGACTGATACAACATGTGCGTGTGTGCGCTTGTGTGTGTGTGTGTGTGTGTGTGTGTGTGTGTGTGTGTGAATATTAAATGTATGTGTGTTATTTTTCATAGTGTAGCCATTGTTTGCTTTTTAATAAATGCTTTATTCATATTTAATTGACATTTCTGCCTTAATGGATTTCAGGGTGTACCAGGTTTGAAAGGGGAGATGGGACCAAGGGTGAGAATCAACACCAAGCACAAAGAGATCCATACCTTTACATGCACTGACATTTTTACAAAGAAAGTCATTAGATTACAGTAACTAATCACTTGGTAATCAGATTTCAACCAACACTGCATAAAAACATGATTTTCTTTAAAAATAAACAAAAATATGTATATTTCTAAATGAGGTACATTAATGAACTGTTAAACATTATACTGTGTAAGTTAATAATGTTTTTAAAGTTAGAGAAAAAAGTTATTATGAATTGTTACCAACAAAATCTAGCTTTTTATATTGGGGAGGTCACTTGATTTTGTGTGTGTGTGTGTGTGTGTGTGTGTGTGTGTGTGTGTGTGTGTGTGTGTGTGTGTGTGTGTGTGTGTTTATTTTTTGTAGGGAGAGTCTGGTTCGCCAGGAGAGCCTGGGGAGAGAGGTGTCAAGGTAAAGTCTCTAAGACAGTAAATTAGACTGTCAATTATATCTTTCACTTGTGTCTAGAACTTTCTTTCTTTGTCTCCATTTTAAACCATCTTGTAGACACTAGTTCCTTTTGTAGCTCATAGCATAAAATCTGCAACACTCAAAATTCTTCTTTTCTCCATTATCAGGGTCCGCTTGGTCTGCCGGGACGACCAGGTGACCCTGGAGGAAAAGGGGAGCTTGGGAATTTAGGGTTACCGGTGAGCAGCTTTCTTCATTTTCCACCTGTTTGATTAACAGAGATAATCTTTGATCATAAGGCTCCTCTAAACTGCTCATATAGAAACTGAATTATGAAACCACATTCTAACAGCTCAGAACAGTCAATGCTGAAATGTTGTCAATATTGAAAGTCTTTCACTTTTATTTTTCAGGGTCCAGAGGGGCACAAAGGAGAGAAGGGCGAGCCGGTATGTGCTGCTGTTATGATTATGGATTTTCAGTATTACTGAACACAGTGTTGATTTGACTTTTTGACTTGATTTTGAAGTGAATATGCTATTGGCTGGTCACGCTCTTTGATCTCATAACAGGATCTCTGTTTGTCTCATTATGCTGACTGCTTGAGTGGATGATGCTGGGCTCTCAGATCTTGAATTAAAGAGCAGTCACCGTGTTAATCTTTTATTCTCAGCTCATAATTTTTCAAATCTATCATTCTTCAGGGAAAGCCGGGGCCACCGGCAGACTCTCAAGTGAGTGAGTTTTGTGGTCAATACTGGATATTGTAATCAAACTGTTTAACATAAATGAATATTTAGTTCATCTTGTCATTTTCTGTCAGTCCATTAAAATGATTGTTGTAACACATGTCACTTCTGCTGTCAAGCCTGTATTGTTCTTTATTCTGTTTAATATTAAAAATATACTTTTTTTTTTTTTAGCTTTTCTTTGACAATAGTTTGACTATTTCATCTTTTTGCTGGTTTATTCATACTATCAATATCTACAGATCCATATAATTCTTCCTTTTTAGTTTACCATGTCAGACAACACCATTCTCACCAGGGCTATTAAGGTACAGTAGGACCATTAGACGGTCTGGGGTGTAGTTGTGGATTATTTTCCCTTAGTTTGGGAATCTTTACTTATTTGTATATTTGGTGTGTTTAAAGGGTGAGCCAGGAAAGCCGGGGCTCTCAGGACTCCGTGGGGAGACAGGACTTCCTGGGCCGCCTGTGAGTGGCACTGTCATATCATCTGTAGACTTATTATATCGGAATTAAAACAAAATTAGTTATTATAACCTCTGGCTTTTACTCTCCCTAAGGGTCCTGAAGGTAAACCAGGACCTCCAGGGAATTCACTGGTGAGTCACTAAAGTCATGTCCATCTTCAAATTATCAGATAATTTTAATGGTTCTTAACTAAGCAAATATGCTCTGGTTATGAGGGTATGAATTTTATATTACTCACTGATTTAAGCTAGCTGGATGCTTCCGTTTTATAAGATATGTCATAAATAACAATCATGTAAAACATATTTAACCAAGTTTGTCCAAACATTTGACTGGCACTGTTACTTTTTGATTACTGGGCAATGATTACTTTTTGATTACTGTGTACTCAAGCTCAATGCATTTCTTTTCATAGTTTGGATCTGGTACTGGAAGAGATGGTCTGGATGGTCTACCTGGAAGGCCTGGATCTAAGGTTTGGCTACTTACTGTTTCAAATGCCAGTTTTAAGCTTCTGTCCAACTAATGAATATATATCATGTCTATGCATGTACTATATATATATATATATATATCCATCCATCCATCCATCGTCAACCGCTTATCCTGTGTACAGGGTCGCGGGGGGCTGGAGCCTATCCCAGCTAACATTGGGCTAAAGGCGGGGACACCCTGGACAGGTCAGCCAGTCCATCAGATATATATATATATATATATATATATATATATATATATATATATATATATATATATATATATACACACACAGTACTGTGCAAAATTTTTAGGCACTTGTGAAAAATCTTGCATAGTGAGGACATCTTCAAAAATAGTGCCATGTGTTCATTTATCACTTAATGTCGTACAAAGTCCAGTAAACAAAAAAGCTAAATCAATATTCATTGTGACAACCGTTGCCTTTAAAACAGCACCAATTCTCTCATAGGTACACCTAGACACCGTTTTTCTTGGTTGTTGACAGATAGGATGTGATCTCCAAGCTTCTTGGAGAATTCACCACAGTTCTTCTATCTATTTAGGCTGTCTCAGTTGCTTCTGTCTCTTCATGTAATCTCAGACTGACACAATGTTCAGTGGGGGGATTTGTGAAGGCCATGACATCTGTTGCATCTTCAATTCTGATCTTTTCTATTTGCAAAAGTAATGTTTGAGAGTCTAACATTTATATTTCCCATTGACACACTAAAGCTGAAGATATAAATAACCATCTTAAGACAAATGCTTTTGTGAAACATCTTATGTGGAAATGTTTTTTATCTCAGTGATTTGGACCGTGGCATGATTGTTGAGTATTTCTGTAACTGCTGATCTCATGGGATTTTCACCTGCAACAGTCTCTAGAGTGTATAGAGAATGGTGCGAAAAACAACCAGTGAGTGGCAGTTCTGTGGATGAATGGCCAGGCTGGTTATAATTAACTGGGTGTGTTTATGCAGGGTGAACCAGGACAGAAAGGGGACCCAGGACCAGTGAGTCATATTTTTTGTTTGCTTAGAATTAGCTTGACACTCTTGCTGTTGCATGTGATTCATATTTAAACATTTTATGACATTAACAGGTTGTTAATTACAGGTTGTGCAAATGGGGTCCTGTATTTAAATGCATCAAAATACACAACGTTTACTGATGAGTCTGTAGGAACCTTTTGATTGTCATTTTGGTAAATGTCAATTGAAATACAGAATCTAGCTAAAATATGTAAAATAATCCAATCTATGATTTCACCAATGTTCCTAAAGGTTATCTTTTGTTTATATAGAACAGCCTATTATCATAATTTCTGTGTCTAAAGTACTTTTGAGTCTTTAAGTGCGGTAAGAGTGTTTAATTCAACAGAAAGGAGAGAAAGGAGATTCTGGACTGGCTGGGATTACCGGTATGCCTGGTTTACCTGGAACACCTGTGAGTAAAGTCCTTCTGCACTGTTTACATGTGTAGAGCAAAAGTTTCAGCAGGTTTAAATTAGAAAAGAATATATTCTTTGACAAATCAGTTATTCTCTTCTCTTCTCTTGTTTCCCCTCTCCTCTTCCACTTCCCCTTTCTCTTCCATCTTGACCTTTCCCTTTCCATTTCCCCTTCCTGCAGGGGAAGCCTGGTGTTGACGGGAAGCGTGGGATGGCTGGAAAAGATGTACATTTATTGCCTTATTTTGTACCTCTAAATGCTCTCAAATGTCTCTAAAAGCTGAACCTCTCTGTTTGTGTTTTCTGCAGGGTGAACACGGACACAAGGGTGATGAAGGGGCGAAGGTGGGACACCACAACAGATATGAACTACTAATCCATAACTAAAATGAAATAGTGCAGCTGACATCTCTTTCTCTTTTAATGCATAGGGTGAAAATGGTGAACCTGGTGTTAATGTAAGACATTCTTAAATTACACATTTTGCTCTAATGTTATTGTGGTTAGAGTTCAATAGTTAAATGGTTAGTTTATATATCATTATGTGTTTATGTGGTGTGTTTATGTAATTCTAACTTTTTTAGGGAAATGAAGGTAAAAAAGGAGAGCCAGGATCTCCAGGTTTGCCAGGTCCACCCATTGTTCTTCAAGAGGTACACATTTTTTTTTTGTTTGAGCTTGCGCCAAAACAAACTCTCTTCTTTGCATAATTGTTTAGTCAGCCTCTTGACTCTTGGTTAATTTTATTTGTATTTATTCTCAGGGTATGTCAATGGAGGACATAAAGACATTTCCCATACCAATGGGACCCCCTGGAGTGACGGTGAGTGCCTCACACAGAGGATTGTGATTAGGAGCTTCTTTAGACAATCAGCACATAATTCACATCTGCAGACATTTATAGATATTTGGATGAAAAGTCTGTGAAGGATTCATGAGCATTTTGTTCATTATAAGTTTGAGTTAGACCATCATACATTTGTAATGCATTGACTTTCAACTCTTATGTGTGCGTGTATGTGTCTGTCTGTGTTCATGTATGTATAGGGTCCTCCTGGAAAGAAGGTCAGATATAAATTGCCAACCATCCATAAAATAAATTAAATTCAAATAGAGTTAGCTGTTGGCTAAGTTTTTCTTCTTTGGTTGGCAGGGAGATAAAGGAGAGCTGGGTTTACAAGGAGAGAAGGTATTATAGCTTTCTAGCTTTCTATCTCTTGAGTACACAAGTTATTTTCAGAAGTGTTTTTCATGTTTGCAGAAACAATGAGAGTTGGCATTGTATTATTTAACAGGGGGATGCTGGCCCGCCTGGGAGAACTGTTGAAATGAAGGTCTTCATTGTTACTCAATGCCTAATACATAATTAACTCAATTAAAAACTGAATTTATGTGATGTAAATATAATTGTATATTCTATTCCAGGACATTGAAGCCTTATTTGAATCATATGGTGTTAAAGTAAGTATGGTCAAGCCGAACCATTGTTGTTTTTTAAACTGCTCAACAACAAAAATGACAATATACAAATTTTTTTTAATACATAGATTTTTGTGAAGGTGAAGTATATCATTTCTGTGGCACTAGCGTCACCAAACGGAATTGCAAAAATAATTTTTTAATAATGTGTTCAAATAAGTTTCCAGAACACTCCTCACGTCAATAAACAGGTTGTCCCACCTCCAAAATCACATAATTGATTTAGTCAATAGTGCTACTGTATGTTCAGTTGCTTAAATAGAGCAATGTTAACAATTTTGGTGGAAATCAACAACTTGCAGTTGTATCTGCATTTTAAGCTGGCATAGGAGAATGCATTTTAAAGGAATTATCATGCCATTCCAGATGTGTGTGACTTTCTTTCTTCTGCAGAACACAAATGAAGATTTTAAGAAAATCTCAGCTGTGTAGGTCCTCACAATGCAAGTGAATGAGTACCCACATTTTGAAGTTCCAAAAGCACCTAAAGGCAGTATAAAAGTAATCCATATGACTCCAGTGGTTTAATCCATATCTTCTGAAGTGATATGATAGGTGTGGGTAAGAAACAGATCAATATTTGAGTCCTTTTTAACCATCAATCTTCGCTTTCACATTCTTCTTGTATTGTTTTTGGAGATTCACATTCTTTGTGCATATCACCACCTACTGGGCAAGGAGGAGAATTTGCAATAATAAAAAAAGAATACTTAAAAATAGTTTTTATAGATTTAACCAATGAAGTTTTATGAATTACTTTTATGCTGCCTTTATGTGCATTTTGGAGCTCTTTAATTGTGTGGACATACAGAGCTGAACTATTCTTCCAAAAATCTTTGTATATGTTCTATAGAAGAAATTATTTCATACACATCTGGGATGGCATGAGGATGAGTAAATGATTAGAGATTTTTTATTTTTTATTTTGTGTGTGTGTTAACTATCCCTTTAATTTTGAAATACACACTTCACCTTTATTTTTTGTTGTCAGATATATATACCCGAATATACTTTCAGATATATCCAAATTCTAATAACTTTGTATTACATTGTTATCACACAACAATAAATATATATATATATATATATATATATATATATATATATATATATATATATACACTTCCCAGCTCTCGCTGCTTAAGGCCTTCACTGATAGGCTACTTCAGGATGGTATGGAAGAGCTTCTTCATGACATCACCACCAACAGAAGAGTCAAAGAGGAGGGACATGAGCCTGATTCCAACATTATCACTGAATACACTGTGAGTAACCTCCTGAACATCTCTAACTAGTTGCTAATTACTACAAAATGACCCTACAAGGTCTCTGATTGCTAGTGATTGCAGATAGATTTATGGTTTAACACGCTGAGATACCTACCTTTAGCAAAATTATTCTTTGTTTATTAAGCATGCTTGAGTCATTAAAGCTCTCCTTAATCCCAAGAGCTCAGAAAAGTACAGTCACCCCCCTGAGTCACCACCTGATGTGGATTTGATTGAGGAAGAGTCTGATTTGGAAGAGGGAATGATGCCTGAACCAAGTCCTGTAAGCAAACATTCAATATAATAACAGCCTGTTTCAATATTATAAGACATTTATTTCAAGTTTATCTACAGTATATTTAATGGAAGCAATACTGTTGTTTATGATAGCTGCCGTGTTGGTTACACAGCCAATTTCAATGACTTGTCTTATTTTTTAAGGAGTCAGTGGTAGAAGCTGAGGTTGATCCTACTCTTTGGAGCATCTCTAACAACCACAGTAAGGATGATCAGAGCAAAATAAAGGGAATGCTGGCAGAGGACGAGGAAAAGAAACCTATGAAGAACAACTTCAGTGATGTAACACCCTCCAAATTTATTCAAACCAACACTTCCTCTGAAAGGGTAGGCTTAGAGATACTTTTTGATAAACCTCATTTGAGTGAGGAATGTTATTGTGATTTATATACAGTAGACATAATTCAATCTCTCCATTAAAATGCTGCAACTCATTTACATTTAATCACTGCTCATCAATCCAATTTGCTATTTTTAAAACATCAGAATTTATGTTTTTAGCTGACATTTTATTTGGCATGTCTGATTTTAAAATTGCCATTCATTTGCTACTTTTAAAACAAGCTTAGATTATTCAAACAATGTTTTCTGACAGCTGGGTTCCGGAAAGGCAGAGGTAGGTATGGAAACAGTTTTACACAGTCATGAGGATATGGGGAAGAAAACATCTGGAGATAAGAAGAAAGGCAGAGAAAAGGGAAAGGTATTCGAGTGATTTAGCTATTGTTAAACAGCTATACATTATTAATGTATCAGTTCTTTTAATCTGTGTTTTCTATACATTAACAGAACATGATTTCATAATAAGTTAAATTAGCCATTAACAGGATTTTAAGCAGACTGGCGAGAGAATCATAATTTAATCAACTATTTGAACCTACTAGTTGCGTTTAAAAAAAAAAACCTAACCATGCATAAAGAAAACTGAACATGACAGCTGAGACATTAATCAATTCATGATGATTTGTACATTCTATAAATATACACCTAACTTGTTCAATTGATTTAAATGCCATTAAACTAACCTCCTAAATGTCTTTAAACATTTCTGATGAATGTTATTAAAAACCTTCTTATAAATTATGTTGCTTCTCAACTGCTAAACTCTCAACCAGGGCAAAGGAAATAAAGGACGTCAAAAACGGCAAAGGAAGCGTTTGGTAAATGTTTTAAACATCACACCTAACCTGACATTCATACATCATTCAACACCAAGAGAGCCTTACAATGATTAAATAATGCTGATTTGTTCTCATTATCATACTGTATTACATCAAGCTTCTCTTTTATAATTACTTAAGTATTCTGATGTGTGGGGGCCTGGGTAGCTCAGCGAGTATTGACGCTGACTACCACCCCTGGAGTCGCGAGTTCGAATCCAGGGTGTGCTGAGTGACTCCAGCCAGGTCTCCTAAGCAACCAAATTGGCCCAGTTGCTAGGAAGGGTAGAGTCACATTGGGTAACCTCCTCGTGGTCACTATAATGTGGTTCACTCTCTGTGGGGCGTGTGGTGAGTTGTGCGTGGATGCCGTGGAGAATAGCGTGAAGACTCCACACGCACTATGTCTCCGTGGTAATGCGCTCAACAAGCCACGTGATAAGATGCATGGATTGACGTTTTCAGGTGCGGAGGCAACTGAGATTCGTCCTCCGCCACCTGAATTGAGGCAAGTCAATATGCCACCACGAGGACTTAGAGCACATTGGGAATTGGGCATTCCCAATTGGGAAGCAAATCCATAAACCCTAAATAAATTATAAACATACATAAATTATTTTAAAATACATTTAAATCAAACTTTATATACATCTATGTTTCTGTGCCTCTAGTGGTCCTTTTTTTGCTCATCATATGCATAATTAATTTAACTAAACTTTTCCTAACTTCATTAATTACAGTCATTACTAATGCCATTCATGTGATAAACCCACTTAACTACTTCATCAGAATGCATGATTACAGTACTGTTGTTAATTTCTATTCTATTCTCACTGACAGTTGCGCAGACTGCGTGTTTGTTAACCACTTTTGAACATTATTGTCAAAACAAATGTTTTTGCATTTTGTATTTATGCTCTATCGTTTCCCATTTTTTAAATACAGAAATTTCTCTTATTACTGTAAATTACAGGAAGACCAAGACAACATAGAAGATGATGTTGAGGAAACATCATATAATGATGAAGAATACAGCTATGAATATGAGGTACTGATGGGGCCTTGATATGATCTAGAATCTAATTTAAGAGCCCTTAATGAAGACAGACAAATTCTCAAAATTCAAAAGATGCCACAAACATTTCATATTCTTCTGTGTACCTTGGTCATGTCACGTGTCTGCTCAGCATCAGTACAGTACACTAGACTTTGTTTATAATATATCTGAAGTACTCTCATATGCATAATTAGCTGACTGGGACCTGACATACCAACCCACGCTAAAATCCACCAGAGTTTGCCTCAAATCTCTCTCTATAGTTTACAACTATAATCACAAGAACTTTAAACTCTTCAGTTTCTCTTGAACTTTTTATAATAAATGTAAAATGCCTTGTTTGTGTCATGTCAGGACAAGCTGCCTACAGAAGAGCCCTTTCTGACTCGAGAGGAGAGCAGAGAGAAGGTGAGCATTAGCAAAACAGCTCTCGGTTATTCTCAGAGCGTTCTTAAATATCAGAAGGCCACAAGGAGTTTGACTGCTCATAATCACTTTACAATTCTACAACACAACAAAAAGCTGTACTTAGTCATAATCAAGATAAGTCAAGTCAATTCAAGTCATTAAGTCAAGTCAATTTCTAATAATTGGATGTGTGCAATTATAACACTGCTTCTGTTGTCACAGTGTTGTATAATAATACATTATATTTACAATGTTACAATTTTCTATTCAATTTTTTTTTGTCCTTAGCTAAAATACTCTTCAACAACAGCTTTATACATGCAAGAACATGAAGTAAGAGTATTTTCTGCTAAACCTGTTTCTGTTTTATAAACCATTAAATTGTATTGGATTCAGGCGTTCTGTGTTGTTAAAAAAAATTCCAAAATTCACACAGGGAGAGACAGAAATGTCCCCTTCTCCGACACAGTCTCCAGTAAAGGTTATACAGGTTGGAATATATTTCATTATTTATTTTTAATAGCCTTTCCACAGTCATGGAAAACCTAGAAATCCGGGAGATCAGTTGTTATTTCCAGGCCAGGAAAAGTAATGGAAATTCCTATAGTTAATATAATGATATTGTACTGTATATCTATAATAAAGATAATTTCATATAATACAAACCTGAATCCTTCATATAATAAACCCTGACAAAAAAAAATCCCCTGGATTGTTTATTATTTATTGCTAGGCAACCTTTAATAACCCTCTGATTCATAATTCATTTAGAGCATCAGCATTAGCTAGGTTGTTAAATGCACACCACAGAAGTCAGATCTATTTCTTAGAGTAACTAGCGATTACTTTTTTCAATCTAAATGTGTTTTAGACTACTTACACAACTACAGCGGGTCCCCTACTTTCATCGAGAGTCACAGAACAGGTACTGGTTCTACATGATATAATTTAGCAGGTTAATTATTCATATGATGCACATTAACTTCTTATTTGTATGTTTATAGAAGCAGACTGAAACCACACTATTGTCAGTACTAAATACCACACAAACTGAAGAGGAGGTAAGAACATGGAATTTGCCTGTTTGCTTTAAGTGTGACCATGCCATTTTGCATGTGGCTCTTGTATAAAGTATGAATTAACGTCAGCTTTGAGAATATTTCGTATCATGTTTGTTGGGCATTTTAGCTAATGGCATTGGATGTATTTGTTAATTGGGCCTCTGAGTGATTGAACAAGCATGCATTTTATACAGTCCCCATTTTTGATGTTTCTTGCATGACAAAATAATAAGAATCATTAGGGAATAAAAAACGTCCTATTTACTTGTTCATCAGTGAATTTCACCTGTAAAAACAATGAAAAGCTAATGAAATGTCAAAGCACTCAATAACAAGAGAAATGTCAAAAACAAAAGTAACATACTGGCATCTCAGCATGCACTGCACTTGATTTTCAGTAGGTGGTTTGTGCACATGGAATGCAGAATGAAACATTAAACATGCTTGATAGTCATAGATAAGCTACAGCTAATTTAAGTAATATATTCATTTTCTTAACACAGGAACTCCTCTAAACTCTGTGAAGAGAGAGATTCAAGTGTGTAGAAACTGTGAAGGGTAAAAGAGGGGGAGGATCTGACTGGCCAGCATTACTTTGGGAGAACCTCCTTTCCTGTCGCACAATGATGATGTCGTCATTCACCCATGCTGCCTCCATCACAACTATTGTTCAGTAATCTGCAGTGCCATCACAATCTATGAGGAGAGACCAGTCCAGTTTAAACATAAAAACTGTCCTTGTAAAGTTCTGTTTTATGCAAAATCGAAACCGTAAATCATATATGTAACTATATAAATATATATATATATATATATATATATATATATATATATATATATATATATTTATATATTTATATAGTTACATATATGTATATGCAGGGTTGGGAGGGTTGGGAGGGTTACTTTTGAATTGAATTCCACTACAGATTACAGAATACATGCTGTAAAATGTCATTTGTAACATATTCCTTTAGATTACTCAAGGTCAGTAACATATTCTAAATACTTTGGATTACTTCTTCAGCACTGGTAGATTTTTTCGCTTGTTTTGAATATAAAAACTCTGCCAGTACAGTTAGACAAAATACACATGTTAAAAATACATTCAGTGAAAAACCTAAATATCTTATGCAGTGTTTTTTCTAAAAAAAAGATAAATCAAACTGATCTTGTTTAAAGGATTTTTAGATATTTTACAGGAAAACAATAAAAAAAAAAAAATTCATCAAGAATACGATTTTTGCCCTAATATCAAGGTCTTACTAGAAAAAATTCATTCTTGATAATAAATATGATCCTATCTGGTAACATGTGCTTGTAAAATGGCTAGAAATAGCATTTTAGCTTAGCATAAAGCTGAAAATTTACACAAGGTTTATTTCTAAACTTACTTCAAACGTACTTCTCTGTCTGCTCGTATGAATCATGACACATCATAAGAAAGTGTTTCACCCCAGTTCAAGTGCACTTTGGATCGCATCATTTATATAAATACATTTTTCCATCTGAAAGGACTAAATATTAAATGAAACAAATGGCAATAAAATACAAAGTAATCTCTTCAGTTAACAAAATACTTTTTAAATGTAACCAGTGGAATAGTTACTTATATTTTGTATTTTAAATACGTAATCCCGTTACATGTATTCCATTACTCCCCAACCCTGTGCATGTATATATATATAATATATATATATATATATATATATATATATATATATATATATATATATATATATATATATATATATATATATATATAATGTATAACTCATAAAAGTGAAAACACTCCTGAATGTTTTCTTAGTTTATTATAAATTAAAGTCTCATTTTAAACAGTGCTAAGACTCACTTGCCCTGACAGCTCATAATATGTAGATTTCTTCATTAGTGCCTTATTTATTGATAAGACTGAAAAAGATTGTATTTTATCTGTTGTTAAACTTTTTCTATTTGCAAGAACATTATGTGCTACCTGTTTTCACTGGTGAAATTCAATGGCATTTTGTTTCATATGTAATCTGCTTGTGCATGTCTTGTCAGTAAATGTGTTCATCCTTCCTAAGCCAGTCTTAACCCGTTTCTGGGGGGGGTCATGTTAAAAAGACGCCACAGCATCTACAACATATGGTGCTCCTGCATAAGATGCTGAAAAACATCAAGATGTGTATCGCATGTTTACATAGAAAAATGATTTTAAAACAGTGCAGACTGACATAAAAATGCATTGAGTGTGAACAAACCCTAATGTTGGCTGTTGGATTTAACATAATGTCAATTTTACTCTGCTCCAACAAACACCAGCAGTGTTGATTCACTGATCCAACAAAACCTAACAACCTTTGGTATTTACTGTTAGGTGATGCTTGTTGGGGCATTGTGATCTTCCATTTAGAGGTTGGCAGAGTATTTCTGGTAAAATATCCTGAAAACATCAGTGTAATGGTTCTTAAAGATCCCATGCCATGAAAACTAAACATTTTAATTCCATGTCAATTAGCTGTGAGGTCAACTTTATGCTAGTGTATTCCTAAATGCTGACAAAATTCACTGCACACTGATATGCACATTTAAAATTTACAGTTTCTGTCTTACGGGAATAAAGACCAAAAATATTGATGTCTCATACTGCTCTCACTCATTTTGTCCAATCAAATGCTCTGTAGAACTAGATTGTCCTTCCCCTAATTCTGCCTACTTCTGGCTAGAAATAATAAGTAAAAAATCATGTTCATGACTATGACATAAACTAAAAGTTATTTATAATGTACACAATACATGTTTGTTTGTTTGGGTATAAACCAGGTAACTTGTTGCGCATTAATGGCCTGGCAGAGGCAAGATCTAAAGTGAAGAGGAGCGAGCACTTGCCTGATCACGTGGTCAAACATCTCATTCATCACAGTCCTCCTGCTGTTCTGAAAGAATAAAATATTCATGTAATTTAATTTGTTTGAAAACTTATAAATGAAGCAGAAATCACATCTGTCTTCTGCAGGCCTACATGCCTGAGACACCAGGAGGACAAAATAATTTCAAACATGGTGATGAAAAAAGAACTAGATTACCCTATTTAGCAATAAATATGGTACAAATAGCAGTAAAGTTTGAATAATCTCATATTGCAAATAAAATGACAATATAATGTGGAAAATTCTGTCAAAAAAGTCAAAATTATGCTATTTTATCTTGTTTGTTGCAGTCAACATCAGGTGCTAAATGTTTGTAAGAGTTGGATATGCAATACTGTGCAAACGTTTTAGGCACATAAGATGTTTCACAAAAGCATTTGCTTTAAGATGGTTATTTATATCTTCAGCTAAAGTGTACCAATAGGAAAAATACATTTTAGACTCCCAAATATTCCTTTTGCAAATATCATAGAACAGAAAAGAAGAACAGGGAGCTCTGCAACAGATGTCATGGCCCCCACAAATCCCCCCACTGAACATCGTGTCAGTCTGAGATTACATGAAGAGACAGAAGCAGTTGAGAGAGCCTAAATAGATAGAAGAACTGTGGTGAATTCTCCAAGATGCTTGGAACATCCTATCTGCCAAGAAAAACTGTGTCCAGGTGTACCTATGAAAGAATTGGCGCTGTTGTAAAGGCAAAGGTGGTCACGTTAAATATTGATTTAGCTTGTTTATGTTTACTGGACTTTGTATGATGTTAATTGATAAATGAAAACTATTTATGTCATTATTTTTGAAGACATCCTCACTATGCATAATTTTTCACAAGTACCTAAAACCTTTGCTCAGTACTGTACATTCGGTATAGTTCACCCAAAAATTACATTTCACTATTTACTCACTCTTATGTTTGTTCCAAACCTGTAAAACTTTCTTCTGTGGAACACAACAGGAGAACCCAGATACGAGCCTCTTTCATTATGGAAGAAAAAAAATAGCAGCATTAATATTCTTCAAAATATATCCTCTTGTGTTGTATTATATAAAGCAAGTCCTTTGTGTTTGGAACAACATTAAGATTTTGTTTCACATTTCACCTTTTTTTGTGGTGAACTATCACTTTAAGAATAGAAATAAACATGTATCATGATAGAAAACTTCACACTTTATATTTCTGTCATTCTTGTAGAAAAATAGAGCAAGAAAACAAAGACCATGAGCTTGTGGAAGACATGTACAGGGAAAGCGAGAGGGAGAGAGAGGCCGATGTCTATCATCAAAATGAGGATGAAAGGGAAGAGAAACAAGTGATTGAAGAGGAGAGGGGAACTGAGGGACACTGGGATATGGAGGAAGATACAGTGATCGAGACCAGAGTGATGAGACGAGGAGAAACGAAGCAAGAAAATAGGGGAAGACTTTGAGATGGAGAGAGAGAGAGAGAGAGAGAGAGAGAGAGAGAGAGAGAGACTGGAGATGGAGAAAGACATAATGGAGCTGGAATGAGAAAAAGAGGAAGGGATAGGGTGATGGAGCAAGAGGAAAAGGAGGAAATAGAGAGCCAGTTAAAGAGGAAAAGATTGGAATGGGAGAGCAAATGGGAGAGATAGACAGAGAAGAAGACATTGGGCCACATGTTTCACCCTGTGATTATTTGAAGGTAAGAATGTGCTATAAAATCTCCATTATACTGAATCTAATATATACAATGTTTGGGTCACAATGCCAAAGTGAAGCATCCATGCCCTACCCCAAATCATATAATGTATGTGTATAGAACGTGATAGATGTCACACTTTTTACTCCAGTGAATATTTCTTAGAGTGGGTTTATTTTTGAGAGTCAAACGCAAAACTTATGTCTTGGCTACCATAAAACCTATTGAACATGTTCATGTGTTTTATAATGTGTTAATTTGGCACATTGGAAACCTGCAATTAAAGGGATAGTTCACCCAAAAATGTAAATGCTCTCATAATTTACTCACCATCATGCCATCCCAGATGTGTATGACTTTCTTTCTTCTTCAGAACATAGGCAAGGCTTTTTAGAAGAATATTTCAGCTCTGTATGTTCATACAACATGTGAATGGTGATTATAACTTTACATTTCCAAAAAGAGAAACCGATAAAAATGTAAGTGCTTTATTTACTCTAAATCTCCACTTTCACTTTTACATCTAAAAGTCACATGTGGTGCCTGTTTAGGTTCACCTTCACATCTGAAAGTGAAAGGTAAAGTGTAGATTTAGTTACCCACACCTATCATATTGCTTCAGAAGACATGGATTTAAACACTGGAGATTTAAGGATTATTTTATTGTTTACTTTATGTGATTTTTGGAGCTTCAAAGGTCTGATCACCATTCACTTGCATTGTGAGGACCTACAGATCTGAGATATACTTCTAAAAATATTAATTTTGTTCTGCTGAAGAAAGTCATACACATATGGGATGGCATGAGGGTGAGTAAATGATGAGAGAATGATCATTTTTGGGTGAATTATCCCTTTAAACAGCTTTAATTGGCTTTTCAGCCAGATTTTAACTGAAAAGTAATTCTGAAACTCAATACAATTCATAACATAGCAATAAATTAAAAACTACTTTAATAAAAAATGTGTATAAAAATAAAAGTATAAAATAAATATAATAATGCAAATAAGAATAAAACAAATCAGATTTAACAACTTGCCCCCGCCTGAAAAATATCCTTGTCATCGTCTTAATCTTCAGCTTTTTTGATTACAATTTGCCTTCATTAGTCGACTTCTGTCTGAATGTATAATATTGTGTTTTTAATGGGTTTATTCGTTTACCAAACAGTTTTAGCAAAAATATGATGATATTGGAATTTTCGTTTGCAGAATAGGACTGACGATGTAATGTCAACACACCCTGAAAGACTGTAAAAATTATGGTTTAAACAACTTTACAACTCAAATTATACAAATCAAAGGAAAACTTTATGCAAGTGCTTTTATAAAATTATATGCTTCACATTTCTACATTTAAACCCTCTAAAAAAAAATGTTATTAAAGAAAAGGAGAGACGAGTCGAAATAATGGCTGGCTGGTGTGAAAGGAGAAAAGGTGAGGCTCTATTTGTAAGTCATCATGGTTTAAATTCCGAACAAGTTCACCATATTGAGTGGCTTAAAATTTTAATAGGCAAGCCAGTTTTGCCAGTGTCATTTCCTGTAGCTCAAAGACTTATAGACAGCTTTGATGGGGCTACTGTACTCAAAGGGCCTCTCTCCTCTTTGTATTGACAAGGTAGTGCCTTCAGTCGACTGCCTCCTCAACCCTTTCTCTGCTCAAGACAGTCTTTGCATGATTGAATCTGCTGCAAACAGCACTTTCTTCCCTTAGACATAAAGTAGTGACATCAACGTCACAATTTGCATCAGTTGTGATTGATATCAGATTTACTCTGCTTAACTGCATGTTGTGCTGCACATGACAGATTCAGCTAATGTAAACGGTAAACATTTGTTGTGTTGCAAAGGTACATTTCTTAACTGCTGAAATAATGGCATTTACAGAACACTGTTGAAAATGGTAATCTGACATTGTTAACTTAAACAGCTATTTATACAGCATTTGAGGCCTAATGTTGGTTACTACAAAAAGTAATTTCGACTTGTCTCTCCTTTTTAAAAATAAAATATAATAACGGAGGTTACAGTGAGGTACTCAAAATGGATGTGAATTTTTTACAATTTTTGGAGATTTCTAAGGCAGAAATGTGAAGCGTATAATTTTATAAAAGTACTTACATTAATGCTTCTGTTAAAACTCGTGTATTATTTGAGATGTAAAGTTGTTTAAATTGCAACATTCACATATATTGTTTATGTCTTGTGGCTATACTTTGTTTTTGTTTTTTTATAACATTCAAAAATTGGCCACGTTCACTTCCATTATAAGTGCCTCACTGTAAACCAGATTTTTGCTTTTTTTAAAGAAAAGGAGGGATGAGTCCAAATAAATTTTTGTGGTAATCAATATTATACCACAAATGTTGATTGAGCTTAACTTGTCTTGTATTGATCCTGGAATATTCCTTTAATTAGTTATGTGGTGTAACCAAATGTGTTTACATTAATAAACTAAAACATTTTTTTGACTTTTTTAAAACCTGTTAATTTAGATGTTACCACATGAAGCACTTTTTTACACTGAAATGTTTAACCTAAAAAACATGCTTCATGTGGTAACTTCTAAATAAAGTTTGATATAAATAAAGTTTGATTCAAGTAAAAAATATTACTTATTATCACTAAATCAACCTGATTTTAAGGCCTTTTATTTACTACCTAACAGCCCACCAGACACATCAGTTTTCACTCATTCAGTTCACTATTTAACTTTAAAAAACACACACACACAAAAATAGTAAAAAAAACAACACTTTTTAACTGACAGGGTGATAGAGGTGTCCCTGGTAACAGAGGAGAAAAGGTAAGGACACCATATATATATATAAACTGAATAACTGAATGGTGGTTATTAGATTCTGTCAGTTCATATATTGTTCTGTTTTCAGGTAGCCCTCTGTCCATGTGAGGTCCCCGGGGATACAAAGGGCTAAAAGGAGAGCCAGTGAGATCATTCTGGATTTTAAATTTTTAATTACACTATCATTTTTTCCACATAGGATATTAATTTCAAATGAACATGCAGAACAAACTCAAAACACTTCAAAAAACATGTCAGACATTGTAGATTTAGTTATTGTTTCCTATATATAAACAATACATCAATATACTATATGTGGATATACAGTATGACTATATTTGGTGGTACTGTATATGTTAGGGTGAGTGTGGGCCTTACAGGATTTGATGGAGATAAAGGAGAAAAATGTATTTTACATATCATCCTGAGTAAAACAAATATAAATAAAGTAAGAAAGATATTGTTCCTGTACAGATTAATCTCCATTAACTGAATTAAGACTCTTTCTGACACATTATGATTTCTATTATTTGTTTCTTTCATGTAATTGCAGGGGCTGAAGGGTGAAGGAGTCATGGGGCCTTTTGGTTCACAGGCCACAATTGTGACACATTTTTATATTTCTCTCTAAATTGCTGATGAAACTGCATTATTAGTATGAAATGTACTGCTAGAATTGAGCTGTATGTTTTTTTATCTTTACTTCAGGGAGATCCTGGAGAGCCAGCAGTCAACGGGATAAAGGTAGCCTAAGGTGCACTACTGAATTGCTATTTTACAATCCATAATTGAGCTGCTATTATAATTCTGGATTTTCTTCTGCTGATTGTCTGCATTTGTCACATGGTCGAAATGGAGAAAATGGATTGGATGGTGAGAAAGGCGATAAGGGAAACATGGGCCTGCAGGGTCGAATGGGGGATCAGGTGAGAATTTGAATCGTCTAAATTAAATATTAATTAAGAACAAATTCCTCTGAGCAAAAGAAAGCAGCTGAGAAGGAGAACACCATCTCTTAACCTTTCTTACTGATATATTATTTACTTGATTTGTTAATAATTGAAGTAGGCTTTCCTGTCAGGTTTATTTTAGATGTGTTTTAGGATTGTACACTTTATTCATGGAATTGGGGACTTTCTATGCTCAGGGTGAGACATGTGAGCCTGGTTTACCTGGAGATACAGGAAATAGGACTACTTGACCTAACGTTCTCTTTCTTCCTTTCACTTGCCTGTAATCATTACATTGCACCTTAGGTGTGTACAAACAGGTAACCTCTGACCTCTTGTTCTGCTGCAGGGCTTCATAGGTTTCCCTGGATGGATAGGAAGCCCTGGACTGGATGGAGAACAGGTATTTTTTTGAGTGTGTGTTTTTAAATATAAAAAGGAATTAAAATAAATAAATGAATGATGGAAATGTATTTTGACTATAAAACACCGGGTGACCCTGAAGATCCTGGTACACCTGGCATCCCAGGACTGAATGGTATCTTGGGACGAAAGGTGAGGCACTACAGAAATTGACAACTATTGGCGACTATTGCTATCATCCTTGTTATTCTGTGATATTATGGTGAGATGTATTTATTTGTTTTAATGATTAGGGAGAAAAAAGTGATTGTGGTCTGAATGGTCTTGATGGACTCTCTGGGCAGAAAGTAGAGAAGGTTTGTGCTGTCACTAGTTGTTTCAAAATTACAGCACCACTATTAGTGACACTGTAAAAGAACACCACCTTCATTTTTCAACAGTTCACTCAAAAACAACACCTCTGTCATCATTCATTCACCCCCATGTCCTTCCAAACCTATTTGACTTTCTTTTTTGCAAAAGGAAATATTTTGCAGATTCACTCTTTTCCATACAGTGAAAGCATATTGTGAACAGACGCTGTCAAGATCCAAAAAGTACAAAAAAGCACCATAAAAGGATGAAAAAAGTAATCCGTGTGAAAAAACCTCTGCAGATGTACAATTACTTTCCCCCCTGTATTCTATTACAGCCCATTTGCAAATTCATTCATGTTAGTTCTGTATTAATTTACTCCATTGTTCTGCAGGGGGCGACTGGTTTCCCTGGTTTCTCTGGTTTTAAGGGATCTCCTGGTACACCACGATCTAATGGGCTCAGGGTCGGCCTGGTCCAGTTGGACCAAAAGGAGAACTAGGACTGAAGGTACAACACACCTATACTTCTTAAGATTCCACATCAATTAAGAATAAAGTTCAATATAGCTGAATAAAATATTCCTATGTGTATGTCATTCATCAGAATTTACTGACAGATAGATGGATAAATAGTCAAGCCAGCGTAATTATGGCCATCTTTATATCTCTCTCAATCTCATGTGGAAGAACCGTGGAGGAGGACAGGGCCCTAATTAACCAAGACAAGTGAAAAGGATGAAGGAGAGATAGAGAGAAGGGGAGGAGCTATTTCTGCATTAATACAGAAGAATAATTGAGCTGCACTAAAGCTGCCTTTAGCCACAATTAGGCATCTCTTGATGATGATTGGAATGGAGATGGTTTTCTGACATGCACTCTTGGACCAACTCTATTTAGGTAATGTGAGCTGTGAATCAATGAAAACAATTGAACTAATTAACCGCACAGTTTTATGTGATTAATCATGATTCAATTATGGTATATGTTACATAACAACAACAATTAAAAAAAAATCATCATAAATGTATTTCCTTTTATACTTAGTTTCAAAGAACTTGCAAGTAATTGGTTAGTCATCATTTATTTTAATTATATGCTAATTATATTTTAATTAGACACATTTTTACATGTGTTAATCTTTGAAACAAGTGTATAGATAGATGGCATAAAATGAGTGGACATTGGGTTGTAATTACAATTTGGGCAAAATCTTCTGGTGATTTCCAATTGATTATTTTAATTATAGGAACAAATGGATAGATTCCATTAATGTCAAACTTTATTGGCAAGACTAACTTAAGTATACATTGCCAATGCATTATTAGGCACCATACATACAGATATAAAACATATTGCATGCTGAAGTTGAATTTGCTCAATATCAAAATTACCATTCATCCTCTACAACTATACCTCGCTGTAACTTGCTGAATGTCCATTTGCAATTGTTGTGTAGTCCCTCACAAGCTATATATATATATATATATATATATATATATATATATATATATATATATCACTTCCCTGGGAGAGAAGGGGAGGAGAGGCAGAGGAAAGGTCTGCCAATGGGGGCCCCTGGAATTCCTGGCCTCAGAGGCCTGGATGTAATGAGGCATCTACACACAGATAATTGTAGCGTCCACTCTATTAGGACAATTGTATCCATTCACAATCATGTTCAGTCTAAAGTTATAAATATCAGGTGTGCTCTATGTAGGGGAACATGGGAGCATTAGGCGAGAAAAAGGGGAGCCAGGACTCAGTGTATGTGTACAGTTCCTGTCTTTGATATAAGGATTTCTGGATCACAGATACTTATTTCTAAATTGTAAGATTTTCTCTTTGTTCAGGTCGAGGAAGTGAAGGATCTAGTGACAAAGAAGGTGGTTGAGAAGTGTGGTGAGTTTGAGTGTGTTTGTGTACATACATTTGTAGCAAGTCTTGCAAAGAGCAAATACTGAACTGCCAATTCAGTCAGATTAGACATTAGCAGTCCATTGAAGGGAAATTATGAAACACAATTTCCATTGACAGAATACAAGAGCTTCATTAACACATTTGTGTGTTCTTGTTTGTGTGTATTTGAGTGAGTTTGTGTCTCTCCGTATATGTGTTTGGAGGCCCCTGTTGCTGTGGCCTCAAGACCCCATGGGTTCCACCATCTGTTGTGTTCTTGTGGACTCTTTTACTGACAAAAAAAAAAAGAAAAAAATAATAACCCTGTGTAGAACTCTATGTTCAGAATTAATTATCATACATATTACCTGAAACCATATCAGAATCCATAAAAAAAACAGTGTCTGCATTTTCAGATTTTATTGAAAGAGTAAAATCTGAGAGGTAGCTCAAGGAACATATTTGGAATTGAAGTATCAGGTTGATGCTTCATGACTTTTCCTAATTTAACGAGAACTCAATACACGCAAAATTTAATCTTGAAAAAATGCATCAAAACCCTCAATGAAAAATGTTACATTACATTACGTGTTTATATAGAAAAAAAAACATGATTAATGGATAGTGATTTTCACATAACAATATTTTGTGATTGATGTACAGTATAGCAGTGTATTCCTGCCAGAGGTGTATTTTTGTATTTGTATTTTTTTTATTTTGCTATAGTGTGTTTTTACTGTGGTCAAACTGACCTCAAACAGAGGCTTTACTATAAGTCAAATTTCTAAAAATTCTGTGTCTACCTTGTCATTTTGTAAAAGTAGTTTAAAGGAATAGTTCACCCAAAAATGACAATGGCTGTGTCTCGTTTGGAAGGCTGCGTCCTACGGAGGTCGCATTTCTTTATATTATTTATTATTATATCTCCTCTAAAATGCACCTCATACATTCTCTTCTAAAGGGACTTTGTTCCCTTCTCACTCAAAGCGCTTGCGCTTGTTAAAGAGTGGCGTGTTGTCATAGCAACCATGTTCTATCGGGAAGACATGCGGGCTTGAGTGAAGTTTGAGATGCCATTTATTTGATAGATGTAAAACAGGTGGTGATGTCTCTCTCTTTGGCATAGGCCCCGTCCGGCAGTCCGAGGTAGTTGTACCCGGAACCGTCATGTCCTGCCAGAGATAGGAGGCAGGGGCGAGGAGCCTACCCCTCTGCGGGACAGTGCTCAACTTGTGGTGGTGGGGAGGTGGAGGTTGCAGTGTTAGCACACCGAAACAGCAATTTGCACCTGCTGGTCTTCCCGCTAGAACTACGCTCCACTTCCATTTACGTTCCATTTAAGTTTGTCTTACGAAGGCCGTCTCGTTTAAATTAGATTTGTTTAAAGGAGGACGCTAGGTATACTGCAGCCTTCAAAGGACTCGTCCCTACACGCAGCCTTCGAAACTAGACACAGTCAATCTCTCATCATATATGAAGCTTTAAAGTAATAGTTAACTCAAAAGTGAAAATTCTCTAATCATTTATTCACACTATGGCTCAGGTGGTAGAGCAGGTTGGCCACTAATTGCAGGGTTGGCTGTTCGATTCCCAGCCCACACGACTCCACATGCCGAAGTGTCCTAGGGCAAGATACTGAACCTTAAGTTTCTCCCAATGGCAGGCTAGTGCCTTGCATGGCAGCTCTGCAGTCATTGGTGTGTGTGTGTGTGTGTGTGTGTGTGTGTGTGTGTGTGTGTGTGTGTGTGTGTGTGTGTGTGTGTGTGTGTGTGTGTGTGTGTGAGCGTGTATTTATCACTTTGTGGGGACCAAATGTCCCCATAAGGATAGTAAAACCCGAAATTTTTGACCTTGTGGGGACATTTTGTCGGTCCCAATGAGGAAAACAGCTTATAAATCATACTAAATTATGTTTTTTGCAAATGTAAAAATGCAGAAAGTTTTCTGTGAGGGTTAGGTTTAGGGGTAGGGTTAGGTTTAGGGGATAGAATATAAAGTTTGTACAGTATAAAAACCATTATGTCTATGGAAAGTCCCCATAAAACATGGAAACACAACATGTGTGTGTGTGTGTGTGTGTGTGTGAGAGAATGTGTGAATGTGTTCATAGTGTAAAGCGCTTTGAAAACCGCTAAGGTTAAAAAAGCGCTATGTAAGTGAAGACCATTTACCATTTACCCACAGGCCATCCCAAAGTGTATGACTTTATTTCTTCAGTAGAACACAAATGAAGATTAACACATCTTGGATGGCATGATTCTTTGGGAATTTTCACTTCTGAGTTAACTTTAACTATCCCTTTAAAGCTTCATAAATATCTGTCAGCATGGGGTCTCCGGGACCCCAAACATAAAGAATGGGTTTACTTGAGGGTTAAATTAAACAAATGAATTGATGTTAGCCAAATGGTAATAAGCAGAAAGCATGGTAATACTCTTAACCAGGTTCTTAACCACAGGAAAGGGTTAGCTTCTAATGTTGAACACCAATGATCCAGACAATGGGAGCATCCTGAGAAATGAGAGAGAAATGGAAGAATCTGTCTCTCCTCTCATGTACACCCTCCCCAAAGTGTGGGCTAAAGAGATGAAGGACGAAACCACGACTGTTCATCCTGCTGTTTCAGAGTCTGAGCCAACATTAGCATATGGCAATGTTACAAGTAGGTATATTCCTGATTTGACCCAATGTTTCTCTCTAATGTGAGCCTTATATTTTGACTTTTGGGCCTGGAATGGTTTGTGTTCTAATTTTACATAATCAATATTATATTGAAATCAACATTGAACACTGACTAACAGAAAAAAATGAATGTTGCACCATTCCAAGAACATTAGTGCCAGAAGCTTATCCCATTGTAGAGATCTGGCATCATGGTAGATGAGTTCATTCATCCATGACCACTGTTCAGTTCTTCTATGGGCTGGAAAGCAGGAAATGTTTGTAGGAAATAGATACATAGTCAGACACAGAAGTTCTGTATGCTCTGGTGGACCAAATAAGATATCTTTGTGTAATTTTATGCCAATGCATCACACAGGGTAGATATCTCTTAGGGAAATCAGAATTGTATTTCATTGTTATTATCACATAGATGTTCCTCATGACAGCCGTATGTGAACTTTGTTGGTCCTGAAATACACTTTTGATGTGAAAGATATTAATAAAATTGCTTTTTTAGAAGAGCATTTATTAGCAACACTGGTTTACCTCCATTACATATGGACATCGCAGACTTGAATTAAGATCAATGTTCATAACCACTCAAAACCTGTATAATGTTTGGACCACACTGTACAAAGTGTGCCACATGGGGTATGATTTAGATTAATTTATATATAATATGACTAAATCAACTTGAATACACGGACCAAAATCATTTTTAAAAATCAGAAATAGTTTATTAAGATAACAACTGCATGTGATTATGGCTCTACAATGAGTCTGTAATGTGCTGTACTTCATGTTAAATGTAACAATCTGGATGTAATGTTGCTTATAAGCTTGTCTTTTCCACTCAGCGGCCAGCACAGAGAGAAACTGACACCGGAGAGAGAGGAGACGTGCACTCAAAATCTAGTCAGACGTGTGTGTGCAATAAAACAGGAGAACAACATCGTCCTCTACTGACTGCCACTCCAAGTGCTTCTAATGAGTTAATGAAGCTACAAAAATGGCTCACATTTGCTATTTAGTCTGATTTCATACACAAAGATGAAGCTTGGAAACAGAGGGCCCACGTCCATGAAAGTAGCCCTAAAAAAGTGTGCAGTTCTGCACTTGGCACCAAAGCATTAGATATTAGATATGACTAAGATTCTTCTGTCTCTTTTGTCACATCCTCAGTTTAATATGAGACAGTGAGGGAACAGAACAGACAGATAAGACTATAATTAATTCAGTGATCAAAGAGAAATTCAGATGTTCTGTCTTCAAGTGTGTGTATGCTTGCATGTGTACAAGTTGAAAAGACAGAGAGATCAAGATAAACATTGACTGATTCTAAAGTGGAACTATTGTTAGAGAAATTCTATATGGCATCTTTGAAGTGGTGTATGGATGCCATTAGCTCAGAGCTGTATTTAAAGTTGCTCAATCACTCACTAGTCAATTAGTTAAATGATGACAAAGCAGCTTGTGACTGATTATGTAACGCTGCTTATAGAGTATACTGTGCTGCTGATCTGTGCCTAGAACACATGTCTGAGGGCCACTGAACTGAGTATGTCCTGCTCTGGTACTAGTACGCAAGCTCAGGAGAATGCCGTCCCTTTGTAGTATGGTGGCTGTGGAGGAAATAGGAGCCGCTTTAGGTCCAAACAGGACTGTCAGAGTCATTGTATTCTAGGCAGGAGAGGTAAGAAGCCAATTAAAATGTAGATGTAAAAAGTGTGTCCAACATACAGTAAATGTCAGAGGCAATGTTCAGTGTCAAAGTGTCAACAGTTGGGTTCCAGAAGTAAAAATCCCATTTATTTTCTACATTGGCAAATTGTTTTTTACATAACTTATAAAAACTTAAAGGGATATCTACCCTGATCTCTGAGGTTGTTAATTGATGATATATTCCTCTGTCGAAGCCATCGGTCTGGCTGTGTCAGAGCGGCTGTGGCTCAGGTGTTAGAGCAGGTCGTCACTAATCGCAGGGTTGGTGGTTCAATTCCCTGCCCACACGACTCCACATGCCGAAGTGTCCTTGGGCAAGACACTGAACCCCAAGTTGCTCCCAATGGCAAGCTAGCACCTTGCATGGCAGCTCTGCTGTCATTGGTGTGTGAATGAGTGAATGGGTGAATGAGACACAGTGGAAAGTGCTTTGAATACCGCTAAGGTTAAAAAGGCACTATATAAGTGCAGACCATTGGTCAACATTTTTTCAACTTCATTGTTTCAAAATCATGTTTAATAGTGGAATTCCTGTTGAAGAACTACACTACACATGATACTGCAGAGAACATCCACCAATCAGAGAATCGCTGCCAATAAAGCTCATCAAAAGAGCTCTGCAGTGACCTTCCACTCCCATGATGCGCTGCAAAGGACACAATCAAGTAGGTCTCCCTACAATCTCAACCTACTGATATATTTGCAAATAGCTGAATATTTTAAAATATAATAAATATTGTTTCTAGACTTTATTATCAACAACTCAAAATCAGTAGTTTTATTTTTTGGCAATGCTTCATGGGATTGTAGATAATTTCCTCATTAAAGACGTTAAGAACACTCTTAGTGTCTCTTTGTCCAATTTTCAAATATTTTTGTACTTCAAATCAAATATTGTAATGCTGGTTGGTTTGGTTCATGACTTAGAACCCGTTTATAAAGGATTTTATTTGTAATACTTTACAATAAGATTCCATTTGTTAACATTAGTTAACATGAACTAACAATGAACAATACTTTTACAGCATTTATTAATCTTAGTTAATATTCATTTCAACATATACTAATACATTTTTTAAATCTAAAGTTGTATTAGTTAACATTAGTTAATACACTATGATCTAACAAAAACTAACATTGAACAATATATTTTTTCTTAACTAACATTAACAAAGATTAATAAATTCTGTAAAAGATGTATTGTTAATTGTTCATGATATATAATGCATTAACTAATGTTAACGAATGGAACCTTTTTACAAAGTGTTACCAATTTAATTTAGTTTAATTCCTATGGGAAAAAATTAATGGGAGAATACTTCCGGAATACCAGAACCAAGGCAGATGAAAAAGTGGGCAGGCACTGTTGTTCTCTGTGGTTCCAAAGTTGCTGTCAGAATTTAATTGAGAAGAAAACTTGCTAATTCTTAATGTTTGCTGACATTCATCTGACTAAAATGACTATTTTTGGAAAGGTTTTTCTTGTCATACTATTGGTTTTAATCGGAATTGTATATGGCAGAAACAATTGTTCACAAAATATTTCATCTACATCAGGTTGCGTTTCACTTCGATAGCACCACACATTTTTGCACTGTAATATTGACTTACCTAAATATTTCTTATAGATATGGCACAACTTCTGTTACAAATAATTGCCTATAGATGCCTCAAACAGACAATGCACTATTATGATAATGAACTATATGTGTTTATGACCTGATCTAAACTGGAAGTATTCCTGACCATATGGTTCACCATTTTGCACTAATGGTTCAGTTGAACCTGACTTTTATTTAAAACACGTGAGACAATAAAATAAAGAACTAAAAATAGATTTGAATGGCCTATAAATTGAATATGACCCCTATGGGTTAATGTGTGTAAAACACATGTGTTTACATGTTTACTTCGTGACCTTTGATTTTGGACTTTGCTCTCTGAGCTTGGCTCTGTGGTGTGTATAAATGCCACCATATTGCCTTTTCTTCAGCCATGTTTGTCGAGTCGTGTCTGGACAGTGTCTCCTCGGGGGTAGGCAGTGATGGTGTGTGTGTGGGTGGGTGGGTGTGGGTGTGTGGGCAGGTTTAAGTGGTTTACAAGGACTTTTTGGGGGCTAAAAACTGGTAATTACAAGGATATTATGCTAGAATTGTGGTTTATAAGGACATTTGTAGTGTCCCCCATAATTCAAATCACTGAAAAAACATAGTAAACAAAGCTTTAATGAAAATGTAAAAATGCAGAAAGTTTTTGTGAGGGTTATGGTTAGGGGATAGAATGTATAGTTCTGATAGCTGCACCAACGTGTGTGTGTGTGTGTGTGTGTGTGTGTGTGTGTGTGTGTGTGTGTGTGTGTGTGTGTGTGTGTGTGTGTGTGTGTGTGTGTGTGTGTGTTTACTCCTCTTTAGTCTCCCCAATACCACTGCTCATCTCTTTTTCCACTTTTAACAGTGTTACTCTCCTTTGACATTCACTCTGTTCTGTCTTATATAATCCTGAATCAAGCTGCTCCCTGTTTGCATCCCAATGTTTCTCGCTCTTTACATATGTCCCAGCTGTAGGGGGCTGTGTATCAGACCATGGTCAAATTTAGAACACATAGAGAAGACTAAGGCACCAGTCATAGGAAAGGACGCCCTTTACAGTGTGTCTTCGGGGATCCCTGAGTGAACTTCACGCTGTACACTATAGAGTACAGATGCCCTTTACACCTCCTTTAAAATGTAGGCTGTTATTATTAAGATTTAATGAGTTTCCTTTAACGTCATGTGGAATGAATGCATTATAATCCTGCCCAACGCACAATGTTAACAAAATTTAAAGGTGATCATTAATGAGGCTTCCAAACTTCAGAGCCCTTGATAGCAAACAAATCAATCATTAGGTAAGGAGGTGGGACGAAAACTCAGTAAATTCAAACTTATGAGCAGTGCATAGTGACATACTTCAGGGCAATTAACTTTCTGTTCTGGCTAAAAAGAGACAAGATTTTAAATGGTCTAAGGAATCAACATAAAAGACCCAGAAATTCTTGTCTCATAAATGGCTTTATGCACATGCAGAGTGAGTAATTATTGCTGAGCTATCCAAGGTGCTGAATGTCCTATTTGAAGATCTGTGATAGTTTTCCGTCGCAGTATGCCTGCCGATTGAAAAGCCTTATTACCATTATATCTCATTAGTCACGCCCAGCAAACATTAAACACAAAGTATTTTAATATGGTGACAGTAAACTCGCTTTGGGTGCACGAGCGCATTAATCACTGGCTCATTTTATCGGGAGGATCCCAGTATGGATGACATATGACGTTATTGCTGGCGTACGACTGCAGCGTAATTGGGCTTATACTAAATGGATCCACATCCAATAGGCATGCAGTCCAAGCGGATATTAACGCGCTCTTCATGAGCAGCCAGGGAGATATATCAAATTCACTAAATCTGTCTTATGATTCAATGCGACATTAAGTTGACGCTATTAAATTGTTGACTTGCTTGCCTTTTCAATAACATTTTAAATCCAGGATCCAAAAGTTCTGGTCGTCCTAAAAACGCATCACTTCTGAAAACTCTCCTCATCCAAACGGTGCTGGTAAGTTATTGAGTACCTTTGCAACCCTGCATATTTTGTTTATGGTATTTTAGAACTATAACTCCTCCGTGCAAATGTCAATTTATTTTACAAAGATTATTTCAAGAACATTTTTTAAATCAACTTATTTAACGCATGAAATGTTTCTCCACACGTCAACTTCAGGATGCATTGACACACTTGAATGTAATGCTTTTTCGTATTAAGTTATTTTTACGCACGAATATTTTTCTCCACGCGCCAACTTTAGGATGCAATGACACATTTGAATCAATGTAATATACATTGATATATATATATATATATATATATATATATATATATATATATATATATATATATATATATATATATATATATTTTTTTTTTTTTTTTTTTTTTTTTTCTTCATCAGACAATCACTACGCAGTACACAATAAATCTTTCTCCAAAAATCACTTCTAGGGTGTATTGGCACATCTGAATGAAATGCTATTAAGCATCAAGTAGTCATTACGCACCAAATGTTTCTCTAAAATCCAACTTGAGGACGCATTGACACATGTCAAGGGAATGTTTGCCTTCATGATGCTGTATTGTGTTAAATTAATCGTGTATATTTTCATGCGTCTCCATTCAACAGGGCAAAACAATGTGGCTCGCGCGAACCCTCCTCGCTCTGGCACTTCTTTGCGCACCGGTTTCAAGCCTCTGCTTATCAACGTACGACCCCGAATCTTACTTTCTCTGCAACAACCAGGTGTTCTCCGAGACGAACGGTAATGGACAACCGACAAACTCCCTGCAGGACAGTGTAAACCTGCTGTATAAGTCAGCTCACGCGCTTTCCTCTGAGGAGCCGCGCGAGAGGAGGACGGTGGTACCCGCGTCCAAATACAGATTATTGAGCCAGACGCAGCTCAGGAGTAAACTCTACCGCAACAGTGCCAATAGCGACAGACGCAATCAGGTCACTCTTTCCCTCGATGTTCCCACCAACATTATGAACATCCTCTTCAACATTGCCAAAGCCAAGAACCTGCGCGAGAAGGCGGATGACAACGCGCGCCTGCTGGCGCAGATTGGAAAGAGAAAATGAACTGTCATTGATGTCACTAACTTGACTTTAGCACATGTGTTTTGTGACCAAAGGAGGCATGTTATCTCTAATTTAATATTGTAATAAATGTGTTTTTCCCCGTTGCATAACAATACTGCAATTCCAATTTTCAGTAATAATAGCAATACTGAATGTATTGTTGGCTAACATGAAAATAAGTGTCTTCAACGAGTTTTCATTTATTATCCACGAAAGCGCACAGTCAAATAACGTAAGAAAACAAGCTTGTTCTTGCCAGATTGGTTAAAAGATGTGTCACTTTGAAAGTTCCCCCCTCTTATTTTCATGGATGGATTAATTTACTCTATTAAGAAGGATATTATTTTTTTTTAAATGGCTCATTACGGCAGTGAGACTCATGTCACATTTGAAGAAATTATTATTTTTTTGTCTATTTCAAAGCACAAACTTCAAAGGACATATGATTGGAGGATCCAATTGCGGATCAGAAGGACATGCGACATATTCCGCAGTTCTCTTTCATGACTCTCTCCCCATTCATTAACACATATTTATGGCCGAGTCTGTTATTCTCAGATGAAAGTTGACTTGATTATTACCGAAAATCACTCCTCTTCATTGATTAAGATACACGACTGGAGGGTTACATATGTCTGAGGACGAAAATTTGGGTTGATTAACGCTATTTTTGTACTGAAAATAATAATAATAATAATAATAATTTTTGTTTGATAAATAAAAGCAAATTAAAACAAAAGATACGAAGCATTTGATGTGATCACAGATAATTTCTTTGTATTACACACAAGATACACTGCACAGATTCTGCGATAGGCTATCTCTGTCAAAGTCATGTATGAAATATGGGATTAGTTTCACTATTGTAATGTTAAAATTCTCTTTTTCATATACAAAACTCAACAAAGTATTGGAATAGGACAAATATAAAACATTTCTAGACCTATTAAAAATCCAAATTCTATACAGTCCCTAATATTGTGTAGGTCCCCCTCGTGCCACCAACCCGCATCTCAGAACAGCATTCTGAGATTATATTCCTCTCACCACAATTGTACAGAGTGGTTATCTGAGTTACTGTAGACTTTGTCAGTTTGAACCAGTCTGGCCATTCTCTGTTGAACTCGCTCATCAACAAGGCATTTCCATCCGTAGAACTGCCTCTCACTGGATGTTTTTTGTTTCTGGCATCATTTTGAGAAAATTCTAGAGACTGTTGTGTGTGTAAATCCCAGGAGATCAGCAGTTACAGAAATTCTCAAACCAGCCCATCTGGTAGCAACAATCATCCATGTGATTATCTAATCAGCCAATCGTGTGGCTGCAGTGCATAAAATCATGCAGATATGGGTCAGGAGCTTCAGTTAATGTTCACATCAACCATCAGAATGTGGAAAAATGTAGGGGTGGAAAGAGTATTGAAAATAATACTCAAGCAAAAGTACTGTTACATCTTAAAAATTTTAGTATGAGTAGTGTAAAAGTACTTAAAAGTAAAAACTACTCAAGTAAGAGTAAAAGAGTAATTCATTTAAAAGTACTCATGAGTAGTGAGTATTGAGTACTGACTTATGAAAGCTATGCCCCTTTACAATAAAACTCTATGCTGCAATTTAAAAATGTAGCACACATCCTTTAATTTACATTCAATTTTATGGCTGTTTGCCAGGAAGAATAAAAAATATAGGTGTTTTTAGGTGTTTGTGATTGACAGCTTTTAAAATACATCACTTATCTATGATCCTGTAAACACTAAATTAATCTGATGGAAAAACATAAATAAAAGGGTGACATGATTACAGAAATGAAGATGAATAAGTTATTTTCAATATCACAATTACATTAAAATCAGTTTATGTGTAGGATATAAATTTCCCTTAATGCAGACAGAGAGAGTTACTGTTGCGAATAAAACATGTTCAAACAATTCAAGGAATTTTTTTTTATGAAAACCCACTAAAAAAGCAAGGTCACTTGGTGCGTTATGTCCCACACAATAACCCCCTCTATTGTGTGGGACATAACGCACCAAGTGACCTTGTTGAGCAGTTGTTTGTTACAGGGGCCACATCAGGCTTCAAAGGAATAATTCACACACAAATTTAAATTCGTTTATCATTTACTCTTGGATGTGTATGAATTTTGCTTCATCAGAACACAAATTAAGATTTTTAGAAAAATATCTCAGCTCTTTTTGTCCATACAATGCAAGTGAATGGGTGCCAAAATTTTGAAGCTCCAAAAATCACAAGTCAGCATAAAAGTAGTCTAATCCATGTGACTTCAGTGGTTAAACCCATATGTTCAGAAGAAATATGATAGGTTGGGTGAGAAACAGATCAATATTTAAGTACATTTTTACTGTTAATTCTCCTCCCTGCTCAGTCAAACTCCACTTTAACGTTCACATTCTTCTTTTGTTTTTGGTAATTAACAATCTTCATGCATATCGCCATCTACTGGGCAGGGTGAAGAATTTCTAGCAAAAAAATTAAATATTGGTCTGTTTCTCACCCACACCTGTCATATCACTTCTTAAAACATGGATTTAACCACTGGATTTATTTGGATTACTTTTATGCTGCATGTTTGTGCTTTTTGGAGCGTCAAAATGTTGGCATCCATTCACTTGTATTGTATGGATCTACGGAGCTGAAAAATTGTTCTAAAAATCTTAATTTGTGATCTTCTGAAGAAAGAAAGTCATAGACATCTGAGATGGCATGAGGGTGATTAAATGATGGAAGAATTTTCATATTTGAGTGAATTATTTCTTTAAGTAGCACACGTGAGGGCACATTGTCCTCCTTTTGAGATACAATGTTCAACATTCATTTAGTTCTTGTATCTTTTAAGCCCAGAAATAGTTCAATATAATTAAAAATTATTTTATCATCTCTACTTTCCTGGTAATTTATTATACAAATTAACACACTCTCTACATCACTGGTCAGTATTATTAAAAAACTAACAATATTATTAAAATATATCACTGTTTTATTCTATTACATTAATACTTTTAAAGCTACTAAAGTTATTCAGACAAAAGTAGTGAGTGTTTTTCTTGTTTCCTTGTTATTGTTGTTTGATTAATAGACTTTATATGACATTGCCTATTAGACAGTGCTCAATTCGATTACATGCACATGTCAAGTCCAACATTTTGATACAAATATGCTTTTTATCAGACCAAAGCGACTGCGTTTGCATGCCTCATGACATTTGCAGAATTATTAAGTATATTTGATCATGTAGGCGCATTAGCGCACAAACATTAGCCGCCTGTCAAACAAACAACACGCAGCAACATACCTCAGGAAATAAAAAGTCAATCTTTTATATTTCATCTAGAACAACCATCCAGTGGTTGTCTTGCTATCACAATCGATGTACTAAACACCCTTGTTCTAGATGTTGAACATAGGCTAAGTATAGAAAATTACTCTAATTAATTTATCATCCATATAGCGGACATCTCTCTTTTTTTCAGATAAATGTCAAGATTGTTTTATTGCCCAGCCCTATTGATAACATTGCCTTAATCTCTCACATCAACCCAATAATCTCAGAGATAGATAGCTCATTTACAGGCTACATTATAGACATACAGAATCTAGTGAGCAGAAATATTAAATTTACCTTGATGTGTTTCTTCAAGGCAGGATTAATGCTGATATCTGGCTTGAGCAAGTTAAACTCACACAACACAATCAATCAATTGGCCCTTTTCACTGCAAAAAGCCCTTTTAGGTGCGGCAGTGATGTTCAGGTGAACTGTGCTTGAACAGATGGCACAAAATCTGGAGCTGCTGTTCAAGTGTGTGATTTGATTTGATGCTAGTCACAAGACTCTCTCTAGCTAATCATGTTGATAGATAAAATTAAAATCAAGACAGGGAAGTAGCGAAAACAGATGGTGGGAAAATAGCGCATTAAAAGTAAAGTTACAGCAATTAAAATGTACTCAATTTAAAAGTATAACATTTTTAAACTACTTAAAAAGTAAAATTCTTGGGGAAAAGTAGTTAATTACAGTAACGTGATTATTTGTAATCCGTTACTTTACACCCCTGGAAAAATGTGATCTCAGTGATTTGGAGCGTGTCATGAATTTTGGTGCTAGATGGGCTGGTTTGAGTATTTCTGTATCTGCTGATCTCCTGAGATTTTCACCTGCAACAGTCTCTAGAGTGTATAGAGAGAATGGTGCGAAAAACATCCAGTGAGCGGCAGTTCTGTGGATGGAAATGCCTTGCTGATGAGAGAGGTCAACAGAGAATGGCCAGACTGGTTCGAACTGTCAAAATCTATGGTAACTCAGATAACTACTCTGTACAATTGTGGTGAGAACAATATAATCTCAGAATGCTATTCTGAGATGCAGGTTGGTGTTGTTTTGGTAGCACGAGGGAGACCTACATAATATTAGTCAGGTGGTTTTAATGTCATGGCTGACTGTGTGTATATATATATATATATATATACTGTTCACATTAAAATGATATATACAGTATCTCAGTGTCAGAAATGAACTTTCACATTAAGGGACAATTAAAAAATTTTCAGGGGCAGTTTTCTTTTTCTACCTTTTTTCCTTTTTTTTTTTTTTAACATTTTTGCAAAGAGCCAATTTGCATTTTTGCAAATGTTTTATATATATATATATATATATATATATATATATATATATATATATATATATATATATATATATATATATATATATATATATATATATATTCTGCTTCTTGTAAATGTTTGAAACTGTTTATATATATATATATATATATATATATATATATATATATATATATATATATATATATATATATATATATATATATATATATATATAAACCGAAGCAGAATTTTTGTACAGAGAAAGCCTTCAGGGCTTTTAAATGTAGACTTTTATTTTGAAGTGTGGTCAAGGTGGGCGCCATCTTCAAACCTGCCAGGTCACAACACACGTCATACTGGTTGACATGGAGAAGGAAGCGTGAACGACCCTGTCATTTACTGCTCTCCAACATTCCGCAAAATGATCAAGAAATTCGACAAGAAGGACGAGGAGTCGGGTAAAATCATTAAACATCATTAAAACCTCACTGGCACGTTATAAAATCTATATGCTGTACATAGCTTATTTCCGTGGCTGAAAGTATCTAGTTGTTGCCCTATCCACGGAAGAGCGTCTGTAGGCCACTGCCTAACATCTGCAAATTAAATAAACACTTATTTAACACTATATTGTATATATATATATATATATATATATATATATATATATATATATATATATATATATATATATATATATATATATTGTATCATACTTAATTGTGTCTTTGAGTAGAAGATTAACCAGTAGCAGATGTTTGATTTTGGAGTAACTGATTTAGGAGTTAATGTACTGTACAAGGTTAATGTGCTAACAGTTACATTTATTCATACGGACAATATGGTTACGTTTAAATATAAGAGAAAGAAGATTAATCAACAAAAACATTTGTTTGTTTTCTCCATAGCCTTGTTTTTATATATTCGACGGGAATTTCTGATTTAAGGTAGACACAATTATATACATGAAGTGAACGTATTCTCTCTTCGGATTTTTTTTTCACTCTTGTAACAACAGACAATAAGATACGTTTTTTCAAAGTATGTGACTAATATTTTAGTTTGAAATGTTGACTGCAGGACTGCGAGTCACACACAGATGCCGCTCTTTCCCATTTCCCCAAATTTGACCGATAAGAAATGCCATTATTTGCACGATATAACTTGAGTTTTTCTGACTGTAGACTTGATTCAGTGTCTGATGCTCTGTTGTTATGATATTTAGGAAGTGGCTCGAACCCCTTTCAGCATCTGGAGAAGAGTGCTGTTCTACAGGAGGTGAGTTATAGGCATCTTAAAAGTAGATTGTCCATAAATGTGTCTGTGTACACTGTAGATTTGAACGAGTATTTGTTTCAAAGGCTCGGATCTTCAATGAGACTCCCATCAATCCAAGAAGATGTCTGCACATCCTGACGAAGATCATCTACCTGCTCAACCAGGTCAGTGGTCACACCTGGCAGCTTTTAATGTGTCAGTTTTCAGCTGCTCTCATATGGAGACTTACACTTTCCTTATTACAGGGGGAACACTTTGGAACCACAGAGGCCACTGAAGCTTTCTTTGCCATGACAAGACTGTTCCAATCTAATGATGTAAGAAACTTTATTTACAGCTCTATTAACTGATTAATACTTAAGTGATTTAATTGATCATAATTTAATGTTAATAGTGTGTGTGTTTGTGCAGAGAATGAATTTTAATATGAAGGTCATTGACAATAATTATTTCCAAGGAGATATATAGACATACATACACACACTACTGGTCAAATGTTTGAAACACTTACTCATTCTTTATTATGATTTGTTTTTCTTTCTCTTTTTTTCACATTTTAGAATAATAGTAAAGTCATCAAAACTATGGAATAACATAAACGGAACTATGGGAATTATGTTGTGACTAAACAAAATCCCATATTTTAGCATCTTCATAGTAGTCACCCTTTGCCTAGATTTTGCAGACATGTTGACATTTTCTCAACCAACTTCTTGAGGAATCATCCTGGGATACATTTTAAACAGTATTGAAGGAGATTCCATCAATGTTGGGCACATATTGGCTGATTGTCTTTATTATTTGGTCCAAGTCATCAATTTCAATCTTTTTTTTATTTTAGTTTTATAATCAAATAAATTCATATGGTGGCACAATTATATTTTTGTCTACAAAACTAATTTCAAACATTTAAGCATATGCCTTCAGATCAAAATATTTTTAAGATCATGAGAAACATTTCAGTCAAGTGTTTTAAATCGTTTGACCGGTAGTGTTTATATATATATATATATATTTACATTTATGCATTTGGCAGACGCTTTTATCCAAAGCGACTTACAGTGCACTTATTACAGGGACAACAGCATTTGGCAGCATTTGTTGCATAATATTGATTACCACAAAAATAAATTGACTTGTCCCTCCTTTTCTTTAAAAAAGCAAAATCTGGTTTACAAAATACAAACTTTTTCAAAAGCATTGCCACAAGACATAAACAATATGCGTGTAAACATGATTTTAGTGTGATAAAATCACTAACCTTTCCTGTGTAAATTTATAACCAATTTTACAACTTTGTTGCCATGATGATGTAATGTCTTCAAAACATAAAACCCTAAAACGATTGTAAAAATGACAGTATAATCAACTTTACAGCTCAAATAATACATGAGTTTTAACAGAAGAAATAATGTAAGTGCTTTTATAAAATTATATGCTTCACAATTCTGCAATTAAACCCTCCAAAAATTGACCCTTTCACTTCCATTGTATGTACCTTCATTTATTTGTAAGTACCCAGATTTTAAGATTTATTTTATTTTTTTAAAGAAAAGGAGGGATGAGTTCAATAAAATATGGATGGTAATCAACATTGACTTTGAACTCTGTATTTGAAAATATGTTCATCATACAAGCGGTGTATTCAACCAATTTTTTTGTGTGAATTTCATTTGTAATGTATTTTTGAAATACCGGTAATTAATATATATATATATATATATCTTTTTTAATCATGCCACGTCATTGACTTGGCAGGTTGTGGAGGGTATGAGATTTATTTTTGAATGACAGTTTCATTCTTTCTTCCAACATTTTACAGCAAACCCTGAGGAGGATGTGTTACCTGACCATAAAGGAGATGGCCAACATCTCAGAGGATGTGATCATTGTCACAAGCAGGTGATAAGCTATATTAGTACTATAATAAACTTTTTACTGAAACATACAAATTATAAAGCATATTCGCTCATGCTGCTGACATGACCACTCGTATCAGATATATGTATATACAATAAATATATATATATAAAAATGCTGATAAATGTTGTTTTGTTTTTGTGTCAGCTTGACTAAGGACATGACTGGTAAAGAGGATGTGTACAGAGGCCCAGCAATCAGAGCTCTCTGCAGGATCACTGATGTGAGTCATAACTGCGTGATCTGCATTTTTCTGTGCACAGGAGAATTTTTATTTGTAATTGATTAGCTACAAACTGTATGTAAACCGTTCAACCACACTAGGGTAATGGCATGTCTCTGATTATGTCTGCTGCAGCCTTTCTGTGTCATTGATTTATTTCCAAATTCCTTGGTAATGGTCCCATTATAGAAGTATGGTAACTGTGACCGGTTCCATTTCTCCATCAGACCACCATGCTGCAGGCTATTGAAAGATACATGAAACAGGCCATCGTGGACAAAGTGCCCAGTGTCTCCAGCTCTGCATTGGTATCCTCACTGGTATGATAAATTACTGATTGTTTAAAGGAAGAGTTCACCATAAAATGAAAATTCTCTTCAATTACTCACCCTCCTGCCATCCCAGATGTGTTTGACTTTCTTTCCTCAGAATATTTTCACTCTGTAGGTCCATACAATGAAAGTGAATGTTGACCAAAACTTTGAAGCTCTAAAAAGCACCCTAAGGCAGCATTAAAGAGAATGAAAGTTCTGGTCACCATTCACTTTCATTGTATGGACCTACAGAGTTGAGGTATTCTTCGGAAAATGTTATTTTGTGTTCTGCAGAAAAAAGAATGTCACACATCTTGGATGGCATGAGGGTGAGTAAATGATGAGAGAATTTTCATTTTTGGGAGACATTTTTTTTTAAGGTCATGAATTTATTTTAAGCATGATGGTTTCTGGATAATGTCGCCCTGTGTTTGTTCTCTTTTCTTCAGCACATGGTGAAGATGAGCTTTGATGTGGTGAAACGCTGGGTCAATGAAGCTCAAGAGGCAGCTTCAAGTGATAACATCATGGTGCAGGTTTGTGAGACACCCACTGCCTTTTATTCTGTCTGTGTCTATTGCTCTCCATCTTTCATTGTTGAATCCTTTTCTCTCACTCCACAGTACCATGCTCTGGGTCTTCTATACCATCTGAGGAAGAATGACCGCCTGGCTGTGACCAAGATGCTTAATAAATTCACCAAGTCTGGTCTTAAGTCTCCGTTTGCATACTGCATGATGATTCGCATTGCAAGTAAACTGTTGGAAGAAACAGATGGAGGGTACGTGTCGTGGACTTTGGGCTCTTCTATTCATGCTGATGCATGATTTAAATTAAGTAAACTTAAGTCTTTGTATTGTGGTTTAACAGGCATGAGAGCCCACTGTTTGACTTCATTGAGAGCTGTTTAAGGAATAAACATGAGATGGTGGTTTATGAAGCCGCCTCCGCCATCGTTCACATGCCCAGCTGTACCGCCCGCGAGTTGGCTCCTGCTGTGTCTGGTTAGTCTCTTACATTTTTTGCCCTTGTCTCTACTCTCGATTTCTGAAACCTCCACACGCATCTAAATCTTGAGTGTTGCTTTAGCTCAACTGGTTTGATTCCCAGGGAGCACAACCATGTTAATGAAATGGATGGATTGAATGCACTGCAAGCTGCTTTGGATAAAACATCTACCATATAAACTAGATGTTAAAATTTGTTTTGTCTTTCTCTCTCTCTGTAGTTCTCCAGCTATTTTGCAGCTCTTCCAAGGCAGCCCTGCGATATGCAGCTGTACGGACTCTCAATAAGGTCAGATTTACCTGGCAGTTTTGTCTTTTGTGTAGGATTTAATTTTTGGTTTCTCATTCGGTAGAGCATGGCAGTTTGATTCCCAGGGAACACACATACTGATAAAATGTATACCTTGAAGTCACTTTGCAAAAAAGCATCTATGAAATACATAAACACAAATGCAACTAGTTGTAGTTTCTCTACCTATTATGTTTTTGCTTTTTTGGCTCTTTGTTATTATAAACAATAGCCAATAGTTGGTTAAAAAAATATATATATATTTTTCGTTATTAACATACTAAAAAGGCATGCCTTTTCCTCTGTGCTCACAGGTGGCGATGAAGCATCCGTCAGCTGTGACCGCATGTAACCTAGATTTGGAGAACCTGATCACCGACTCAAACCGCAGCATTGCCACCCTGGCCATCACCACCCTGCTGAAGACCGGCAGCGAGAGCAGCGTGGACCGCCTCATGAAGCAGATATCCTCCTTTGTGTCTGAGATCTCTGATGAGTTTAAGGTGACTGAACCTGACAGAAATCTTGGTTGGATCAGAGAACAAACATCTGTTCTTATAAATTCTGTACTAGAGAGTGTTTGTTTTTGATCTCAGTTGCTGCTTCACTAAATGGTTATAAAGCATTTAAAGGGATAGTTCACGAAATGAAAATTCTTTATGACTTCCTGTCATTCTGTATTATTTCAGGAACATTGTCAGAAGTGGATATATGCATTTTACTTCTCTTTCCTTGTGCTAAACAATGTTTATGTTTCAGGTTGTGGTGGTCCAGGCCATCAGCGCCTTGTGCCAAAAGTATCCTAGGAAGCACAGTGTGATGATGAACTTCCTTTCCAGCATGCTGAGAGATGATGTAAGTTCATTTAAGGATATCATTTCCTCTATTGTTACACTGTAATCTGTTTCGGTCATGATACGTTTAATGCACAAAGCCACGTGACCAGCATTGTGCTTTGAGTTTCTCTGAAACTCCTCAGACCTCTTAAATCATGGCTTAATTTTGTTAAATATTAGTGCCAGAATTCATGGACGTAGATCAGCATGATCAGTATTTTTATAAACATTATTAATAAGTAAGAAATAAGATTTTTCACTCTTATTTTATTCTTCTTTAGGGTGGTTTTGAGTACAAGCGAGCCATCGTGGACTGTATCATCAGCATCATAGAGGAGAACCCAGAGAGTAAGGAGACTGGCCTGGCCCACTTGTGTGAATTTATCGAGGACTGTGAGCACAACGTCCTGGCCACTAAGATCCTCCACCTTTTGGGGAAGGAGGGGCCGCGTACCCCCATGCCCTCCAAATACATCCGCTTCATCTTCAATCGAGTGGTGCTGGAGAGTGAGGCAGTGCGGGCTGGTGAGTATTTAGGGGTGGGTAAAAATATAGTTTTTTTGGTGTATCGTTATCTTCATTTGATTGATATCGATACTTAAATCACAAGATCGATCTTTCACTCAAAGTGCAACCCTTCACTACAGTGAGAGGAAATTACTCGCATATGTAACCAAATTTTGCGATATACAACTAAAGTGACTAAAGTTTCACTCACCAGTAATCGTTTAGTTTAGTGGTAAAGTGATCAGCAGCGAGATCCTTTCACAGCATGTTGAGAGTAAAAGTTATTCCGTGTGCAACCCATTTGTCATCAAATACAGTTTCTTTTAAAACACTTTCTGTTCTTTACTGTCATCGGTTGATCAAAAACTACAATAAAAAATAAAAAAATCGAATCATGCATCGCACAGATGAGATAAAGTCATTAGAATCCTCTCTAGTTAACATGCACTCATTTAAAGGTTCTGTTTACAGAAATGCAGTTTTTTGTTAAAGAGACAGTACCGGTTTTAGCACGTGTTCAACAAATCAATGTAAATACTTTAAAATTTAACAAAAATATTATATGAAATATAGCATCTTATTGATTGTATACATTTATTTGTTCATTTTTAAAAAGCCAAAATGTGACAAAAATAATGACAATTAATAATATATCATTAGTAACATTAATATTTTCCTATTGTACACAATTTAAAGGTCCCCTGTATCATTAACAGCATTAGCTGGGAGATAATTTATTTGATATATAAAAGCAAAAGGGACATTATAACTGAAATAAACCCATATGAATCAATATTGAATCAAATTGAAATTGCAATCACATTGAATCAAAAGTTTGTGAATCTGAATCAAGAATGAGTAATCTTGCATGACCAGTATCCTGGGTTCTACCCTTGTGTTTCACCTCAAGATTACTTTTTCTTTTTTTAAATCTATCAGTGCTACATGTGCATCGCATATTAAATGCAGTATGACTGCAAGTATTATTCAGTTTAATCTGGGGTGATAAAATAAATTGGTTCCATAGACTCACTAACTTCTGATGTGACACTCCTCTCACGTTTTCTTTCTTCAAAGCCGCTGTCAGTGCACTGGCCAAGTTTGGGGCTCAGAACGACGACCTGCTTCCCAGCGTACTGGTCCTTATGCAGAGGTATGCCTCCGCTGATAGAAAGTGTGTTTTGAAGGGAATAGTGGTGGTGGGCGATATACTGTTATTGTTTGAGTAACTTTACATTCGCGATTAATGCAAAACGGTAGGGAATGGGCGTTCCAATCACCACAAGATGGAGGAAGAGGAAGAAATGATCTCATCTCACCCTCATGTTGTCCCAGATGTGTAGGACATTCTCTCTTCAGCTGAACACAAAGATTTTTAGAAGAATATCTAGGGATGTCCCGATCCGATACCTAGATCGGTATCGCATCGATACTGACGTTTTTAGACGGATCGGGTATCGGTCCGACGAGCCCGACCCAAATCCGATACTCTGTGTTAGTCATGTTCGTTATTGTCAAGCTTAAAAAATGACATAAAAGAACTGTTAAAACACCATTAAAGCGGTTCATATGACTAGTGCATTTTATTCAAAGCCACTTGAAGCCACACGATAGCTCTGTGAATTGCAATAGGCTGTGTTTAATAAGTAAACATATATGTTCTTGCACGCGCAGCTTCAGCGCGGTAGTGAATGGTGCTTTTACACACACTCGCGGCTATTTATAGCCTTCACCCGTGCACAATATTTGTGCGCTACAAACTAACATCTCAGATGTAGATGCTCAGCAGTTCGGTTCACTTATAATATGGACTTAGAAAGGCACTGGAGGTGCATTTAACCAGAATTTAATTGAGAAGCTTAATTAAACTGTGAATAAAAAGGGTGAGGGTTTAAAAGTTAAAGCTGTCACGGGAGACTCACGGAGAGGCAGAGATATGAACTCAGTAGCAGGGTTTATTGAGCAGAGGATTGAAACAGTGATGTAAATATTGTGAGTAAATTCAGTTAAGCAGAGTGGCAAACAGCAGGTAAGTAATATCCAGACAGTGTATAGATATGATGAAAGAGATAACTCAAAACAATTTTATGATACATGCAGGCAATAATGAAGACACATGATTGACATAGTATTTCTGGGACTCCTGAAATGTGTGAGTGTGTGTGTGTGTGTGTGTGTGTGTGTGTGAGAGAGAGAGAGAGAGAGAGAGAGAGCGAGAGAGTGAGTGTGAGTGTGAGTGTGTGTGTGTGTGTGCGTGCGTGCGTGCGTGCGAAAGCGGGGTATTTATTTATGCAGTCATTGATTAGCCACTAATGATATGCAGGTGCGTGTAATCAGAACTCAGGGAGTGCCAGTATCCAGTATGCTAGTTAATAATAAAATGTTTCTTAAGCTATACATTTATATTGAAATAATGTGTAGTTAACAGTTTGTTTTTCTTTACATAGCCTATTAAAGAGTACACCCAATTATTTCCACACAATACTGTAAAGATATTATAAACTGATTATGTAAAAAAACAACACTGTATCGGGATCGGCATCGGCCAATACTGAGATTTCCGATATCGGAATCGGATCGGAAATGGAAAAAGTGGTATCGGGACATCCCTAAGAATATCTGAGCTCAGTAGGTCCATACAATGCAAGTGATTGGTGGCCAGACCTTTGTAGCTCAAAACATCACATAAATGAAACAAGTAATTTATAAGACTCCAGTGGTTAAAGCCATATCTTCAGAAAATATAATGGGTGTGTGTGAGAAACTGATCAAAATATTAGTCATTTTTTTACTCTAAATCTTCACTTTTACATATGAAAATCAGTGGCTGTTTAGTTTTACTACTTTCATATCTGAATGAGAGAATTTTCATTTTTGGGTGCGCAATCCCTTTAAAAAAAAGGTACATCCTCTATAGTTTGGAACTTTAATCTCAAATCATTTTTATTTGATTTGCACCCACCTTAGTTACTCTTGGCTAACCACATCAAACTTTCCAACCAGCAATTTGTGCTAGCACCAGCAAACATGGACAAATCATACAAATAGATTGAATTATATTTGTTTTGTCAAATTTTGTCTCACTGTTAAGAACTAATATATTATTATGATTAATCAATAGTAATTTGTTACTTTAATAAATTTCTTAACTGGCATTGATTTGCATAAACCATAAAGCTTTTATTATGGCTGAAATCTGAAGGAACTGATATTTCTGATTGACAACAGTCTTTTAATGCAGTAAAATGCTCTTCTCTCCCTTTCTGTCCACAAATAAAACCTGGTGTCGTGTCACTCAGTGCACCAGATAGATAGAATTTGTGTTTATCAGGCACAGAACCACTCTGAAACCACTGAAAACACATGTAATACAATGACCCCCTTTACTGTACATGTATTTAGGAAAGTGCAGCACATTCAGACTACTTATTTAATTTAAATCACAGCCCTCATGGTTTTCACTGGGTCATTTTGTTATTTTGATAAAGCGCTCAGCCCAAATATTGCCATGGGGAATGTCTTAAAGATACAGATTTACTTAAGTGTGCGTCTCTGACAGGTGCATGATGGATAGCGATGATGAGGTGAGAGACAGAGCCACATTCTACGTGAAGGTCCTACAGCAGAAACAGAAGGCCCTGAATGCTGCTTATATCTTCAATGGTGAGGGTTTGTGTTATAGAGGTTGTCTTGAAATTCAAGAGTATTTTTTGGTGGATGTTGAAGGATTCAGGTTAGTGTTTCTTTTTTTATAACATGTGATTTGATTTATAGTACTGTGCAAAAGTTTTAGGCACGTGTGAGAAATGTTGTATAGTGAGGATGTCTTCAAAAATAATGACATAAATCGTTTTAATTTATCAATTGATGTCATACAAAGTCCAGTAAACATAAAAAAGCTAAATCAATATTCATTGTGACAACCTTTGCCTTTAAAACGGCACCAATTCTAATAGGTACACCTGGACACAGGTTTTCTTGGTTGTTGACAGATAGGATGTTCCAAGCTTGGAGAGTTCACCACAGTTCTTCTATCTATTTAGGCTCTCTCAACTGCTTCTGTCTCTTCATGTATTCTCAGACTGACACAATATACAGTGGGGGGATTTGTGGGGCCATGACATCTGTTGCAGGGCTCCCTGTTCTTCTACTCTAATCTTTTCTATTCGCAAAAGTAATGTCTGGGAGTCTAACATTTATATTTCCTATTGACACACTAAAGCTGAAGATATAAATAACCATCTTAAGACAAATGCTTTTGTGAAAGTACTGTATCGTTTTGCACAGTACTGTATTGAAGTGGATGAATACATTCTATTGCATACATTTATGGTAATTTAAGATTGGTGTGCACATTAAAGGTGTCTTGGTTGAACAATGGTTGTTGAACGGATTGTTCACAGGTCTGTCTGTGTCCGTTCCTGGACTGGAGAAGTCCCTCCACCAGTACACCCTGGAGCCCTCGGAGAAACCGTTTGACATGAAGACTGTTCCTCTGGCAACTGCACCCATCACAGAACAGAGAAATGGTTAGATGTCCACATTGTTTAACTAAAACATTACTCAACATAATCCACATCAACGCAAGATATTTTCACAATCACGTATGCTTTCGAAATGTTCTTTTTTACGTTCCGCCTTTGTTTGGCCTCAGATTAGATGTTAATCTTCCTATGTCGTTAACATTTTTGGCATAAAAACAGAATTACTCAACTGCTCAGACTGCACAAGTTCACTGACAGTTTTCTTCTTTGCCAGAAATCGCACAGGTGGCAACAAGCAAACTTCCTGAAAAGCTTGCACCTTCACGCCAAGACATTTACCAAGGTAAAACAATCGGAGTGATCAGTCAAACAATGTGTGTGGGCACCGTTATACCACTGGTGTGTAGCGGACACCAAGCAAATGTTGTCACACATCAACTGGTACGGTCACCTCAATCAATGTGCCATGTGTTTGATCCATCATAAACCTAATTGATTTTCCCCCTTCTCTCTTTTTCGTTTGTCTTTTCTTTCTCAGAGCAACTTGCAGCCATCCCAGAATTCCAGGACCTGGGTCCCCTTTTCAAGTCATCCGAGCCGGTTCAGCTGACAGAAGCAGAGACAGAGTATGTGGTGCGGTGCATCAAACACACTTTCTCTAATCACATGATCTTCCAGTTCGACTGCACCAACACGCTGAACGACCAGCTGCTGCAGAGGGTTCTGGTTCAGATGGAGCCATCAGAAGCCTACGAGGTGCTGCATTACATACCTGCAACCAGCCTCCCCTACAGCCAGCCCGGCTCTTGCTACAGCCTGGTTCGGTTACCTGAGGATGACCCCACAGCAGGTCAGAGAGTGCAGCACAAATCACACCTGTTTTGTTTGTTTGGGGGTTTATTATGGAATGTTCTGGATTAAAATATAAGTGAAGCTCTATCAGAAACACACGCAAATCACATGAACAGGGTTAGGGTTGTGACATGCTGTTGATTAACACCAAAAATAATTTTGACTTGCAAGGATGTCCCAGGCCCTGTGACAAGGGAGGGCCCCATTAAGGTCCTCCATGGTACAGCTTATTGCACACACTGAGTTTAGACAGCACTGAGAATAGATGTGGTTTTTAGACATCTAAAGCAAAATGACCAGTTTTTAACTAAAATGGCAGATTGCATTTTGCCCGGCTTAATTTAAATGGACCTCCCATAAATACACCCACAGATGGCGCAAGCACTCCCACCCACACCCATTTGCACGTTGCCCTGGCATGAAAATTGTAAAAGACGTAGAGCATAGGGCTGCACCTAACACTGGTACAAAAATGTAAGTCTGTGGAGCAAACATTGTATTTTTGCCCTATAGACTTCTATTGTAAACATTTTGGGACGAGTGTAAATGGGTTTCCAGTGTTAATTGACAGCATGCCGCAGGTGCTGTCAATAGAGCTTAACTTTTTTTTAACCCTGAACATTCCTTGCATGTTTAAAACTGCTAGAAATATGGGTGTAATGTTTTCAAGTTTTCCTTAATTAATTTGCACCTTTGTCTCAGTCTCTTGCACGTTCAGCTGTACGATGAAATATCTAGTCCGGGACTGTGATCCAAACACAGGAGAGCCTGATGATGATGGATATGATGATGAATACGTGGTACGTGAATTTGAAAGGCACTGCTAGAAAACTAATACAGGAAAATGTATGTGTGGTCAATCCTCACTCAATCTCTCATTTCCACCCAGCTGGAAGATTTAGAGGTGACAGTAGCTGACCATATACAGAAGGTGTTAAAGCCAAACTTTGGTGCAGCGTGGGAGGAGATCGGAGACGAGTTTGAGAAGGAAGAAACATTTGCGCTGGCCACAGTCCGAACTTTAGATGGTAAGTAATGTTTATATACTCATGACAGTGGTTTTGCGTTAGGTGGTGCAGTTGGTGCATTAATAGAATGTGAAATCGTCATCTCTTGAAATCTTCCGTTTGTCTTTACAGAGGCAGTAAATAACATCATCAGCTTCTTAGGCATGCAGCCCTGTGAACGCTCAGACAAAGTTCCTGAAAACAAAAACTCTCACATTCTGTTCCTAGCTGGTATGTACTGTTTATGCAATTTGGTGAGGATGACTTTGATTTTGTTATGGGCATTGTCTCACATGAAGTTGAAAGTAGTGGTCGACCGATATGGGATTTTGCCATTACCAATAACTAAGTTGGGAAGACAAGCTGATAACCGATTAATCGGCCGATAGTTTTTAAAATTGATACTGAATGAAAAAACATTTAAAGTAGGGATGGACCGATACCACTTTTTCTCTTCGATCCGATTCTGACACCGGAAATCTCAGTATTGGCCAATCCCGATCAGATGCCAGTGTTATTTTTTTGCATAATCAGTTTAGAATATCTTTACATTATTTTGTTAAACTAATTGGGTGTGCTCTTTAATATATAAAGAAACATGCACCTCCAGTGCCATTCTAAATGCATATTATAAGTGAGCCGAACTATTGAGTATCTACATCTGAGATGTTGTTCATGAGTAGCCCTCAAATATTGCACATTGTAACAGTAAACGCATTGTAAACAGAGCAGCGCCATTCACACACTGCACGTGCATTTTATATATTTACTTATTAAACACAGCCTTTGTGATTCACAGAGCTATCACACATCTTCAAGTGGGTGATCACTTCACTTCTGGTGAGGGGTCTTTAATGTGAATTGCAATGTCTTTTTTTTAACGCTTCTATAAGATTCGGTGATATTTTTGTTTGTATTTTGCACTGTTACACTCGTTTAAATTCTCCAAGAAACTCGTCACACACCGATCACTTGATGATTATCTAATTAAAATCAGATGCGTTTCTGATTTGTTACATGTTTCTCTTGACTGCATGAAGATATTTTTCTCAAATCTCTCACCTTTAAATATACAACTTAGTTGGCTAAAGCATGAATGTGAATGGATCTAAACTAATGCAAATAGATGGTAATACATTTTATTTAAACCGTTGGGTAGGACTTGCGTGTTTTTGTCACATTGTTCTAACCACTTGAGGTTAGCTTTAATAGCGTCCTCTCAGCCTTGTCTGCAAACATACCGCTGTTCTCTATTAATGCAGCATCTATTCAAGAAATTAATAACTTTATAATGATATGACAACATGTACTGTATACATACCTTTTAGTTGTTGGTGTTTTAATTCGGCATTCAGCATGCAGTCTCATGTGTTAACATCCACCATGAGGCCTCAGTGCTAGTTTTTATTTCGCCTCTAGAGGCCGCTCTCATACTGTATAATTCCAGCACCAGACACAATTATCGGTGTGGATTTTTGCTGATAACCGATAGTTCCAGAAATCGTTATCAGTACCGATTAATCGGCAAAACAGGTATATCAGTCAACCTCTAGTTGAAAGTGTTCAAGAAATTACACACTTCACATGCAGTTGTCTTAAATATGTATTTTCTCTTACTGCAGAAATTAATGATTTCATGTGTCATTCTGAAGGTGTTTTTAGGGGATGTCATGATGTGTTGGTGAGGTCGCGGTTGGCCTTGGCCGATGGTGTCACGATGCAGGTTACTGTTAGAAGCACAGAGGAAAGCGTGGTTGACGTCATCCTGGCATCCGTGGGTTAAATGTTCAATTTTATTCCAAGACCTGGTCACATGCCAATCCAGGTCAATGTCCTTTAGTAGCTCTGTCCTCTGATATGCAGACTATCTGTAATAACTTCTTCCAAAACGTCTTTGCAGCACAACAAAATTTGAGAAACTAAGCTGAAAGTAATGCCTCTTATGACTCCTCAGAAATGACCAGTTTCTATATTTGACCAATTACTTGTTTTGTATCTGAGAGATTTCTTAAATATTGTGCCACTTTGGATCACGTGGATGAGATCTTACAATAATAATGTTGTCATGGGAAACAAATGTTAAGCTCATTATATACAGTTTCATTGATAAATAAATCAGTGCAAAAACATGTAGAACTTTTGTCTTGCTGCTTTTCTGCACAAAACATGACATTTCATATAAAGCTCTATTTAAGGCATTCATGCACAAAACACATTGTTATTTTATGTCATAGCATTGTACATTGACAAGCTATATATGATGAGTCATGTGTTATGTCTGTTTACATTTAAGCAAAAAAAAATGATTACAGTGGCCCCTGCAGCGCACAACGAAATTATGCAGAAATTAGCCATAACAAAAAATTAAGCTGCTACACAACTGCAAGACATGTTTGCTAGAAATGTATTTAATACCTTTGGACAGTGCTTTAAGTGGAAAGAAATCTGTGCCGGTACTGCCCATTTTCATGAGAAAATACACCATACTGGCACCTTTATAAGAGCAATGCAGTACGCAAGAGTATCTGTTGCTACTGTGATATAATCCTTGGTATATTGTATCAGTGCATACCAGCCCACTTCGAGCACTGCCTTCAGAAATGGTGAAGTAATAAGAGTTGAGGCATTCATCACAACACTGTGTTGTGCCTTAATTTTGTTGTCTTGTGGCTTTTTTTTTTCCTTTTGTGTTTTAAATTTTTATTTGCTTTGCTTATATTGTTGTGCACTACTGGGCCATCTTCTGATACTTTGTGGCTTGTAAATAAATAGACTTGAATATATGACATTTAGGGTCTCTCACTGAGCTTTCATCTGCAGGATCTATATACTAAGTTGCATAATACTGACCAACGGTGTTGAGGCGACTGCAACGAGGCGTCATGTTGCCAAGGATTCAAAGCTTTCAGTCTGGAAGTGAAGCCCGCTTATGCAACCTAATGGAGGAGATGGCAAACTGCTCTTTGGTTTTCTACCACACGAGTCGACTAAACGTTGGTTGCAGTCATGCCTTTGATTCCAAAAAGCTTGGCCTCGTTTAATCTTTGCCTCTGCGTACTCAATCGAAATTCTCTTTTTATTCAGTTTAGTTGAATTTGTGTAAGCTGATTTTTTCTGTGACCACAGTCACTCAATTTCAATTCAATTTTTCAATTTAAAAGTACTTCATTGGCATGATTGTGTTTACATACAATACTGCCAACAGATAATGACAAGACAAATAATAATGATAACTAACACTCACTCCACGTCAAAACAGGTAACCATGAGCTCCCTCTTGTGGTCAATAAGTGTATTAGCATTAAGAAAATTGACCATAGAAACGTTTTAAACAGATTATTAAAGCCTAGTGTCAAAATCACGGTTTACATCTATAATGTAAAATGATCTAATTACTTAAATAAATGCTACAAATTTAAATGGTGACTAATGGCAGCTTTTTACTCGTAACCAAGGTAGTAACAGACAAGCGTTAGAATAAAACAATTTGCCAGCTCCCCCTTCTGGACATTAAGAGGTATTGCGTATAGAATGATACAGATATTGGCGGCATAAGCCTTTGAGGGAAAGGTCTGCTTAAACGAAAAGTTTACTCAAAACACAAATACAACTAAAAGTACAACAGGTGAATTTTTAAACAGCTTTGGAAAAAATGGTGTCAAGTTCCAAAGGAAAAAAACTATATCTTTGCATGAGGAACAGACCAAAAAGTAGTTTTTCTTTGGCTATGTTTGATGCAAATAATAATCTGACTGAAAGCACAATCCGAATGAAAAATCTTCATATAAACCCTTTAGTCGACCCGAATTACATTTTCATCCGATTGAAAAGGGGTGGTAATAATCTTTAAAATATAAGAATATTAGCCAAGAGTGATTTTGAATCGGACTACTTTCTCAATCGGATTCAAAAAATACTTTGTGCACATGCGCAGTGTTGTGAACAGTGATTTGATGAACTCCAAATTGATTGGAAATTATACAATACTTGCTGCAGGAAACTAATTTATCAAAAGCAATGTCAAAATGCATTATTAAGTGTATGCGGGCTCGCACGGTATATTCTGCAGCAGGGCACACGTTCTTTCATGACATCCCATAAATAAAAAAAAGACATGGTGTTATTCTAAAACACTGGGAAAAAAAAAAGTTTTGTTCGGAATATATTAATAAACATTTAAACACATATTTGTATCAGATTGCAAAAATGTAAGGTGCCCATAACCAGTTTTGCATAAATACACAATCACACACTTAAACCATGAATTGCTGTTTGTGCTCACGCAGTACTCCTGTTGTTATTTCTGCAAGCTCCATGTATCAGGGAAATAGAGCGTTGCGGTGAGTTGGTATGTTTTTCACCCCTTCAGTATTTTGTATCGGCAAGTGTCATTCCTCAGACTGAAGAGAGCAAAATCTAAGTTAACCAGTAAGCAAGTGTGACATCCTCGGCCAAGTTATTTTGAGTGTACTAGTGTAACTCAGCTGGGACTCCTCAAGTGATTAATGACCTCCCGCTGGCAGATGTTAATGCGCCCTTTCTCTCTCACCTAAGGGCCACCGATTATGTAAATTAAGCTCAAACCTGAAAATCGCTGAAAAATCAGCTAGTGTGACGCCGACTTATACTGTGACCCAGGTGCATTCCAGGTCAAAACAGATAATCTTCAGCTCCCTCTTATGGTCAATAAGTGTCTCAGAATAAATCCGAAATTCGTTAAATGGATTCAAAATGGAACATAGGAAAGTTTTGGACAAATGTTGACATCTTGCTGATATAAACACTGCACATTTAAATGGTGACACATGGCAGGCATGAGAACAAAACAATTTGCTAGTTTCCCCTTGTGGACAATAAGTATCTGCATTAATAAATTAAAATAGCAGTAGGAATAGACAAGCAGTCAAAATAGTGAGTTGAATAACTATATACATTTCAGGCCATTTTTGCACAAAGCAATTATTTGCCTTTCCAAGATTTGAAATACCACTTTTATGGTAATTTTATTTTTTATTAATTTATTTATGACCTTGATAGCCAGTCCTGGTTCACTTTAATTATATAGAAAACAGAAGTCATAATGTTATTAAAAAAAAATGTACCATTTCTATTCCACGGATGAGTCATACAGATTTAGAATTGCACTAGGGTGATAAATGTTAATTTCTTTGGTGAACTATTTAAATTAAACTCCACAGGAGCAGGGTTTATTAACCCCACTTTAAAGAAAAGGAATATCTGGCTAGACTAGAGGGCCTTCTCAAAGCAAAGTATCTGTTTGTACGGTTATCAAATTGAATACAAATGTCCCTTATTATTAAATCTAATGTGTGCTGAACATGAAGGAAAACATGGCCCTCAGATTACACTAAATATCAATTTTTATTCTTAAAAACCATACACGGTACTCGACAAGTTTAAAATGTAAGCTGAATCACGATATCCATTTACATTGTGCAAGATAAACAGACATGTAATTTTATTTCCAAACCTTAAGATAAAAAAAAATCCTTAAAACAGATGAATAAACATTCATTCCCATTATAGGAAGACTATTGAAAAAAAGTTTATGGATTCTTTTAATATATTTGCTCCAAGTTGCAAACTTAATCTGCTTTTTGTTTAATAAACATTAAAAAAAAAGAAAACAAATGTGCTTGTGATGACTAAAGAAATCAGAATTCCTTTCCTCATGTATTCCTCTTTTCTCCTTTACACTCTTACTGAACCAACGAGAGCAGATTTTTTTTTGCTGCTGTCAAAAATTGAATCTATTCCTAAACATTACAAAAAACACAAATCATGTTAGTATTTTGACCACAAGTTTCATGCTATAAGCCACCCTGAGTATTGTATTACTTGGAGAACCAATCACAACCCTTAATTGAAGAGTGCCCCACCCCCTGTGAATATCATTTATGTAAAATCCCTGTATTTCTGGTTCAGCAGGTTGAGATGCTCCCACATAAAAATACAATTTATTTATAAGGTCTGTATCAAAATGTTCCTTAGGGATCTGACAAAGTACCTTGTGCTGTGATACCAGTTCACGCCTGTTTTCTATCAAATTCATGTTGATTTCCAGTATTTCAGGTCTTAAATATATACTCTACAAACAACTGCATCAATATTTTCCAATCTTTATGGAATATGAAGATTTTTTTTTTTTGTATGATCAACAAAAACACAGGAAAAAATGTTGTTTTCCAAAAAAGTTAAATATGAAAATAACAATAAAATTGAAAACAATTAACGTTTTTCTTTTATTTTTCCTTCGAATGGTTTGAACAATTCTAGCTAAGACAAAATCTTAATCTTCAGTTAAAGCCCCCCTCCCAGTCCAATTAAAAACCACCCATGGATCTCAATATCTCTGCTCATTGCTATACAAGCCTTGATGTTATCTATTTGGCTAGAAGGTTCTATGTATCTACAAATATATAACAAATCAACTTGCAGGCAAAAATAGTTCAGTTTCCATAGAAACACCCTTTTTCCTGAAAATACAGCAGTTTCTGAAATATTTGTTTTATTTCATTTGTCCCCATTTCTCTGCATCAGGAAGCTCTTCCACCAATGAACAGAAGGAAAAAAAAGTATCTACAAACTTTGTAAACAGACCTGTGTCTTCCAAAAAACATAAATAATTCAAAATATTAACAGCCAAATGATGCAGAAATCAGTGTTTGAATACCACCACAACACCATCCATATAAAGAGAAGCCAAAGCCAAGCGCCAAGCTCCCAAGAGATCTTTGGCTCCGCCCCTCTCATCCATGAGTTCTCCAGGCTTTAGTCTCTGGGGAGACAAACAGGTGTTGTCTGCCGTACTGAGGGGCGGAGCTGATCAAAGTGACGTCTCTAAGCTGTGCATTGGACTCCGGGAGCTGAGGGTGTGGCTGATTTGCTAGGATCCAGGAAGAGGTGGAAGCCACTGTCTACGGCATTATTGTTCTGATTGGGTGAGGGTGGGGGAGGAGGGGTGGGTGTTGCATTTCTCTTAGTGGGGGCATCGTCCTCTGCGTCTGTGTCATCGATAAGGGGGATGTGAGGCTCCGAGTCCTCTATCCGGAACTCTGGATGGGTCATGAAGTTATGAATGGAGCTGCGAGACTCTGGCTTCTCCAGGCCCTCATAGGGTGACAGCGAGCTGCGGAATGCATTTACCACTCGGATCTGTGGGAGAGCAGTGTGAAAGTCAACCATATTGCTTACAACTACTGCTCATTTGCACACACATACACAGGCATACAAAGTCAAACAGGTTAAACCATGGCCAAATGGGCTGGTTTTAATTAATGAGTGGAAATCAGTAAGGTTAGCGCACCAAAACCGTCTTGAGAATGTGTGAGCTGTCGTGCAACTGAGAGTGTGGAGGAAACTCTGCTACTGGTGAGTAAAAACCTGATGCTTGGGTTAAGGTGAGCTTATCCTCTGACCGAGGGAAAGAGAAATCCTCTTTTCTGTCTGTACTCAAATAAAGACCAATTCAAGATTACAAGATACAAAACTGAAAGAACTTTGGGCATCATCTAAGATGTAATACCAGGAACTCTCAAAGCCAATTTTTCAAAATGGAAATGAGAGATCGTTATGAGAAACAGAACAAGATACAAAGAGATATAGAGAAAAAGAGTGGAGGCCAATAACCCAAGAGGACACAGCTCAACATATGAGGTTAATATTTTTTGAGCATGCTTTTTTGGGAGGGGGAGTAGGGAAATCGATCACTGATTATGTTGGGAAGTAGAGATGAAAAACTTGGAGCAGCCAAGCAAGTTCAAATTCACAAACAGTCTAGGGACTGGACCCATGCAGAGCAGTGCTACCTTTTGGTCAACAGAAACCTTTGAGTATAGCCCATGGCACATTTCACAGAATCTAAGAAGGAATATGTGGCAATCAGTGTTGTAGCGTTTTGAGCCATTTCATTAGCAGGAAAACGAAGACTAAAACAAGTAGGTTGTTTCAAACAACACAAAGTGCCCTAAACAGTAAAGGTATGTTTGAGCATGAACAGTATGTACAGCCATGACCTAGTGAAAAATTGAAATGATTATTTAGTTAGAATTTAGGCTTTTGACAACAGGCAACCACACAGACAGCTGACAGACAACTCTAAATGATATTCAGGGTGCCCAGCGATTAATTTAATTGACTTTCCCATGACAGGGTTTGCAGTTGTGGATTTATTTGATTTTATCCCCTTTTCTCCCAATTTGGAATGTCCAATTTCCACTACTTAGTAGATACTCCTGGTGGCGCAGTTACTCACCTCAATCCAGGCGGCAGTGGACAAGTCTCAGTTGCCTCTACTTCTGAGATGATCAATCCGCACACTTTATAAAGTGGCTCGATGTCACCACAGAGACTCACAGCACGGGAAGCCCATGCTGCTATGCCGTGATCCACGCACAATTTACCAGGCACCCATCGACAGCGAGAACCCCTAATCACGACCACGAGGTGGTTACCCAATGTGACTCTACCCTCCCAGGCCAATTTGGTTGCTTAAGAGACCTGGCTAGAATCACTCAGCACACCCTGGATTCAAACTCGAGACTCCAGTGGTGGTAGTCAGCATCAATACTCGCTGAGCTACCCCGGCCCCACAGTTGTGGATTTTTGAAAACATGTTATAGGGATTGCACTCAAAAAGCTATTTCTCGCTGGTCAATACTTTAGAGCAGTGTTTCTCAACTATAAAGTTTTTTCAAATTCCACATTTTCACCCTTATCTAAAATTACTCACATTTTACAGTAATAACAATGATTATGATATTTTGACAAATGTGTGTTTTGTTTTATATTAAATCATTAACTAGAATCTATTAGATCTCTTTTTTCATAACTATGGAAGTTTCTAAATGTGTTGAGACTACTATATCCTCTACACAACGCTCTGGAAAACTCTATTCTGATTGGTCAATGGCACCACCTAGTGGTCTGATATCTTGAGTAAAAACCACACATCTGGGTTTTAAGACATATCAGACCGGTCCACAGGTATTGAGTCAACTTTTCTGCTTCTCAGATTACTGTGCAATCTCTAAAAGTAAGCCAATAAACTAATTTTAACTCATTGCCAAATAAATAAATGAACATGAAACATTGATTTAAGATGCACAATGAGCAGACAGACAGTCATTAATTACAATATAAACACCAACAGATCTCTGAAGCAAACCAGAGGTGAATTTTAGCTGTTCAGCGATTCATTACTTCTCACATAACTACATCATTTCACTTTATTTATTTGGTAAGAAGTCATGTTATAATACAAGTGGGATACAGTTATCAACCGGTTGTTATCGCAAAACAAACCAATTCAGGGTAATACAGGACCCTCCGATTTGCACTGGGGTCCTGATCATCCTGTCAGGGTTTTTTTTTTTTTGCAGTAACATTAACCCTTACCACACACACACACACACACACACACACACACACACACACACACACACACACACACACACACACACACACACACACACCCCCCTATGGTCTACCTGCACTTATATGGCATTGCACTGTAAATATAAGGGCAAGTACATAAAGGCCTGTACATTTTCAGGCCAGCAAATCCATCTGATCAACTGACACCACAGCAAAAGGTGAAAAACAGCAGGAGTCGAGGAAGCATAGAGAAGCTTATTTGAAAAAGGATAACAACAGAGAAGTTTCCATTCCAGAGAGGACAGATTAAGTCAGTTTATCAGTGTGACCATGGGCGTATACTCAAAACATTTACAAGTAGAAGACTAGAGCTGCCACAGAGCCCGGAGACCCAGCGCAGGACTGCAGACACACCAGACGTTATTAGACAGCATCTCTTGATCCGTGAAACCCAGACAAAACCATCAAACAGAACACAGACACAGATACCTTAACCCTAAAGCATAGGCTCAAAATATGCAGCCATTACATAGAAAAGCAATGTTGAAGATGCTTAGAAATACATTTCGTTTTGAAATACAGCGAGCGAGAGAGGGACTTTAGGAGAAGAATGAAGACTATTAGGCGAGAGAAGGAAATGTTATTGTCATGCACTAATAAACACGCACTCACACCCGACAGTGGCAGAAGCGGTGTTGAAGGCAGTAGCAGGAGATAAGGCTACATGTGTAGGGCTAGAAACATTGGTTACATCGTGCTGTTGGCTGGAGTTGGAGGGCTGCCGCCTGACGGCTGCCTGAAAGGAAATTCCACTCTGGAACGCACTCACTACATCCATCTGGAAGGAATCAGAGAGGGTGATAGGCCCAGAGAACGCACAGAAGAGAGAAAGACAGTCACAGCAAGTGAGAGAAGAACGGATAGAGAACGAAGGGCACCCATATAAAAGAAGACAGGGACAGATATCAGCTGAGAGAAAAAAGGCACGGAATCAGGGGTTGCCTTAACTCCATTTACCGATTTTTTTTAAACATTGATAAAAATAAATATAAAACATTTTCACCTAGTGCATCAGTTTTGACTTCACTGTCTCTCACACACACACACACACACCAAAGACCAAAGACCCCCCATTTAGCCTTAACAGACTGTAGGGGGAGTCCCAGGACCGGTTCAGGTAATCGTCACTGGTTTGGCCGTGAGCGGGAATCGAACTCAGGTCGCCAGGTTTGTAGCTAACCACTACACTACCGCTGTGTGTGTGTCCTGTTTATTGCCTTATATTAAGATGTATATTAACAGGCTACATCACCATTAACACCTGGCAGTATACGTGCTTCTCATCTGTGACTTTTGTTATAGGCTATCAGGCACATTGAAGAAGTTTGTGAATCTGAGCATTTTCCGACCGGACGGATATTTCATTTAAAAGCTGCACGTACTGGTAAAGTTTAGAAAAATCTTGTTATAGCACAGTGGTTGACTGACAAGTAACTACTTTCACCCAAGAAGTCCTTGGTTGCACCAGACTTGCGCTTGGGGAGTCAAAAATATCATTAAGCCTATCCACTATCATGTATATGCCATTATAATGGATCCTTCCACCCCTAAATGTAGTAGTTATAACATTTTAAAAAAGTATGACGGATAAAAATAGACCATGACGGAAATTTTACAACTTAGTCAAAGTGACGGATAAATATTTTTCCAAGCGCAACCTCTGTACGAGATTAAAGAACAGTCTCCCTGACATTGGCTTTTATAATAGATCAGCTTTTTGCATTGACAACCTGCATTAAATCCTCTTCCACCATTTTAAGGTGTGATATGACCGAGCATTAACTTAAACCATAATCAGACGGATGAAAACAGAATAGTGAGGACTATAGCACAGATCAATTGAGAGAGACTCCAGAAAATCTAGAGGGTTTGAATTCTCAGAGAGAACCGGTGGGCATTTTTTTGGACTCCTGGGGTTGGACCGCAGGAACTGTGGAGTTGTGGTGGTTGAATGAGGTTACCTGAGTCTGTATGCGGTTGAGGCCTCTGAACCAGAGGATCTGTCCCCTACGGAGCTCTCGCTCAGCATGGTCTATTTCATCGAGTTCCTCCAGCTCCTCCAACTCTTCATCAGGGATTTCCTCCTTCTGCGTGCCATGACCCGCAGTCTTCAGGAATTTCAGCCGACTTGTGGGGATGGAGGAGATAACCTGCATAAGAGCACAGGTCAATATTTAGAGGCCATTCCATACAGAAAATCAATATGGGCCATTCCTAATCGTTCCATTCACCACCTTAAGGGGGCACTGCTTGGCTACTACTGAAGAGTCTAGATTGGATTATTGAGAGCAAGTTAAAGCTACAGGTTGCTGCATACTGCAGAACTCTGCGATGCTTACCTGTCCCCAGAGTAGACATCCAAAGCCCAAGAAAATACACCACAGCCACTGCTCAATGTTTAGCCCCACACAGCTGAACGGCTTTCCTCCAAACTGCACAATCACAATCTGAGTGGACAAAGGTAATTTTTATTCAGTTCATGACTTTTCCCATACATATTCATGGATTAAAACAATGCAACTGATCTATTGATTTGAGTGTAACCAAAATGCTATGATTATATACCATGTAGATACAATTGACTTTCTACCTGAATGATAAACGTGCCAAAGACGATGGTACAGAAGATCAAATTGTTGAAAATGCCTTCAAAGACATTCCGTTCTCCGTGGATCTTGCGTGCATTGATTTCATTAAACAGCTGCATCATCACGAAGGTGTTGAAGACAATGGTATAGTGCTCAGAAGGGGGTGCATGAAGAGGGGTGTTACGTCCACTATCTATGTCGAACATCTTTTCACCTGAAAAAAAAGAAAAAAGGAACACATTGCAAAACAAAACTGCTAATTAAATCTATTTACTCTAAAGTAATGAGCATCTAATAAATTCATTACTAATTTAAGCAGAATTAATACAAACTGGCTACTGTTTGTAGTCCGTAGACTTTTGCTTTCTGCAATGAAAACATGCACAACTGTATTTGTTTCATCATTCTGTTGCCTGATCTAAATGGCCTGTGCATGCTGGTAATTACCAGCAAAGAGAAGAGTGAAGATGATGGTGAGTTGGTAGACAGCATGACCCAATATGTTCTTCATCATTGTCCTGGAGATGAGGGGCTTATTACGACCATAAGGCTTCCTTAGCAGAAGAGATTCAGTGGGGGGTTCAGTGGCCAAAGCCAAAGAGGCAAATGTGTCCATAATCAGATTCACCCATAACATCTGTACAGCTTTCAAAGGAGAGTCCTGGAAAAGAGAGAACAGGATGTGACCATTCTGACCTCATACATTACTGCCACATCCATAACATTGCATAATAATCAAAATCTCGTTTGCATTAGCATCTTCTTTTGTAGAGTCTTTTGTCCTTTGCCACTTATAAAGTTAATGTCAAGGTTACCGATAAAGTCACATCAAGCAGAGTTACCCAAGCTGCTTTCAAGTTGGCAATTATTCCTTGTATATTTCAAACACCACAGCTACTCATAAACAATATCCATTGAAAATGGCATGCAGAACACCTGAGCTTTGAGACTGAGAACAGCCTGGGCTTTCGACAGCAATGCAGAGTGCAAATGTAATCCTCCCATTAATTATGCATTAATACAGGACCTCAACTGCAATCAGCCTGACTATAATTCCATTTAACAGAGGAGAGCTGGATAATTTTAGACTGCTTCTCTGCCTGTGGACAGCAGTGCCAGACCCAATGCAGACCTTCCTGCCTCAGACTAACCATTTCCAATCACTTCACTCAGGATGGGTAGCAATCATCTACTTCCATTAGCCACCACGGTGCATCTGTAAAGATGCAGTCCCTCACTTAGAGTTGGAATATTTAACTTAACATCTCGGTCGGCATCGCGTCCTAGCTCTGTTCCACAACCTAGTGTGCTGCCTAAGAGGACAGCATTTAAAGGCATCATAGGTATGCTCCTGACACAAAGGCTGTTTCAGACAGTAGGAAGAATAACTATGACTAGTAAGCAACCTTGATTGAAAAAAAATTACGATAATAAATATACTGTATTTCATTCAAAACTAGTAATTAAACTAGTAATTAGTTCAAAAGTATCAATCTATTGACCTAAAACATTTTAAGTTAAAAATTTACTCATACCCAATAGTTGTGTTTTTGTACTTGAGGTAAGACAGGTGCCTAGCTTTGGTCCTCATAGGATGATTGTTAGCTTTTTAATTCTCTCATCATTTACTCACTCTCATGATATCCCAGGTGTGTATGACTTTCTTTATTCACCAGAACACATTTGCCGAAAAATAGAAAAATATCTTAGCTCAGTAGGTCCTTAAAATGCAAGTGGATGGTGATCAGACCTTTGAAGCTCCAAAAAGAACAGACAGTCAGCATAAACGTCATCCATACGACTCCAGCGGTTAAATGAATGTCTTCTGTTTCAAACCAAACGTGTTCATTTTGCTTTAGATCAATAATTAAGTATTTTTTAATAATACAACACTTCCAATAAGATTCACGAGAGTGCTGAGTTCACATGCTCTCTCGTGTGACATTCATGTTGGCATGTTATAGATGTAATATCACATTCTTCTCTTGGTGGAGACATCCAAGATCAGCACACAAATGCGATGTAATCATGAGATTACGCCCGTTACATGCCAACGCGAAATCGTCACGTGAAATCAGTGCTCTTGTGGAGCTCACCGGAAATGATAGATTATACTTAAAAAGTACTTAATTATTGATCTTTCACACCAAAAGCGATCTGGTAACTTTAGAAGACATTAATTTGAATGCTAGAGTCGTTTGGAGGAAGTTTATGTTGACTGTCTGTTCTTTTTGGAGCTTCAAAAGTCTGATCACCATCCACTTGCATTTTAAGGACCTACTGAGCTGAGATATTTTTCTATTTTTCTTCAGATGTGTTCTGATGAAGAAAGAAAGTCATACACACCTGAGATATCATGAGGGTGAGTAAATAATGAGACAATTTACATTTTTGGGAGAACTATCCCTTTAACAACATGCTCACGCCAAATTCTACTTTAATCAAATGTGAGCCGCATCTCCCATGGAAAACTCGGAGTTGCTGAATTATGTCGATTTTTTCAAATCAGTCATTAATGAGATATCTCTGTTAGAATTTTACCTTAGACAACAAGATAGCTCACAAGAGAATGGTGGAATAGAGCTCTTTTTGTAGTACCTGTGTGATGCAAGCGCCAGTGAAGGCCACGATCACAGCCACCACATTTACGGTGAGCTGGAACTGGAGGAATTTTGAAATGCTGTCATACACGTTCCTCCCCCACATGACAGCTTTGACGATGCTGCTGAAATTGTCGTCAGTGAGGATGATGTCAGAGGCTTCTTTTGCCACGTCTGTGCCGGCAATGCCCTGAGCATAAAAAGCACACTATATCAAACTTTTCAAACCAAATCTAGAGCAGAATGTGTGGAAAATCAAATACATTCATTGGCCTTAGCAAAGAAATAATATATATATATATATATTTCTACCCAATTTGGAATGCCCAATTCCCAATGCGCTCCAAGTCCTTGTGGTGGAATAGTGACTCGATGGCGGAGGACAAATCTCAGTTGCATCCACGTCTGAGACAGTCAATCCATGCATCTTATCATGTGGCTTGTTGAGCGCGTTACAGCGGAGACAGCGCATGTGGAGGCTTCACGCGAATCTCCGCGGCATCCGCGCACAACTCACCACGTGCCCCACTGAGAGCGAGAACCACATTATAGTGACCACGAGGAGGTTAACCCAACGTGACTCTACCCTACCTAGCAACCGGGCCAATTAGTTGCTCAATAAGCCTTTCTAGATTCACGCTGCACTCCTTGGATTCGAACTCACGACTCCAGGTGTGGAAGTCAGCGTCTTTAATTGCGGAGCTTCCCAGGCCAGCCAGCAATATCTAAATATTTTTTTTTTTAGCTATATTGCCCAGCCCTAGATAACACGCATACCATTGCAAACCCAACATCGGCCTTTTTTAAGGCAGGGCCATCATTGGTGCCATCTCCTGTAACTGCCACAACCTGCCTCTGCTCCACAACAGTGCTGTCAATTATACCTAAAGGGGAGAGACATGTGATGCATCAAGACAAAGAGTGAAACATTACAGAGCAGAATTACTGCACTTTTCAATGAATGAATTACTCATGCTGGAGGAGTGAGTCTCTGAGCACCTTTGACTAGTGTATGTTTGTCTGTTGGTGAAGATCTAGCCAGGACCCGGAGTTTAGGCCATATCTTATCAATTCGCTCTTGTTCAATCTGAAAAGAGGGCACATATCATGAGCTTGTGTGTCTGTGTTTGAATCTATTCTTTTCTCATAATAGATTATGTCTCTCACCTCTCCCTTTTCATTGCGGATCCGGCGGTTGAACTCTTTGCCCTCTATACAGAGGAAGTCATCGCCTGGCAGCAGGATGCCACATTTAGTTGCTATGGCACGTGCAGTGTTAAGGTTGTCCCCGGTGACCATGCGTACTGTGATTCCTGCACGCTGGCATTTTCTAATGGCATCAGGGACCTGAGTGAGGAAGAAAGAAAGTGTGATCAAGAGAGAAAGACAGAATGGCCTTTGGCTTATTATTTGACAGTACATAATTTGACACTACATTATTAGTTTCCACTGTGAAACCGAACTGCAGCTCTATACAGAAGTGATTTCTGGGTTACCGTATCCGTAAGTATTTCCATTGATAACAACAGCTATGATTCTGAAAATTTTATCATGAATGGGGCCATTGACAATAATGACAAAATCGCAAATGGTCACAAAATCTAATTTACATGCTTTGGGGTACCACATTTAAATCCAAATGGTTAGTAATTCACATGTATTGAAGTCCAAACCAAAATGCAGACTATAATCTTCTTAATTGTCTGTATCAAGTCAATAATTGGGCATCAAGTCTGACATACACTTCTTGCTTCATTAAAGCCAATATTGCTAAAGATGGGGGAAAAAAATGCTCCTGCAGTAACTGCTGCTTTCGTGTGAATGTTATAACCTGTTTGAATTCATTGAACAAGATTAAAAAATTGTTAAAGATGGCTAAGGCTTGTACCTCTGGTCTGACTGGATCTTCAATGCCCACAACACACACACAGGTGAGCCTAGTGAGGATTTCACTCTCATTCTCCCAGTCTGGTTCTCCTTCAGAGGCAGGAAAGTCCCTGTAAGCCAGGCAGATGGTCCTCAGGCCCTCAGAGGCCATGAGCTCGATCACCCTCTTCACCATGTCATCTCTATCCCTGGGCCGGAAAACCTTTGCTTCGCCTGTTGCTGTCAGGATCTTATGACACCTAGATTAGATGGGAGCAGGTAAGGGCTGGTAAAGATATTGAAGATACCCAACAGCACTCGGCCTGAACCACAGCAAAAGAGCCATTCCAGTAATTTCTCAGAGGAAATCTGTAAGTAAAACATCCGGAGGACTTTGGAGGGGGAGGTGAAGCTTTTGATCTGTCAATCAATGTTGCTGGAACAGCTCTCTGGAACAGCTCTTTACAGGAATAGTTCACCCAGGAAAAGTCATCATTTACTCTCCTTTTTGTCATTCCAAGCCCGTTCGACTTCGAAGGTGATTTTTTTTTTGTAGAAAATATTTCTTTTGTATTTCCTTATAATGAAAGTGAATGAGAACTGGGGCTGTCAAGCTCCAAAATGACACACAAAAAGGCACCATAACAATATCAACAGTGGTCCATACAATTCATGCATTATATTATAAGACTTGTTTAAGGAAAAAAAAAAAAAAAAAAAAAAATCACCTTTTGTGTTCCACAGAATATGAGTCATAATAAGCTGCAAAAACGTGGGGGTGAGTAAATAATCACAGAATTTTTTTTTTGGGTGATTCATTCCTTAAAGGGATAGTTCATGTTAAAAAATGAAAATTCTCTTATCATTTACTCATGCCATCTCCAATGTGTATGCCTTTCTTTCTTCAGCAGAACACAAATTATTATTTTTTTTTTTTTAATCTCTCAGATCTGTGAGTCCATGCAATGCAAGTGACCTTTGCAGCTCAATAATCACATAAAGGAAACACAAAAGTAATCCATATGACTCCAATGTTTAAATACATATCTGCAGAAGCAATATAATGGGTGTGGCTGAGTAAAATAACAATATTTAAGTCCTTATTAACTCTAAATCTCCACTTTCACTGTCAGATGTAAAAGTGAAAGTGGAAATTTAGAGTACCAAAATGAATTAAATTTGATTTGTTTCTCACCCACACCGGTCATATCACTTCTGAAGATATGGATTTAACCACCAGAGTCTTATGAATTACTTCTATGTTTCCTTTATGTGATTTCTGGAGCTACAAATTCTGATCACCATTCACTAGCATTATATGGACCTACAGAGCTGAAATATTCTTCTAAAAATAATTTCCTTCAAATATGTTCTCCTGAAGAAAATGTCATACACATCTGGGATGGAATGAGGGTGAGTGCATTTTCATTTTTGGGTGAACAATTCCTATAAACCCTTACACCCTGAAGGCATTTTGATTGACGTACCTTCTAAAGGGGAAACAGAAAATAAATGCTCCTAACTTTAAGAAAACAAATGTGGTTTAATTCCATGAATTAATGGATAGAAACCCCTTAGAAATATGAGAAAGAAAATGCACATATAGATTAGAAACAATTTTTAGGATTTCAGATTTACACACTGCTCACTAATCTAAAACTGATATCCACTTATATCAAATTAGTACCCACTACTGACAAAATTATCAAATGGGCAGCTTATTCCATCACTCCAAAAAATGTGCATTGAGCGCCTTTTGTGCCCCGTTTGTGGCTCTATTCAGCCATGTGGGATATGCCTCTTTCCAAAAATGAATTCTAACAGTCACTAGACATCCAAGAACGACAATCTAACATCTATGAACCGAAGGATTGTGTTTTAGTGAATTGATCCTATAGAAACAGTCTCTATAAAGATGCCATTAGCTACGATAGCTTGACATGACACACTATGAGAAATATTTCATCATCTACACATCATATTATTCTGAGTGTAGGTTATTTGATTCAGAATCGTCTTCTGTAAGTTGTGATATGCCACTTTCTATTTCATGTATATTTTTTATGAAGTAATAAACCAAAATGTGATGGAAATTCTGTTTATCTACATATTATGATTTCTAATGCTGATACTCACTGCAGTTTGGTCTCTGAGTGAAACAAATTAGCTCCAGCTTTAAGAGGTCATGCACAAAAACAATTGAATATTTCATGCTATGAGCTGCAGTGCCCTGTGCTGGTGTCAAACTGTTAATAGTAACCAAACTAAGCAATTATGGATAAGGAAAGCTTACTTCCTCAGCAGAATCTCAGAGGCTCCTTTGCTGAACATCCGAAAGCTTCCATCAGCATTCTTTAGGACAGTGCTCATGGATTTCCTTACGGAGTTGAAGGTGTAGACTTTGTAAAGCTTCTCTTCAGGGATTTCATTGCGGATGGCTTGATAGTCTTTTTTCAGTTCCAAGGCAAACCCCAGCAAGGCACATTCAGTTTTGTTGCCCACCTGACGATTTAGGCCTCCTTCCTTCTCAGGGGGCTGAAAATGATGATATAGAAGTAAACAAGAGTTAAAAAATATAATACTATGATATATGATTAGTAGTAGAAGACAGTATTGTCTTCAGAGCAAAATACAACAGTCTAATGCAATATTTTAATAAGACACTGCTCCTAACTGCCCATGAAACGGTAATGGTAAAAGATACAATATTTGTGGTAATGATTTCACCGCTGAATCAACAGCACCATATTGGGGCGTCTGTGGCTCAGGTGGTAGAGAGGGTTGGGCACTAAATCGCAAGGTTGGCGGTTCGATTCCTGGCCCACACGACTCCACATGCCAAAGTGTCCTTGGGCAAGACACTGAACCCCAAGTTGCTCCCAATAGCAGGCTAGCACCTTGCATGGCAGCTCTGCCACCATTGGTGTATGAATGTGTGTGTGAATGGGTGAATGAGTCACACTGTAAAGCGCTTTGAATACCGTTAAGGTTAAAAAGGCGCTATACACTGTAAGTGCAGACCATTTACCATTTATTCACCATGGCAAATTCTATTTTCCATGAGTTAAATATGGGCTTGCGGTTGGAATAGAATGTGAAAAGTAGTATCTTAATATATAGCAAAATAACACAAGACATCTTTATATTGTGTTGCGTTTGCTGGATGCAATCGATCGGTCAACAAGACTCAAGTTATTGGCTTTGAATCAGTCGAACAAAAAAGTCACTGAATTAACTCCGAGGTTACTGAAATCTTTGCAAAAACAGAACTCCGCAGGAGACACTTGTTTGTAATTATATTATGTTTGGTTAGGGACTCACCATGATATTGGTGGTATAAGCACAGTTGACACTGATGCCCAGTATGAGCAAGTCCAAGGTGCTGGCAGGAAATACGTTGGGCTCAGGGACCATCTTGTAGTGCTTGTCTGCCATAAAGACCTGTACAACAGTCATCCTGTTCATAGTAAGAGTTCCCGTCTTATCCGAACAGATGGCTGTGGCATTGCCCATGGTCTCACAGGCATCAAGATGCCTCACTAAATTATTATCTTTCATCATTTTCTGAAAAACAGTGCCAAAGTGAAAGAATGAAAAAAATAAATAAATACAAAAGTGATATAGGTGATATAAAACAGACTGAGCACAAGATTAAGCAACCCACTAATCCCTAATTAAATGGCTGAAATCCAGAAAATAATATTACTGCAACAGCCACAATGGGGCTGGTAACACGTGTGCACTACAAATAATCATTATCCATCATTTTGACAGACTGGGTTGTATATTTTCCATCAGGCTCTAGGTTTATCCATCGTTGTTTTCAATTTCCTGACAATTATATTGTGTTCAGAAACACTGTTTGTAATTTAAAGACCTGGACTTGACAGTGCACACTGTAGGCTACAATAGAAGTTCATAAATATTTAAAAAACTACAATCATGGACTGAGCAGCAACTTCAGTGAAACTGATAAGTTATATTTTTTCAGTGCTCACCCAATGTGCAAGAAACACTGTGGTCTTGTGATCATCTCATCCTACTTGATGAACAATATCCCATTAATTATTCCACTGGATTCCACTTGGAATATCTAATTTCTCTAACTATAAATCCTCACATCTCTCTCCTGGTCTATTTTTAGCAGGGGGCTCAAACAGTATTTTCTCTTTTTTTCTTCACTCCTATTAGCATCATTTACTGTGGGAACATTTTAAATAAGGGAAATGCAATGCACTGGATTGTTTATCGATCACACTGATTGAAAGCATAATGAATCATCAAAAATTATTTTCAAAATTCAGTAAATAAACGTTTTGGTCAACACAACCTGTGGTCACATTTCTAAGATGGTTGGTAAAGACACGTAACAGAACTAAAAAAGCAGTCTGGGTGTGGGGACATACTTTCACAGAATAAGCCAGCGAGATGGTTACGGCCAGTGGAAGACCCTCTGGAACAGCCACAACCAGCACTGTCACACCGATGATAAAGAACTTGACAAAGAACTGTATGTAAATGGGCGTGCATTCTTTCTCCCAGGGAAGTCCCTGGACCCAGAAAGTGTCCACCACAAACAGCACCACCAAGATGATCACTGTGATAGCAGACATCACCAGACCTGTACATTAACACATAATTTAACACTTTAAAGAGGCATAGTTAGCATAAATCTAATATCCTAGCTTAAACCACAACCACTGTGAGGGTTGACTGCCAGCTTTAAAGGGATAGTTCACCCAAAATTAAAATCCTCTAATCAGTTACTCACCCTCATGCCATCCCAGATGTGTATGATCTTCTTTCTTCTGCTGAACACAAAAGATTTTTAGAAGAATATCTCTGTTTTATTGATCAATTCAATGCAAGTGAATGATGGTAAGAACTTGAACACTCCAAAAAGCATAAAAGTAATCCATATGACTCCCGTGGTTAAATCTTCAGAAGCTATATGATATGTCTGGGTGAGAAACTCTAAAAATATGTAAAAACACGTGATATTCATGACGAATACGAATTGCCAAAAACAAAAGAAGAATATGAAAGTGAAATTGAAGTTTGACAGTAAAAAAATAAATAAATAAATAAAATAAAAAAAGAAGAGACAAATATTGATCAGTTTCTCACCCACACCTATCATATAACTTCTGAAGATATGGATTTAACCACTGCAATCACATGGATTAATTTTATGCGACCTTTATGTGCTTTTTGGACCTTAAAGTTTTGGTCTCCATTCACTTGCATTGTGTGGACCAACAGAGCTAGAATATTCTTCTAACAATCTTTATTTGTGTTAAGCAGAAAAGAGAAAGTCGCATGAGAGCGAGTAAATGATGAAAGAATATACATTTTTGGGTGAACAATCCCTTAAAATGTGTTAGGAAACAAGAAACGATTCCATTAAAAAAACACAACAACAACAACACACACGCATACAAACAAACTGGAACCAAATGATTTACAAGACTGTTCCTGAATGCCTGCATTCTTCTGCCGATGTGAATAAATGCTCTGACAATGTTTGGTGCTGCATTTTTCAGCAGCGGGGCAACACAAGTAATTTGAAAATAAATTACTCTATATTAATCAGTTCTAGTTCAAATCTAATTATTAGGGATGTCCCAATACAATACTGGAATTGGGTCGGATACCTCACTCATATCCTTGTACTTGTGCTTGTAAAAATACTATGATTCCAAAAACCGATACCATCGGGCATACGAATGTCATTCCATAAACATTCAGCTCATAAATTAAAATCACATTTTGTCCTACTGTGATTACTAAAATCGCGAAGGCTGCGATTGAATGAGATGAATATATAGTTTGCATGTGCTGTGCGCTTCGAATGTGAATGCGTTTTTTTTTTTTTTTTTGGATCATACATGCCCAAAACACTTTTATCCTCCTTTTATCCTCCAAACATAACTATAGTCATTATGGACAAACAGTTACATTTTTGTTTCATCAGACCAGAGGAAGTTTCCTCAGGAAGATCTTTGTCCCCATGTGCACTTGCAAACGGAAGTCTGGCTTTTTTATGGCGGTTTTGGAGCAATAGCTTCTTTCTTGCTGCACAGCCTTTCAGGTTATGTCGATACAGTACTTGTTTTACCAGTTTCCTCCAGTGTCTTCACAAGGTCCTTTGCTGTTGTTCTGGGTTTGATTTGCACTTTTCACACCAAACTACATTCACCTCTAGGAGACAGGATGCAACTCCTTCCTGAGTGGTATGATGGCTGCTTGGTACCATGGTGTTTATACTTGAATACTATTGTTTGTACAGATGAACATGGGTACCTTCAGGCATTTGGAAATTGCTCCCAAGAATGAACCAGACTTGTGGAGGACCACACATTTCTTTTTTCTGAGGTCTTGGCTGATTTCTTTTGATTTTCCCATGATGTCTAGCAAAGAGGTTTGAATGTAGGCCTTAAAATACATCCACAGGTACACATCCAATTCAGGTCACCTCCTATCAGAAGCTAATTGCCTAATTGTCTAAAGGCTTGACATCATTTTCAGGAATTTTTCAAGTTGCTTAAAAGCACAGTTAACTTGGTGTATGTAAACTTCTGACCCCATTTGTCTGTAAAAATGTTTATCAAGATATCCCTACTAATTACTCTCTGACTGCTCAAATAACAACGTTATATGAGTGGAATCAGAATCTTTAAATCTCTTACAATTCCCATCCCTACATATCATTTTTTCACAACTTGTAATACACAGAAACACTAAGTGACCTACCAGCATTTTACGTGCTTACCTGCTTTGCCAATTTGGACTGCTAATTTGGTCAGCTTCCCTTGCAAAACAGATTTCTCTTTCTTTTGCAAATTGGCTTTTCGCTTCTCTTCACCCTCAGCCCCTTCATCACGGTTCAGAGGCTGCATCTCCACTGCAGCTCCATCTTGGGCTTTAGCTATACAGAAAGACAGGAGGAGAGAGAGAGAGAGAGAGAGAGAGAGAGAGAGAGAGAGAGAGAGCTCTGTGTACATGCTTTACTCTTAGCCAGATCACAGGAAGCTTTTTCTAATTCAATTGTGGTTCCCCATGTGACAAATATAATTGAGGAGATAAATTAATAATAATAGTGATTATAACGAGAATTTTATTATGTAGACCAAGAAACACTGGTTGAGATCTTTCATTTAAGAGCCACATGCATACCCATCTGACCAAGTAACCTATAAGACAAAGCCTCATATCTCACTTCACATACAACCACAAATGAGCTCCAATACATAATTTTGCGCCATTGCTGATGAAAAAAAAAAAAGACATGCACACACTTGGTCTGATCTCTAGCATATAATTTGGCGTGCTGAGAGTACAGCCTGCCAGTATAATGTAGTAACATCACACAAAGAATTCAGCCTGCATGCAATCTGACAGACACAGCAGGACATCTCAGTCGATTGCTGCTGTAATTTTTTTTATTTATTTGGCGTGATGTAGTCAGCCTGTGTTCAGGATTTAATGGGTATGTGATGTAAGGTAATGTGAGTGCGTCTGAATTATCAGGGGGTAAGGGGTGCCATGGTGGTGATATTCTACGGTGCCGTGATATATCTCTACTCACAGGGATGTAATCCTAGTCTGGTGGATTAGATCTTATTTCTGGCAAGGCGACCTGAAGCCATGAGCTTCAACAAAAAGCATACGCTATATTCAGAATCTCAAGAGCTCATTGCAGAACACGGAGCAGCCTGAATGTGGACTCTGCTATGCTTGGCTAGGTGATGTTAGATAATAAAAGATTGGAAGGGAGACAGGTGCAGATCTTTGGACTCGAGTTGCAATTTACAGCTCTAAAATAACTAGCATGACCGGATACATCAACACCTGTCCAGATCAGAGACATTAGACCAATGTAAACCAGGCTAAAGAGGACACAGGACCAAATGTTCAGGCTCAGCCCTCATTCATTCACTTTCATAGTGTGAAAAAAAACGGTGACAGATTGTTGCCCCAACTAGAATTTACTTTGATGTTCCACAAAAAAAAGAAAATTAAAAAAAAAAAGGTTTGGAACAACATGACATGAGTAAATGACAATTTTTCAGTTGAACAATCTCTTTAAGCTGCTTACGTCTCAACAACACTACAAACACATGCACACTTCTGCGGGCCTCACACTAGTGTGGATAAGCTTTAATGAAGATCCAATAGCACTAATGGGTTAAGGCGGTGGTTTTAATGCAAGCTGCATGTAAGAGGGTGGCCTGCTAAGCCAATATGGTGTTCATTATATCATTAAGTCAACAGGGTTACTCACCTTTCTTTCTGTTCTCCACAGAGCCATCCTGCTTTTTATCTGCAGAAAGATAAAGAAAAACCCCATAACAAACACTCCATAATTTATTCATTATTTACCATTATCAAAGTGACAGTTCTGCAGTGCACATTTAAACATATTTCCAATTATGCAAATCTTCTCTTTGATTTAACAGAATGAGAAAAGGCTCTTCAAATATTTATGTGGTTACGAACAGATGTGTGCCACGACCTCATGAGGCTTGCAAATCTACTGCTATGGCTAGACCACAAACACACAAATTGCAATGAGATGCTAATTCACTGCACAACAACTTGGGGCCCAACCTTTGCAAGTACTCATCTATATCTGCAGGCAGTCATTTGGAGCCCCAACAAAACACAAGCTGCCAAAATGCATTAAATGCTCGTTAGTTAATGGAATGTAAGAAAAATGATTAAGATATGTTTTGAGTCACTGCTTAAATTCTATGCAGACAAAATACTGCGAAAAAACCCAGTAAAATTTGTTTTTCAATTTACTCTCTTTTCTTAAGCCAAATCAAACACTCAAACACACACACACTTCAATTAATCTCACTCTAGCCATAACAACTGTAGACTCAAAAGACCACTGTTTGGTCCATTTTACTTTCTTGGATTGACTAAAAATAAAATAAAAATCACAAAGATTTTGCTGATGATTTCAAATTAAGCAATATCGTGAATATCCCAATGATCTGAATGTGCCTTTTATTTGGCCATTAATTTCCATAAAGACTGTCAAAATGGTGATATGGTCATATTTGATTCTTAAACCGCACAACGCCTGTGATTAAAGACAGATAAATCTGATCTGTGTGTGCTTTAGAATAAACAGGTGACGCAGGGCTATCAGAGCAATTCACGTGCATTGTGAAATCTACATACAGCAGGTTCAAGCAGCCACACAATTCCAAGTTATTACACAAATCTACAAACGCGGCACAGTTTAACAGAAAGAGAGGTGATTACAGTGCTTCACCAGATGTGGAACATTGTAAACTATCAAATACACCATGCACTTTTAAGAGTCAAAATAAAAGAAATACATTTTTGACAAAAGAAATATGAGAAATACATATTTTTGTGAAATAACAAAATATATTTTAGAAAAAATATATGAAGGTAAACAATGTTTTTTATTTACTATATACATAATTGTATATGGAATATAAATATAAAAGTGTACATCAATGAAAATGATTTGATCTCATTCTCCCTAGTGTTCATTCATTAAGTGAAAAACTCCAGGAAACATGGCTTTTTATTTTTTATTTAATGCCTTTAACCCTAAAAAAGGTTTTTGTATCATGGGGATACAAATATTTAAGAGGCTGGGGAAAGGAGCAATGAGTGAGTATGTCATATTTTTGTGAGAAATAATGAAAAGAGGGTCCCTGCAAAAACTGAGGACAAGCGACTTTGTATATAAAGTCATATCTTTATCTAAATGTAATTTTTTGTGGGCCCTAATGTAGGGCTGAACTATAATGTAGAAAATGAAAATCACAATTATTTTGCTCAATTTTAAAAATCACAATTATTCTGTTATTTGAAAACTTTTTTTTTTAAATTACAGGGCTGCACAATTTGAACAAATAAATAAATTAATAAATACTGTTGTGACTGCTTGATTATAAATGAACAAACATCATAACAATTATATATACACAGTAGCTCTCATTTTAAACAAGTTGTTATAACTACAAACTAGTAAATAATTTTTTTTGACCAAAATCAAGGCACGTTTTGCCCATTCTTTACTGCTAATAGAAACGGTCACTCTGGTGTTTACACTTGCGTGTTCTTTTAAGATCCATTCTTTAACCTGTTGATACGCACACCCTTTTTGAGCAAAAACCATGAAAATGACATACCTGAACTAATATATGTTGTTATTTGCAAAAGTTGGAGAAGCTGAAGTTTATAGTATTGGAAATATTTTGTGCTGAACATGAATTTATAATCTAAAAAAACAATAATAAAAGTGCCAAGACAACCCAGAAATAAAATGTTTTCAAAGCCACAAGTATAAAGAAGTTACGTTTCAAATTTGAAGATGATCTAACAAAAAATTAGGTTCCTGCAAGATTTTTTTCTCTGAAAATCGCAAAATTAAAATTAAGACTCACAAATTTCACGACGACACAAAATTTGACTGCAATGCTTGGCTATTCTGAATAAAACTATGCCGCATTTTTAAAAACAGACTTTGGAGACAGGCTCGTTTTGTTTACGAGACTCTAATATATAAGATCATATATTGTTTTACAACATGAATGCTGCTCAGATTGTATAGTTTGTTAAAGTTCTTTCAGGCGAGATCTCATGTAAACAATGGAGAATATATCAATATTTCTCAGATGTATCACTTTTATGGACAAAAAGTGCTATTAGGTGTTTTTCAATTAATGTTTGACAGACAACTGACCCAAGTGTGGCGAACTGGATTCATTTGGCGATCGCGTTTTCATAAAGGTATGAAGTCCCGTTTTGATATTACATGCTTTCATTTGTACTCCTGGCAAAAATAACTTAATTGCTGTTTCTGGAACAATGCTATCGTGAAACAGAGATCGGATATCAATGTTGAACCCTTAGACCATTGAAAAGATGGATAATTTGTAAACATCAATTACATATATAGACGTTAAATTATATATTAAATGTAAACAGAGTGACGTCACTCCCGAGTGCAAGCGATTGCGTATCAACAGGTTCAATTATTATTATTATTATCATTATATCCCCATACCATACAGTAATACAAAGGCTAATAGTAATGTATTTCTGTAATAATTGAGTGTGCAGAATTGCTATACAGTCTCAAGAGTCTATTTGAAGGAAGCCTAATTATTTTATCAAGCCTTTTATTTTGAAGGAAGACAGTGTGTTTCTGTGCATTACCAGCAGAGGTCACGGTGGCTTTTGTGCTCCTTCCATACATGGAGAAATGCTCTCGTCTCTTCCTCGCTCTACACAACCTCGGTGCCATGCGGTTACTTTCGATTTGTTACACACTTGTTATGGATAAATATATTTGGAATTAGGCAAATGTGTAACAGAGGTAAATACGTAGCACTTTAAAATAACCCGGTCAGCACACTTAGCGATATGCACAAACCGAACTCAGAGCACAGCTGTTCTGTATAAAACATACATTATGAAAGCACGAGATGGAATTAATTTCATGTGGAATAAGCACAGAACGGCATATCATCCTTGTGTGCCACACATACGAGACTCGTAAACATCTGCGGTGGAGTTCTGTATATCAGCGCATGCTCGAAAGAGAAACCGTGATTGGTCAAGTAGTGAACTTCTGAAGAGAGTTTGATTGGTCAGGTGAGGTGAAAACTAAATAGGAGAGAGCTTGTGATTTGGTCTATCATACGTAGACACAATTTCTAATGAAAATGAACAACAATTTGCAACTTTACCTGGCTGAAACCTTCTGTTTGCTAGCTCACTAATATCACAGACGATTACGCTTAATTAACCGAGAGAAGCAGAAATCATGATCGTGATTAAAATACAAATAATTGTGCAACCCTACCATAATGTGCTAAAATAGCAATGAATTAAGTTTTAGTGCTACCTTTATATGTTTGCCCTTTTTGAGGTTAGCTAAGAAAATAAATATTTTTTGTAACCATTTCACCCAACCACAACCAAATAACAACAACTTACGTTTGTTATCTTTTTTTCGTTCTTTCTCTGTTTTTTTCTCATCCTCATCATCATCTTCATCCTCTCCCGCCCCCAATAACGTGAAGATGATTCCAGTTTGGGAATTGACTCCGACACCAGTGACCACCATTTTTCCAGAGCCCTCCATTACATGAGTACCTGCACAGAAGAAGGTGAGGTGAATGAGGGCAAAACCACTTTTTCATTTTCTGTTATGAGCTTGGTCCAGAAGCATCCATTAAAGGAGTATTCTATAAAAAAATGAACATTCTGTCTTTATATACTTCCAAATCTTGTATGACTGTCTTTGACAGTCTGGAACAAAAAAATATATATTTTGAGGAATCTTTACACAGGTGTTTTCTTTCCAACAGTACATAGTGACCAAGGCTGTTAAGCTCCAAAAATAAATAAACAAAGTAGTCCAAATGACTCATGTGCTATATTTTAAGTCTTCTGAAGCCATAAGTTAGCTTTGTGTGAGGAGAGGGGATCTTTGGAAAGCATCAAGGAGAGGTCTCTGCTGGGGTATAAACTAGGCATGCTAATGCAGACCCTGCTGGACGACTGCCCACTTAGGCTCACAAATCTCCCCTCATCTCCTCTGGGATGGCACACAGCAATGCCATTCTATCAGAGGATCAACTGGCTTTCATAAAATGTGATTAGCTGAAGATGTGCAATAGGCAGATTCTCTACTGCTAACATCTGCACTCCACAGTTGGATATTTCTATGGCTTGGGTGAAATCTCATAAAAGCGCAAACTATAAATGGCACACAGCCAAACAAGAATTGAAAGCGTTTTATAATAGAATTAATACTAATAATCCCTTGCAGTAACTGTGGATGTAGCCCCACCTGACAGCAGCATAAGATCTTTCTCCAATGATTTCTTCACATGATCAGACTCTCCAGTTAGTGAGCTCTCATCTATTTTGAGGTCATTGCCCTGGATGAGAACACCATCAGCAGGCAGGAGGTCACCTGACAAAAAAAAGTTTATTTATGTCAGCAGCTTTAGAGTTATATTAAAGTTTTTACTATCTAGGAAAAGGTAACAATCACTCGAAAGGAAACAAGAGATCTCGTCAATTAATGAGCTCACCATATTTAACTTGTGCAACGTCCCCGACGACGATCTCGGCCACAGGGATCGGAATGACTTGTCCTCCCCGAACCACCGTAAACTTCTGCTCTTGTTCAATGCGGCTCTGTAAGCCACGAAACTGTTTCTCCTTACTCCAGTCGTTAAATGCCGTCACGAGCACAACACAAACAACAGACAGGAGAATAGCTGCTCCTTCTATCCACCCGGCCTCTGCTTCTCCATCATCCTCCACTCCTCCCGCTGCCTCCCCGCAGTCTGCACACAAACACACAAAGTAAATCTCAGCTCCTAAAAACATAAAACAGCCTGATGAAATGGTATAATGAATTATAAATGAAGCCATTGGGAAAAAATAGGCTACTTACTTTTATTATCTGAATCTGGAGGTTTATAAAAAGAAAGGCCTAAAGAAACTATTGCTGCAACTTCCAAAATAATCAATGTTACATCTTGTAACGCTTCCCATACTAACTGAAGAAAGGTTTTTGGCTTTTTGGGGGGTATAAAGTTCTGTCCAAACACTTCTTGTCTTTTTTCAATATCTGAGGGCTGCCCACTTAAACCTGGAAGAAAAAGACAAAGAAACAAAATTAATTTTTAAAGCAAATACTGAACACAGCCTTTTCACATAGGCTAGCATCTTTCTGAGATTAATGATTTTTTTATAAGTCTTAGGATAACTAAGGAAGAAAAAGGCCTGTGTGTCACAAACGATAGCTTCAAAAGATAAGCTCGCTTTCTGGAGAGGGTCAAAAGGTCACAGAGAAGAATGGTATATGTGAGCGGTTAAAAAAAGAATTTGGCTACTCTGTTTTAAGACAGCATTCACAGAGCTGATAAGATGGAACAGAAGAATGTCAAACTAAATTCTTTAGAATATAACATTATAGACCTTATTTCACAGTAGAGGCAAATTAGAATTTGACGAGAATGGAAACGAGGCTGGGAGGGATAGACTTTAGCCTCTTTTCCACCACTGGGCCGAACAGTTCTTATCACAAAACTTTACCGTTCTGATCCGGGCCAGCTGGCTTGGTTAAGCTTTCTTTTTCCAAAAAAGTGGTGTGGTGAAATCAGGAGAATGCACGTAACAGATCCATCTTTTGTTGACGTGAGAAATACATTGGAGTGAGTGCACTATGGAGGATGATTGCATATTACAGTTTTTAGGACTGCTTTCCCCCCTGGTTTTACTCTGCTAACAAACAGTGAAGACACGGACCATGTCACAAAAGGTAAAGAGAAAAAGGTGAGAGGTTTACCATAATTTACTCAGGGCTAGTATTTGCCACCAGATACTAGCATGCAGAAAGGCAAGTTTGTAGACTAGCAAAAAAAGGATATTTATCGACAAAACATTACATAAATATTATATAAAAATAGTATATGAGAATACATTTATGTATATTGAGTTTAAATTAGCTAGTAATCTACTTCTCTTGTGGAAAAAGACATGGAGGAAAAATAAATGTAGGCTACAATAGTAGATCAACCATCATAATAAAATCATGAAGATACACTAAACGAGTTGCCACAAACTAAAGTCATTCAACCAGCATGGTAAATGGTCTGCACTTATATATCGCTTTTTTATTAACCTTAGAGGTTACCAAAGCGCTTTACACTGTGTCCCAATCACCCATCCACACTCACATTCACACACCAATGGCGGCAGAGCTGCCATGCAAGGCACTAGCCTGCCATTGGGAGCAACTCGGGGTTCAGTGTCTTGCCCAGTGACTGCAGAGGACCGTGCGGGAGAGAGAGAGATCGTTACCGGACATGTCCGTCATGTGTGTGTTTACGTTGTTTTTAAGTTTACTATTAAAATATGATTTATATCGTCAAGCCGGTTCTCGCCTCCTTTCCACTGAATACGTTACACTGGTGCCGAAGCCCGGGAAGGAGGAGGGATACGTCGTAGTAGGGTTCTCGCCACCTCCTTTCCATTGAATAACTTTACACATGACGGACATGTCCGCTAACGATCTCTCTCTCCCGCACGGTCCTCTGCAGTCGACCTTTATACCTCAGAGGCTTGATTAGCCTAATACGGGACCGGGTATGTAGGATCACGACCCGGCCCCGCCCTCCGCCCTGCCACAATCACATCTAATTTTCACAACTTGTGCTTTCTGGAGATAGTGTCTAATTCATTTTAAAGAAAGATGCCTTTTTATGTTTCATCCACGGCACGATCAAAACCAGTTTAACAACAGTACAACCCAAAGAATGGAATGTAAGTCTATCCTTCACAGCCTCGTTTTTATCGTCATCAAAATTCAAACATGTTGCTACTGTGGATAAGGTCCATTTTAGAAACTAATCAATCAATGCTGGTGGTTAAGCCATTAAGCATAAAAATATTTAGCCCACACCACAAACATTTTTTTTTGCGATATTGAAACAAGCTCCAGGGAATGTGAATGTTATTAGGTCCATTGTACACTGTCATTCTATGGATTCATTCAAATGCACAGGTTTAACAGCAGTCCTCTGGTTTGCCCATTTGAATAACTCTCTATATTCAAACCAGGTATACAAAAGAGGTCATGGTGTGTGTATTCAGTTTGTTTATAAAAAAAAAAAAAGGAACAACTGGATGTGGATGAAAGTGTGTGTGTGTGTGTGTGTTAATGCATCTAGTGTGTGGGATTCAGACTGAATGTGTATGCATGACTGAACATGATGGTCTGCCTGACAGACCAGCGCAGCCTGGTCAGCAGAGCCTATTGTCATGACATCATCCTCCACATTACTCAGCAAAACCATAGAAATGTTCAGCCTCAGTACTCTAACTTGCTCTCTTTCAGCTGAAGGGTTCATTAATACTTAAGTGTCTCAAACACACACACTTCTGGTGGTGGATTCCATTCAGCTTTAGCACAACATGCAAGAACTCTAAAATGTCAGAATCTTTTTTTTATTTAATGTTGGACACTTCTACAACACAACTTACAGTATTCAAAGTACGTATTTATCAGTATTTGTAATTCCTGGGAATGGAACCCATGGCCTTCTTATTGCTAGCGTCATGCGCTACCACCATTTGAACAACAGGAACATGTAGGTTTCTTAAAAAAGAACCAGCATTCACAACTTCACCATGCATCAACCGTTTCGGTTCCTAATATGACAGTAAATTTAGCCATTAATTGTTCTAGTAGAAAAATGTAATATGCAGCCTTATCACAATGGAATGCTGTGGTCTTTTAAATTCAAGAAAACGCATCAAGTCTTTGGTTGGCTGTGATGGCATGCATCACTGGTTGCCACTTTTGAGTACAAAGTTAAGGAGACACAAGCTTTTAAAGTGAAATTTGCAATTAAAGTGGAATCGCAAAAATTATTTCCGTTTAAAACAGATTTCCCCAAAACACCCCCATCTTCTATTGGTCAGACAAAAAATAAATAAATAAATAAAGCAGCAATTCCACCATAAACTTAGACCACTAGCGGGGATGTTTTGAGAGTGCCGCAGAGCCGTAGTGTTCACACTTTTTGGGGGAACCAACCTACAGATGACTAACATTGTTCTCTAGTCATTAAAATGTAACAGGAGAAAGAACTTTGCCATAAAAAAAAAAAAACGTAAACCATAAAACAAATTTCAAGAGTTGAGCTAGAAGCCAAATCAGTTTAAAATACCCTAATTGGGGAAGAGAATCTAAAACTGGAAGAATGTGCACCAAAACTTTGCTCTTTGAAAAAGTAATCATTGCTACTCCTCAAATGAAAGCACGGCAGCTAAACTGGTTTCAGAAACACGCTCCTATCATTGCCATGTCAGTGCATTAAATCCAGGCCTGTGTAGTGTGGAAATTGAGGACAAGGATTATAGTCACACTGCCTGCTTCGAGAGTGGGCTAAGGAGCAGATAAGTCAGGTCTAACGCCGCTTAAAAAATGCATTTACGCTGCCATACACATCTCAATTTCACTGACTCCAGCTAATGCAGACAACTAAGAATCATAAGCATCACAGAGGGGAAGATAAGTCAACAGGAGAAGAAATTATTAAATTATTAAAGACTTCCAAGCACATCAAAACATGGGCATTCAGACAGCCAATTACTCATATTTGCATGTGACTTCAAGCTTTAGGTGTTTTAATCCTAAACTAGTGTTAGCTCTACTTTGTGCAAAGACTAAGGTTTTTGCACTTTCCCAATGAAAACTGAATTATTTGACATCAACCTTCAGACCTTGAAGGCAACAAAAACAGGAGACTCTATGGAAAGATAATGTTATCAGTCATCTCTATTCCATTAACACATGTACGAAACGGGGCAAAAGACTAATTGAGCATCCAGTAAATATTTAACCAACCCATCCATGTCATGACCATTCAGACAACAATTATCAGTGATGGGAGGGCATAATATAATATAAATATACCACATTCCATTGAGTAAATCAGCATGTTGGTTATAGGTGCACCAAGTAATTTTAGAGGTATATGTCGTCGTGGACTTACACTGGATGTAGCGTCATTCAAATGCAAAAGTTCAGTTACCAACACCATAGTAGAGATTCACTATTCACAGTCAGCCTTGATTAATTTAATCCATTTGTGAAAGTGTCCAATAACAGGGTTCTTACTGACATTAGGCAAGTGTGATCATAACATGACAGCCACCATGAGAGGAACCTCAGCATGCACAATAAAATTGCTTTTATAAGATTACTGAAGTCTTCATTTCATGAGTGTTCAAGATTTTATACATGTTTCAAAAGTATTTTCAGAGATCTCATACAGAAATATTTGTATTATGCACTTAGAAGGACAGTTCACCATCGCTTACTCATCCTCATGTTATTTTACACACCTTTATGACTGGAAAACAAAAAAGATACAATGACAACAAATGGTGATTGAGGCTAACATTCACCTAAAATCTTAATTTACATAATCGGAAGGAGACAAAGTGCACATTAGTGTCTCTCGGTTGTAAGTCGTTAATCACATGACCATATGGACTCACTGCTGGTTCCAGCAATGGAAAAGCACATAAAAAAACAACTAAAATCACTAAGGTGGGGTCTTGGTGTTCTCATCAAGTGACCAATGAGCTTCTTTTAATGAAAAACTAACAAGATGTAAAGCTGATCTGAATGTTTCCATCACACTCAGCTGCATATCCTCACAAAAGCGGATTATAATCCATAGATTCCCTCATCAAGCATTTTTCCTGCCTTTACCTACATGAAAAGCGACATCAGAAAGCAGTGCCACAACAGCCTGTTTTTATTAAACATTATTTATTATTTCTACAGCAAATCTCGAGGGAAAGAAAATACACAATCATGCATATTCACAAGGCAAAGTTACTCCGCGAATTGTTCAACAACAGTTTCATGTACAACAGTAGAGAGAAAACTCAGAGGTGCAGGCCTTGCCAAGAAAAAGCAATTTTTTAAAACAGAAAAACAAAAAGAAAAGGTTAGAGTGGGCAAAGAAACAGACATTGAACGACAGATAATTGGAAAAGAGTGTTATGGATCTTAACCCCATTTAACTATTGTAGGATCAGCTAGACTGTAAGGTGCGTGAAAAGTGCCGGACAAGACAGACACATCTATAGCAAGTGCTACAGGAAGTGTGGGGTGAGAATCTGGACAAACTGACAGCTAGAATGCCAAGGATCTGCAAAGCTGTCATTGCTGCCTGTGGAGGATTTTTTTTTATGTAAACTATTTGAAGTTCTGAATATTTTTTTCAAATTGTAATTGTAATTTTTCAGGTTATTATTGTCCTGAATATACATTGTGATCAGTTCAATGCCACTTTGGTGAATAAACATACCAATTTCTTTTCATAAGAGCAAACTCCGTATAATATTCCAAAACCCTCACATTTTTGTAAATATTTGATCTTTTCATGTGACAACACTGAAGAAATGACACTTTGCTACAATGTAAAAGTAGTGAGTGTACAGCTTGTATAACAGTGTAAATTTCCTGTCCCCTCAAAATAACTCACAGTCATTAATGTATAAACCACTGGCAACAAAAGTGAGTACACCCCTAAGTGAAAATGTCCAAATTGGGCCCTATTAGCCATTTTCCCTCCCCGGTGTCATGTGACTCGTTAGTGTTACAAGGTCTCAGGTGTGAATGGGGAGCAGGTGTGTTAAATTTGGTGTCATCGCTCTCACACTCCCTCATACTGGTCACTGGAAGTTCAACATGGCACCTCATGGCAAAGAACTCTGAGGATCTGAAAAAAAAGAATTGTTGATCTACATAAAGATGGCCTAGGCTATAAGAAGATTGCCAAGACCCTTACACTGAGCTGCATCACGGTGGCCAAGACCATACAGCGGTTTAACAGGACAGGTTCCACTCAGAACAGGCCTTGCCATGGTCCACCAAAGAAATTGAGTGCACGTGCTCCGTGTCATATCCAGAGGTTTTCTTTGGGAAATAGACGTATGAGTGCTGCCAGCATTGCTGCAGAGGTTGGGGTGGGGTCAGCCGCACACTGCATCAAATTGGTCTGCATGGCTGTCGTCCCAGAAGGAAGCTTCTTCTAAAGATGATTCACAAGAAACCCCGCAAACAGTTTTCTGAAGACAAGCAGACTAAGGACATGGATTACTGGAACCAAGAGATGAGACCAAGATAAACTTATTTGGTTCAGATGGTGTCAAGCGTGTGTGGTGTAAACCAGGTGAGGAGTACAAAGACAAATGTGTCTTGCCTACATTCAAGCATGGTGGTGGGAGTGTCATGGTCTGGGGCTGCATGAGTGCTGCCGGCACTGGGGAGCTACAGTTCATTGAGGGAACCATGAATGCCAACATGTACTGTGACATAATGAAGCAGAGCATGATCCCCTCCCTTCGGAGACTGGGCCGCAAGGCAGTATTCCAGCACGACCCCAAACACACCTCCAAGAAGACCTCTGCCTTGCTAAAGAAGCTGAGGGTGAAGGTGATGGACTGGCCAAGCATGTCTCCAGACCTAAATCCTATTGAGCATCTGTGGGGCATCCTTAAACAGAAGGTGGAGAAGCACAAGTTCTCTAACATCCACCAGCTCCATGACGTCATCTACCATGAAGCTCTGGTGAACTCCATGCCCAAAGGGTTAAAGCAGTGCTGGAAAATAATGGTGACCACACAAAATATTGACACTTTGGGCCCAATTTGGACATTTTCACTTTGTTGCCAGAGGTTTAGACATTAATGGCTGTGTTGAGTTATTTTGAGGGGACAGCAAATTTACACTGTTATACAAGCTGTACACTCACTACTTTACATTGTAGCAAAGTGTCATCACATGAAAAGATATAATGAAATATTTACAAAAATGTGAGGGTGTACTCACTTTTGTGAGATACTAATTATATATATATATATATATATATATATATATATATATATATATATATATATATATATATATATATATATATATATATATATATAAAATCACACACACAAATAAATAAATAAATAAATACACACACAGAGATCAACAATAGCACAGTGAGGCACAAGTGTGTCATTGTATGAAGACCTTTTTAAAAGCCATGTATAAATACTACATATACATGCATGGCTAAAAGACAAGGAAAATATTATTATAGGTAAAAATTAAATTTCTCAGTTGTTTCCAAGTCTTCACTGAATTATTGTTAGATATGATGCATTCATACAGATACTGCAGAGTTTTGACTGAGAGGCAGATCTGTAATGAAAATCATACTTCACTGTTAATTAACTGGATGCTTGTTATCATTTCTATGCTTATAGATCCACCACACAGGAACATTTTTATTGTTTTTTTTTTCCTGCTAATTTTGGTGAGGCAAGTGTCTTATTTTGATCTTGTTTTCCCAGACCAGGTTGCTTGTTTCTCTTGCGAGATCTGGCAACACTACAATTGGTATTTCACCCACCCCTTAATGCAGTCATTTTAAAAAGAAAGTTATTAACTGTTATTTCATTCTAACTGGTTAAAATTTGCAAAAGAGGCTGGAGAACTTGAATGAAAACATTTCATTTTTAATCCCTGCATGAGAGGCTGGGTCATATACTAGTATCCCTTTCAATTAAAATCCCAGCAATTACAACACACCTTAATTAGAGCACTGGGTACAGTCTGTGGCTTTCATTTGTTAGTTCTTAGGAACAAAGTTGGCGAGAATACAAGCAAGCATAAAAACATTTATCTGAATGAAAGGAAACAAGCATTTAAAGTGAAGCCAAGACGGCTCAAAAAAGTAACAAGTTAAACTTGAAAGAGTGGAAAGATTAGAAGTGGTTTTGCTTTGGAATTGAGAAATGTTTCAACTGTCAAAGCTTTTGTAATCTTGAATAACTCTTTAATTTCCTATGGTAAAGCGGAGTGATCCGATTAAGCTTTAAAATGTCAGCAAGGCGACCTGCTAGCATGCTACTGTGAAGCGCAGGGAACAGGTTAGAGCTATACTGGCGGATAGGGCTGGGTATCGAGTTTGATACATTTTAGGCACCGACCAAATTGCCTCTAAACTATAGCGTATCAAAAAATTTGTCTTGTCGTTCGGTACCAAATTTCGATACCTAAGGGGTTAATCTTGTCAACGTCAGTGATAAGCATGTAGCATGCTAGATGTGAACAAATTTAAAATTGCCAGTGATTGGCTGGGTTTAGGAATCAAGGAACAACACTAGTTTACGCCGGTTACACCCAGAGAAGTGGCTCACACGTGAGGCTGTAGTGTGTATGCCTCCCAACCCCCATAGATGTAAAAGATGTGGAAAAGATCAAAAGTGTGGCTACATTTCACTAAGCTTGATGCCAACAGCATGCAATGCAATATTTGCGACAAGATAATTAATGCCAAGACTGGCAACACAACAAATCTGATGAAGCACTTGACAGTGCACAGAATAAATTTAAGAGCAGAATGTTGCTCCGCTTCAACTGCAAGAAGACCGAGCCGGTGCAGTCATCCAAAATCGGCTAACTTGTAGTGGTACACATTTGTGTACTTGTTAAATTAACGTTTCGGTGCGTGGTGACATAGTCCTATAAACTGGGACCAACATAATGTTAGATAATGTTTGGATGTATGGCTAAAAATAGCTATCTAAATCGATGCTAAAAAAGCTTTAAGGTTGACCGTGGCGGATCGCTCTAGGAGTCCGAGCTCCGTTAGCTGGGTGGTGTGTAGTATGAATAGTGCACAGAATACCTCAAGATATTGTGTTTAGCACACAGGCTGATAAAGAAAAATATCTGCCCCTTTTTCTATGACAACAGCAGATTTCCACACAATTCACAAAGCTCAGGCACAGCATGGGCCTAGTTGCAGACTTATCCGTTTATTTCAGAAAACCTATATATTTAGGTGTCAGTGCACAATGACATATTGATGTCATCAGTGTGACCCCATTATCTGAGCCATAAATGTCGACACAATGTCAAAATATACATTTCCACTGACGCTATAGTTTCCACTGGCACTATGACAAAGGTATAGCTCTGGCCTACAGACAGCACAGTAAGCCTCTGTTTCAATCACTCAGTATTTCGCCACCTGCTAATTAAAGTCAGACCTTGTGAGGGCAGGACTGGCCAGGTGACACTTCATAACAGCATTCAAACATGCCATGCAAATCATGCAGTTGAATTAAGAGTGAGAGATAAATTAATTGCTCTGTCAAACATTGCATTTGTAACGCTAAGAATCACAAATTATAATTAAGAGCAGGTTTTGTTTATGAACTAACAGCCCCAATATACAACATTTATTCGCTTAACAGTAGATGGTATTGTTAGGGCTGGGTATCGCAAACCACCAATTAAATTTAACAAGATGAATCACTATATCTTAACTGGATCGTGATTGAAAACTGCACTAGTGAGCAAGAAAGACCCAGTGTGTCTGCGGGAGAAATAGTAAATCTGTAGGTTCAGTTGCAGTCTCTCTCATGCTTCACAAAAGCGGTTCTTACAGCAATGCATGTCTTAGAGTGCACTTTAGACAACATGCTTCTTCATTACTGAAATAGGCATAATACGAATACACAAATAGTTAAAAATATCGATACAGGGATATTAAGTTCAGATTCAGTATTGTATAAAACATTCTAGCATATCTCGTAAGGATTTGGTTTGATTTATGGTACTGAATTCACAATTCTATCCTCACAAAAGCCTGTGGTTGTGCTAGAAAAAAATTGTTATCCATCATTTTGAGTTGTAAAATTTCTGTCTTGGTCTATTTTTACCCGTCAGAGTCTACAACATTCAGAGGCGTAGAATTCAATATAATGGCATATACATGACAGTGGATAGGCTTTAATTATGTTTTTTTCTACCTGTCAATCAGCCACCGTGCTAAAACAAGATTTTTATACTACTCCGGTTATGTGTGGCATTGAAAGGAACTAAACATCCGAATGAAAAATTTGAAAATGCACACATACATACATACATACAGGCATGCATAAAATGTCACAGATGAGAACCACACACACACACACACACACCTCAGAGGCTCTGATGCAGGTATTTGACAAAAATAACTGACAAGTTTGCTCCAAATGTCATGTTTTCTGTTAACACAACCCCTGATTTGTAGAGGAATACTAGCAAATGAAACGTGAATTAATAGACTGGGTGCATTTCTGAGTGCTCCAAGGCTGGGTGCACGAACAGAAAAGCATGAGATCTCATCCATGTCTTTTCAACATTAACAGATTGGCCGATTACAAGAGATGACACATTGCAGTAAGTTATACAGTACTCTTTCAATATAACCTTTGATATACATTCATGTTTTTTTTCATGCTACATTCACATTGGAGAGAGAGCACTGTGCCACTCCGTTTGAATGTGCAGCTGCCATGATCATACTGCCACACGAAGCATTAAAACAATATTTATTGTTTGGATTTAGTGTTAACATTGACATAATTTGAAGGCTGAGAATAAAGCCGAGGTTCTCCAAAACACTTCTGGTTAAAATGGAGCGTATTATGGGGAAACCATATATTACATGCAGTCTACATGCAATTTGGATCAAAGACAACTATGTTTGTGTTCTCTGGATAATACAGCCCACTTGAAACAAGCACAAGTTTTAATTTCAACCATTTTCACATGATAAATGTGGTCTCTCTCTCTCTCTCTCTCTCTCTCTCTCTCTCTCTCTCTCTCTCTCTCTCTCTCTCTCTCTCTCTCTCTCTCTCTCTCTCTCTCTCTCTCTCTCTCTCTCTCTCTCTCTCTCTCTCTCATAAAAAAGGAATTGTTGGTTGGAGATGGCTCAATCATTGCGTTCAATTCGGCTAGATAAAAGGCAAGTTGTGACAGCTCTGCTCATTTTTCCAAACTGTTTTTGAAAGCATTTACACCTGGTCTTTTCGTGATTGCATAGCTATACGATCAGTGAAAATGCATGAAGTGGCCAAGTGTAAACAAGCCCTAAGAGACAACTAGCTAAGTGACAAATAATACGACAAAGTGATCTCTTGTTGCCATTTGCAAATAATGTGTAGCTTGCTTTCTATTGGCCAGAGAGTAGTTCCCAATTACAGTCGTAGTAACAACTAAAATGCAGTTGGAATCAGATAACACTAAGTCCTGTAATTAATTACGGCAATGGGGCACAATTATATTTTCAGTATTAATTTCAAATTGGCATGCCACGCAATCGTACGTTGCCATACAGTGAGAGTGAACTTGTGGTTATCCAGAAAAGAAAAACAAACATGCATAATATTGCTGTAGCATAGCTGGATGGATAAAATGATTCTATCCTTACATTAATAATAGCCTCTACAAGACAAGGTCTGTTCTGATATGTAATGATCAGTGACCCTGCGGCAGAATGAATATGTAAATATTAAGATGTCAACTAAATGTTGCATTTGGCTGTGTATCTATAGTGTTGATGGTAGTTCTTTGTTATCTGTTAAAGGCCAGTTTGGTATTGAAAATGTAAACTTTTTATTAAGAGAACAAAAGTTTATAGTTCAACCCATATTTGTAATGTAATTCAATAACGTGATAATATCGTATACCATTACAAAAGCATCAGCAATTATCGTGACATGAAATTTTGATATAGTTATATTCCTAATCAGACTTGTGCCGGACGTTTGTTGTTTTCCTAACCACCGCCACTCCAAAAAAATAATTTTCAGACAGTGCTGGAAAATGTTAGGAGTTATTGTCTGCCCCTTTTACTTAGCGCAACAACACATGATAAAGCAATGGAACTAGTGTTGAAACATTTCAGGCTCAATGCAATATACCCAGAAAAATCAAATAATACTAATGCACTTTGAGTTTATGTCCAGAACAATATGCATAAAAATTAAAAAAAACTGTTAAAGTATGAAAAACGTATCATAACATGTATGATACGTTTTTCATATTTTAACTGTTTCTTTTTTTTATGCATATTGTAGCGGGGTTACTTTTAACAGTAAATATTGTGTATATCAAGACATCCAATAAATAGGAACTGACAAAATTAAGATACTTTAATTGAAAGCGTGAAATGTTTGGAGTGGGCTTATGAGGAACATGTGTGCCATTTAAGCCCAGGTGTTCTTAATAAGCCCACTATGCAAAGTCAATCTTTCACATTTTACAAAAAACTAATTATTTTAGATTATTTGAAGATTTAGACTGATTTCAGCAAGCTTTACTCATATTCAGACGATCCGGATAATTTTTTCTCTGCCTGTTCATTTTCTCCCTGCAATAGATTCAGTATTTAGAGTAGAAAAATAATTCAGTTAATAATTTTCCAATGGGTTCAAGAAGTTATTTGCTTAGTGGGCTTATTAGGAACAATAGGGGTCAATGGAAAATAAATCTCAATAAATAGTAGTCCATGTAAACATAATATTTTTTTCATGAATAAAAAAAAAAAAAAAAAAAAAAAACACCATTTCAAAACGTATATCATGTTTGTTATTGGTGTTTAAATTAAATAATGATTCTGCTTTTAGACTATGAGCAAACAGGTTTTTCAAAAGGGACAGTTTCTTAGAAGCCCACATGAAAAGAAAGTTATATTTCTGTATTAGAATCATAGACAAATCACTAAAACTTGTTTGAGCTCAAGAAGCTTCTAATATATTTTCACTGAAAGTGTTTATATATAGAGTAGACAATTTCAACAATGTATAAAAAAACAAAAAAAGGATGATGCACTTCCAGTAACATTACCAGAAAGCTATTTTAAAGAAGGCTCTCTCTGTGTCCCAAACTGAAATCTATCCACCCTAAGTTCCCAAAGTTACCCTGATGGTCAGCCATTTACAGTAGATTTGTGGAGCCTTGAACACTCCTTTGGCTAATATTGCCCACAATACCTTGCTCGAAGGAAGAGCAGTTGACCATTCGCTTGAAAACTAAAACTGTCATAAGTGAAAAAAAACCACAAACATGGCGGTAAGACGGACGGCACATCTTCACTTCATCATGATTTTATAACGTAGAAAGACTTTAAACGTTAGTTTTGTTAAATGCTGTGAAAAGAAACGACTTGTTCACACTGTCGAATGAAGATGCTGATTGGCTTGCGAACGATCAAGTGCATTGATCAGGAAAGTGTTTAAGTGATAAATAATCCTCATTTTCCCATCATGCATTCTTCTGTATTTGTACTGCTTATTGGGGATGCTGCGTGTTCTTAAGAGCCTCTTTCTCGAAAATAATCTTGAAGGATAAGTAACAGTACCGTATAGATTTTATACGGGATTATCACAAACAGAAAATGAACCAATTTAACACAATAGTGTGTTCTCATTTTACTTTAGTCATTTACTGCATCACTGAAATGTAGTGGAAGTCAGATTCTCTTTCAATTGACTGTTGTAATGATATAAACACTATATGATACAGCAAAAGGGGAGAAAACAATAAAAAAAATCAATTCAGCACAATTATCTACTTAACATTCAAATCATGTAGATAATTCAAGATTTGTACTTCAGTTAATGATGAATCATAAGATCACATCTAAATATAACTGGTATCGGTGTTATATTTCATCTGCAATACATTGTGAAAATTACACATTAAATAGAAATAAGTGATCTATCCATCTTTTTCCTGGGACAATGAATGTGGGTGGGACAAAATGGATCAAAAGTCATCCATTTAAATAAAACACTATTACCAGGAAGTGCAGATCCTTTCGGAACTCTCTATCACATGTGGTATATTTGTTTTATTACTGATGGTCAACATGAATACAAGAGCAGATTTCACATGGAAACACTGGCCAAAAGCACCTAGTAAAAACAGTGAAACACAGGTCTTTAATCACTGCATGTTCACACAAGAAAGAGGGAGTTGTGTCATCTGCAGAGAACTGCTATGACATGGTGCTGTTTTAATCTGGGATCAAACTGAAAATTCCTTCCCCCAAGATTTCAATCAAGGTCAGGCCAGTGTTTAAACCTAATGTCTACAGAGAGGTAACAAACCAATGGAGCTGCAGCTGTGGACTGCACACTGACTCTGCACTTTTTCCCATCTTAACCTAGAGAATACCTGCTCACTTCCAGTGACCGAAAGAAACGTGTGTGTGCAACTATTAAGGCTGCAACAACCAATCAATAAATATTGATAATGGAAATCATTGACAATTTTCATTATTGATTATTTGGATATTTGCTATGAGCATGGAGAAGCTCCATCGGTGACTTCACTTTACAACCTAGTGAAAATGTGTTGCATGATGAAACTCATTTGAAAAAACAACGGAGAGAAGCTGAAGCAGAAAAACACAACCCAAGTTGTCCAGCGCACAATAGCACTTTATAAACACTCCAAAGATCATAATAAACATACAGTTTCATGTGGAGTGATTGCTGCGTCAGGTGCATTGAAAGAGTGCTTGTACTGTTTGATGCATTTAAGAGTGGTTTCTCTCCAGCGCATGACTTACATTTTAATGCTATATTCTATGTTTTATAATGTATACACATTATGAATTCAAAATCAGGTGCATATTTCTGGGTATTTCACAAAACTGTTTGTTTTTACCACATGCGAGTCTCTGTTTAACTTCAACAAACGATCACGCGCTTCCACTTCAATCAAACCAATCACAATGGAGTAAGGGAGCGCAATCATTTTGATTAAACTGTTCTTTGAGGTTAGTAATCATGCAACATCATACCTCAACTCATGGATCTCTCTCACACACACACACACACTTTTTTTTAAATGTATTCCACTACAGATTACATACATTTCAAAATGTAATTTGTAATGTATTTTGTTAGATTACTCTAGGTCAGTAATGTATTTAAATACTTTGGATTACTTCTTCAGTACTGGTAGATTTTTTTTTTTTCACTTGTTTTGACTATAAAAACTCTGCCAGTACAGTAAGACAAAATACACATGTTAAAAACACATTCTCTGAAAAACCTAAATACCTTATGCAGTGTTGTTTCTAAAACAAGATTAATCAAATTGATCTTGTTTTAAGGATTTTTCGATATTTTTACAGGAAAACACAAAAATTATTATCAAGAATAAGATTTTTGCCCTAATATCAAAGGTCTTACTAGAAAAAAGAAATTATGATCCAACATGAATTTTGTTGATAAAAAATATGATTGCGTCTGGTAACGTGCATGTACAGTGGCTAGAAATAGCATTTTAGCTTAGCGTAAAGCTGACAATTTACACAATGTTTATTTCTATTTCTTGTGCTCCAAACTTACTTCAAACGCACTTCTATGTCTGCTCGTATGAATGTAACACATCGTAAGAAAGTGTTTCACCGCTGTTCAAATGCACTTTGGATCGCATCATTTATATGTATACATTTTTCCATCTAAATCGAGCAATTCTGTGATTTGGCAACAAAAAAAACAGCCATTTGGCTCCTTAATTTTCAGTTTAGGAGACAATGTATGTCTGGAGCCCTGTGCCCTTGTGCTTGGGTATCTGAATGAAAATAAATATTAAAAATATATATATATATAATTTGAATGTACAAATATTCAAACAAATATTGAACTGCTGTCATTAAGCTTCACAACGAACAGATGATCTTTTAACATTCGCATCCAAATGCACTCGATTGATAAACTCAAAATATTTGAATATTTTGCTAGAAGATCCCTTAAACCCCAATGACTATTTATGATAAAAAAAAAAGTCTTCTTCTGCCAACTTGGAAATAAAAAATAAAAAAACCACAACTGCAATGTACAAATGTGAATGTATATTGTGATAAATATTGAACATTATAAAAAGGATATTGTGATAATGTTTTTGGCTATATCGCCTAGCCAACTACCTGTTATAGCTAAACGTGACTTTAGACAAACTAAGAGAGACTTTTGCAAACCAAAGCAAATGTAAGATAATGATTATATACCATCAACAGGCGATGTTTTCAGTCTGCTGCACAGTCCATTAACGTCCCCATAAGTGTCATGGATTTTGTCTAATCCTTCTGCCCCCCGCAGTTCCATAAGAGAGCGCAGCTCTTTGAGCGAGCAGCCAAACTCTCCTTCATGATTGGGCTCAGCCACAGAGTTCTTCACCCCGCTGTATGAGTTGTTAGCCATCTCCTGGCTACACTGCTTCTCAGTCAGGGTGGAAAATGGCGTCCCAAAAGGAGAGCTATATCCTCAGGAGACAATGCCAATAGTTCCCATAAACAATGATGTCCTTCAGACGAGGAGGAAGATGCCCGACTGCAAGTGGCAGGATAATTCACAAGCCATTCCTCTCAGACTGTCCAGTTGCTTTCATTGTGAATGGAAAAATCAGCCCAAGGAGATCTGTGAAAATGGAAAGAAGAATATATTATGATTACTGTTCTTGAATGTTGAATTCACAAAAACAAAACCCAACTACCCTGTAAACCCTAATGTTGTTGTCATTACTGGAAAGAAAAAAAAAATTGTCCTACTTTTTTTAATATTTCATGATGTTTCCATGGTCAAAGAGAACATTTGGGGGCATTTGAATAGTTAAGGATTCATAGAACTTTTCGCTTTTTTGGACCATCGTGTTGGTACAAAAAAAAATTCAATTTCATTAAAATTTTCACATTTATTTGTAATTTTATTTATGTCAGGGTTGGTGAACGTCAGACCTCAGGGCCGTATAAGGCCCGCAAGACCATATTACACAGCCCGTGAGGCCATTTGAGAAATAATTGATTCAAATAACCTGAAAAAACAATTCCTTTCAAATAATGTTTAAAAATAATTTTAAATAACAGAAAATATTGTATAATAGACAGACCTTTTAGTGTTTTTGGTGTGCAAGCATGCAACGGAATGTACATGAATTTCAACCTACAATCAGAAATTGCAAGCAATTGTATGGCCCGCGAATAATTCGTAAATACTCGAATGGCCCTTAAATGGAAAAAAAGATTCCCCACCCCTGTTTAAGTAGAAACAATATTGCGTTTTGCACTTTAGAATGTGCAGCGAAGATCACCATGAATTACTCTGTATATTGAAGCATGTCATTCTGCGTTCAGGATGTTGTGCTGCTCTGTATTTGAGCCTTGTTTCTAACTTTATTTAATAGTTTTGTGCAATGTTATAGTTGTTTAGCCTATTTATTTACTATAAATATACTTTAGTTACCCACATTTAAGTGCTGTGCTTATCATCTGTACATCTCTGTGAAATGTATCTGATTGGGGTCATGTGAACAGAGCCTTATTATACATTATTATCCTTAACTCGACTCGTTCATTCAACCCACTGACTAGTCAATCATGACATTTCTTTTGACTTACACATCCCTAATACAGAATAAGGAAACTAGCACTATAAAACTGAAGAGAAAGCCTTTTAATAACACCCAACCATTCACAGTGAGACCACAGTGAATACAGACAGTGCTTAACCATCTTGTATCTATAACATAACCTCAAACCCAACAACACACTAGCAGATCTCGCAGTGAATAGGGTGACCCTCTACTGCACTACAGATATAAGAAAACGAATGTTCCCTTCAAGGAAGGGCCAGCTGACATGATCAGTTTAGTAGCCAGTAGGGCTAACTCAAGGACAGTCAATCTGGCATCAAAAGATCCACAATCAAGGCTCTATATAGTTCTCAGTGCTGCCTGCGTCTCAAAGCCACATACTTGTCCATGTGCTCGTGCATACAAGGTAACCGCCTCATTCTGAAAACACTGGCATACAGTGCATTCATTATCCATCTTTAACAGGAAGATTTCATTAAAAGATGTTCTTAGAATTATAATCAAGAAGTATAATAACTGGTTTAGGGTCAGGGGTGATCTGTGCGGATTAAAAAAAAAAAGGACCAGTTGGGTGAAAAGGTAGAGGCATGGAAATTTTGACTGAAGGGGAGAAAGATGATGTGGTTAAAAATGCCTTTTCTAAGTAGGGCTGGACAATACTACGATGTTATTGGATATCAACGATATCTTACAAAGATCCCAATGCTGACTGCAACACTACATTGACAGATGATCAACAAATCGACAATATCGGGCAATGCCAAAACCATGGATCTGGGATTTCATTTTCATTATGCAGCATTAACTGTATTCCCAAAACAAAATATAAACACAAATGGCAGCATTATTTTGTGAGCACAAGGTAATTCTTTAGGCTTTATTAATATTATTATCTTATTCTTAATCTGTAGGGTATTAGTAATTTTCCACCTGTTGTCGGTGACATGCTTGTGTGATTGCAAATGGGGCCAATGGATTTGGGGTAAAATTAGATTTTTTGATCACTTCTATTATCAATTAAATATTTTTTACATATTGCCCAGCCCTATTTCTAAATGGAAAAAAAATATTCACTTGCAGCAGGACATTTTCAAAGTCAACAAGCTCAGTTTTAAAAAAACATTTAAAACTGGAAGTGAAACACCCAACCGCTTTACACTGTAACAATTAGCTATTTTGCCCTTTTGAAGCAGCAACATTTTGTGGCCCAAAACTGAATGCTTTATCACGTCACAGGGAAAACAATTATGGGTTAACAAAGAACTTCCAAATATGACTGGCATGTCAAGTACTTAAGTAATGCATTTTATGATCTGATACAACAATTCTCAAAATACGTGTTCACAAACTTGTGTACGTGACTTATGAAACAACCCATAACAAAACTTGTGTAGAAACATGAGGGATAACTTCAGGTTTCAAGTAAGATAACCTTTCAGTACCTCTACTGCTCTTAATTATCATCTGTGAATGGCTGTTTGGCCAAGATGAGGGAAGTGCCAAACCTTTGCTGTGCTGTGACAGTTTCAGGTCACATGTCACAACAATTGAAGATCCAGTCACAATGATTTTCCAACTAACAGGTACCATGGTATGGTTGAGCAACAGCAACTCTATTGTTAACCCTTGCCATACAGACTTGACTTAATTATTTATAATGAATAATAATAACAATTATTAATATTATTCAGTAGTCATTTATTTATTTAACAATTTCTTAACTTGCTCGTGGCATTATAAGGCAGGTTAAACCCTCAACCCTTTATTTTGGACATAGCTTTTATTTTGAAAACTAAAGGGAACAGAAGTTTCTGTTCTATGTAGTCATTTGACAACAGCCTTTTAATCCCGTGATATGCTTTCTTCTGCCTTGCCGTCTGCAAAAACCTGCTGCCACTGGCTTATTTTAAATTTGCATAGTACATTTTAGCAGCCAAGCATAGACGTTACTCAAATGTGGAATTAAAAATAATTCTGAGGCGCTTTGGGCTCCAGATAGATACATTGTGTATTGAGCGCAGAACAGCTCTGAAACCACATTTAATGAAATTCCAGCACTCGCGATTTGATAATCACACTGGATCATATTGCATTTCGATTTTGTTTCAATGAATCTTTCAGCCATATTATAGATTACACCAGTGTTTCCCAACCACTGTGCCACGGCACACTAGTGTGCCGTGAAAGGTTGTCTGGTGTGCCGTGAAAAATTAGCAAATTCCACAAAATAAATAAATGGGTGAAAAAAAGAAATAATATTTTCAGAGCTCCAAACTGCTCACCTTTCGGAGAAATTCACCATTTTGAAACAGGGCTGGGACAACGCATCGACGTCATCGATGACGTTGACGCAAAATATGCGCGTCGATTCGTCAGACCTAAAACAAAGATGGCGGCGCCGGCGAGTAGTAGCAACACGAGTGGCTCCTCAGACTATCAGAAGTGCAAGGCGGCATGCACTCGTTCCTCTAAAGTATGGGAATTCTTTAATTTAAAAGGAAACAATTCAGTGATATGTCGTCTTTGCAAAATGGAGATGGCCTTCCATTCTAGCACCACGGCAATGCACCAGCAGATGACAGAGCACCGTAAGTTTTTTTTTCAACTCCCCACTTTGCACTCGATGTTGGAGTAGGCTATAATACGTTGTCGACACCTAAAGTTTTCGCTTATAGCTATTAATAATGCGCTTATAGCTATGAATGTCGTGAAAAATACATAGAGGACACTGACAACACGCTGACAGACAGGACCAAGCAGGTAACATTTAATAAAGTCTCAACTTTCAAATTTGGTCATTCAAAGAAAATTAAACCATAAATAGGCCTACTATTTTGTGGCTCTTTAATGTGTCGTGACAGATTGCCTCAGTTAAAGCTGCTCGTGAACCGATCATCTTTTCCTTGGTTAATTTATAGCATCAAATAGGCTAAACATGAATGTAGCCTACATCAGAAGGACGGTTGTTTTAACCGCAGAAAGATGTCAGTACAGTAGCCTACAATCCATTATTCAAATTCAAATCCACCGACGTTAATCCTCTCTCTCCTGACTACTTTGTCGGACAAAAATGGCGTATTATGATTGATTGATCAGATCGCCAGTCAATCAAACTCCCGGAAAATGTTTTTTTTTTTTTTTTTACATTTTATACACCCCCACCCCCGATGAAACCGGTATTACCGGTGTTGTCACAAGTCGATTAATCGAATCGAAACGGACTGGGAAAAATGAACCGTTAGATTAATCGATGCATCGGAAAAAAATTATCGCTAGATTAATCGTTTAAAAAATAATCGTTTATCTCAGCCCTATTTTGAAAGCATAATCGGTCACTTTTGTGATTGTGAAGAGCAATGATTGATGTGCAAAAGTGAGTGATATTTATACAAGTTAAGTGTCTTTCACATGACTCGCATCAGCGCTGCAAAATACATTGAAGTCTATGAAGTGACGTCACTTTACACCAAAGAGTTTTTCACACACACGTTTCTGCTTCACCAATAATGTCTTTGAGAGTACTAAACACAAGAAATATTTAAAAACTGTCTCTTCAAAAAAACATTTTTGAAGAGACATTGAATCTCATAATTACTTTTAATTAAATATTACCTTATCCTTTATGAATTTCAGAGACCCCAGTTATTGAACTAATTTAAATTCACCAAGAAAACGCTTAGACATAAACATAAACGAGTCCTTTTATTACTTTGTTATCAAAGCAATTGCAAGCTTTTTTCTCTCTTCCAAATACATGTTCTCAATTTTTATTTTGCACAGTGCACACCTCCTGCTTTTTTACATGGCAAACTTGTAAAATCGCCCCTCTGTGACGCTTTCTGCAACTCTTGTCATGCGGCACATGACGCTGGGTTCATCCTCCAGAACCAAATTAAAAATGCCACGAGAAGTCGTCTGTCCGAGGCAAAGACACAAAATCTAATGACAATTGCCTCAGCATCAGTCTCCCTTGATGAGTTTGATTACGCACAGAGGAGCACCCCGTTTAAGTTGATGCGGACCAGGTGGAGGTTGAGTTGTCAATAGAGTTGTCGATACGGTTCATTTTTTACGTGTTTTGTTCATATTTTAATCGTTTATGTTTTTTTTTTTATATATATTGTATTGTTCAAATGTCGTGTTTTAGTGGCCTCTGCTGTCACTGTGGGGGAAAAAAAACAAAACACACGAATCTGCTTCGTGTCTCTATTGTTCATCTGTTCTCTTCATAAATAAATAAATGCTTAATCTGCAATAAGCTTGTTCTGTAAACTCATGATTCAAAATGAAAATGTGAACGAAAATAAAAGCTATTAAAAAGTTCTTATTAAAATATGAAAATTAAAATTACTGAATGAATTTTTACGACCATGTCCGTTAATATGACGGACGAGGTCGTCTAATTTTTTTAACATTTTTGCATAGCCGAATTTCAAACATTACACGTAAACACGCTACTAAGATGGACAGAAAACATGGACAAGTTCTTGAAAAGGAAAAATATTAATGTTGGTTAGCCTACGTGGGATAATGGTGTGCCGTAGAATTTTTTAGTCGTAAAAAGTGTGCAATGGCAGAAAAAATGTTGGGAAACATTGGACTACACTGATATGCATAAATACTGATAATACAAGTATATGAAAAGAACTGTATGACAACCACGACAAAGATAGCACCATTTTTTTTTCTCTGTGTGATGCATTTACACAGTAAAAAATTTAGTCACCAATCAATCAAACCTCTAAACTACACATTTCACCATGCACCAATCATCACCTGGGAATAATGTTAGAAATGTTTGTCAAAACTGCCCCTCTAAAACAAACTGTAATGGAGGTAGTGGGAACCGGCTTGACAAATCACGTAGACATTTATTGTTGCAATTTTCAGTCGCACACAATAACACACTAACACATCAACAAACACACAGCTTCAGGCATCTCTCTCTCCACATCTGCCGCAGTCTCCTCTCCTTAAATACTCCAACCGCCCCTCACTGGAACACTCTACCCATACCCCCATTGCCAAACTCAGGCCCTGGAATTCTCCAGGCTGCGACTTACTACTGCTCGGCCCCGCCCTGCTCGCCACACAAACCCTGTTAAGTATTTGAAAGCAGTAGTGGTGAGGTTCCAAGAAAACCAAAGGAAAACCCTCTTGGTCTTGGTTGGCAACTGGAGACCCTATACTGTAAGAGCCAACTTCATGCAAGTCAAGGGCAGCAATTCCAGGGATCCCTCTGCAGTGAGTGAAGCTGTCGTTAACAGGGTATTATTAGCAGCTTCAGACTGCCCACTCCCATCCCCCTCTCTGGCTGTTGCTGAAGTGTGTCTGGCCATTTCTATGTGGAGGGTACAATACAGTCATTCCGCCTTTCTTATGCTGCATAGCTCAGTGCACTTAGGTCCACTTCACACCACTGGCTGGGCACTTCTTCAATACCCTCAGACACCGATCCAGCCAACTCACACCAGCCAGCCACATAAAACAAAACCGCTCAATAAACTAGTCCTAAAATTGTGAACCTTGTTTAGGATGGCCATCAAACAACTTGTATCCATCACACTGATAAAATAAGACACCACTTAGTAGGGATGCACCGATCCGATACCTGGATCGGTATCGGCTCCGCTACTGAAGATTTTAGATGGATCGTGTATCGGTCCGACGAGGCCGATCCAAATCTGATACTGTGTATTAGTCATGTACGTTAATGTCAAGCTACAAAAATGTCAAAAGAACCATTAAAACACCATTAAAGTAGTTCCTGCCGGTGAAAAACATCCCTCAGCATGATGCTGCCACCACCATGCTTCACTGTAGGGATGGTATTGGCCAGGTGATGAGCGGTGCCTGGTTTCCTCCAAACATGCTGCTTTCCAATTTTGAGTGTCATGGCAAAGGCTGTGAATACTTATGTACATGTGATTTTTTTGTTTTTTTAATAAATTTGCAAAGATTTCAAACAAACCTCTTTCACATTGTCATTATGGGGTATTGTTTGTAGAATTTTGAGGAAAATAATGAATTTAATCAATCTTGGAATAAGGCTGTATCATAACAAATTGTGGAAAAAGTGAAGCGCTGTGAATACTTTCCGGATGCACTATATATTACTATATATTACTTTTATAATATATTATTATTCGTTTGCAAATGATAATAATATTTAAGTTGAATGGGTTGAATAGTGATGAATCGGTTAACGGTTTCATGGTAAACCACGATAAAATTCCCTGACGGTTAGTATTACCATGTCACGTTTAATTATCATTAAAAATGTGTGTGATTAAAGTGATTTGTAAAACTCCAATAAATGCTGTCCATTTAGCATGAAAACATGGCGCGAGGCAATGACAGCGCTTCGGAGAATTTCCAACCATCCAAGAAGACCAAATCAGAAGAGTGGTCACATATTGGATTTTATAAGAATTAGATGATGGAAAATCTGTCTGCAAAGATTGCCAGAGGAAAGTCGCTGCGAAACGGGGTCATGCGTCCAATCTGGCAAGTCATCCTCGTGACAACCATCCATCACTTTATAGTGCACGCAAGGTAAGTGTGACCGGCGGAGGACGGGGCCTGGTTGTGATTTTACACACCCGGCCCCTGATCAGGCTAATCAAGCATCCAAGAGGGATAAAGGCCGACTGCGGACAGTGGTGCGATAAAGAGAGAACGTTTACGGGCAGCTGTCTGTCCTATGTGTGTGTTTGTGTCTTTTGGTTAAGTTCTTCATTAAACTATTATTTATATTGACAAGCCGGTTCTCGCCTGCTCCTTTCCATTGCATTCCATTACAGTAAGTTCACTTTTAGCAGAGTGCATGAGTTGGGGAACAGTATGAAGAAAAGTAAATAGTTGGACAATATTTAATTGGGTTGAAATAATTTAACTTGTAAAAAACGCAAGCTTCTGCAAAGGAAAAAGTTCCTAGCACTTGCATCCCTTTGAGCCAAGACAAACGAACAAGAAAACAAGACAGTAACAAATAACAAATATGTGCAACATTTAAGTGATACCACAAATACACGGCTTTTCAAATAATTATGGGGACATGAAATAGTGATTTGAGAGCGTTTTAAAATTGTACCTGTTCTTCAATTATTTTATAATCCGTTGCAGACTACAAAACAATTGTCCAATACAAATACTGAAGTCCTCAGATTTCATTTTCAATACAATCGATAACTGAAATGAGAGAGCGTGAGACATGAAAGAAGCCGGAGTTTCAGGATGAGTGACCAGAATCAAGAATTTCAGAGAGCTTTGTAATAACATGTTATGTACGGCAGTATAGTCACCCATCCAACATATGATCATTTAAAGGTTAATAATAGCACAAGTTAATAATAATAATAATAACAAAATGTAACCACACCAATAATAATAATTATTACAATACTTTATTTGCCATTTCCTTGTTTACTCATTTTATTTGTCGTTTGTTGATTTTCAAATATAAAACCTGTTTAAATGATTTCAATGTGTGTATCAGTACTTTTTGTAAATTTTAACAACACTGTGATAATAGTTTTGTTCACGATAATAGTGATCTGAAATTTGTATACCATTACATCTCTAGTCCAGATACAAGTTGAAAATTGTTTGCAAAAAAAAAAAGTGCTTCTTTTCTACTGATGACTTACACTGTAATTACTGTTCATTTTGCTGCTACATTATCCGGTATACTAGTTAATAATAGTGTTTCTTAATAACCTACACATTTATATTGAAATTATGTGTAGTTCAAGGTTTGTGTTTCTTTACATATTAAAAGAGCACACCCAATTAGTTCAACAAAATAATATAAAAGATATTCTAAACTGATTATGCAAAAAACAACACTGGTATCGGGAGATACGGAGATTTCCGATATTGGAAGAGAAAGTGGTATTGGTGCATCCCTATCACTTAGCCTATACCTTTCTTAAAGGTTCCGTGCTTTCATATTCTCACCAGCACCAAGAAAAGCATATCAATGAAGATTTCATTGACTAAGAAGTGATGACTATAACAATTAATTGCTATAAAATAATGTGTTGTGAAAGTCAACTGGTTAACGGATGTGTTAAACAGATCAAGTCCTTTTCACTATAATGGTTTACTTCTGTGTCCATGAAGAGAACCAGTTCACGCTGATGTTAGTGCATTGGTATGATCGGAACCTATTTTCATGTTGGAACACAGATTTTAGCTTTTTTATTTATTTAAAGAAATGGAGGGGCAAGTCAAAATAAAAAATTCTGTTAATCAATATTATAGCACACATGCTGTTGGTTGAGTTTAACTTGTATTGAACCCGGAATATTCCTTTAATAGCTCAGGACACTATTTTTAGCTGTTTATAACAGCTTCCGTGGGGTTGAATGTCACCTCAGATTAATTTGACACCAAGTCAGTGGCCTATTGCATAAAAAAAAAAATACTAGAGAGAGGGGCTTACCATCTTTCCACACCACTCAGAGTGGAACAAATTACAACATTTATTTTCATTACTATAATATTACAACATCTCACTTGTATTTTACTCTCATGTGCATTAGGGTTGGGCAATATGCAAGAAATATTTTCATGATATCATTCAAATATATATATATATATATATAAAATCGTCAACCCCACCTTCCGAGGGATCTGTCATTATCTATTGATTTTACTTTAAAAATGTAATTATTTATTAAAACACAAAAACTTGACCAAAGATATGTATACATACAAATTCCACTTCAAACGAAACAAAATGCCATTAAAATAAAGTGGTAAAACAAAGTTATACAAGCACCTCGCCATATCAAACCATTTACCGTCTCTAATTTCCAATTACACAAGTCTATGACAACAGGCGGAAAATTCCTAACACAAATAAAGATCTTAAGACAATAAGACCTAAAGACATTTAGAGATATTTATGGACCTGATTCAGTGACGTCACTTTTCTCACAGCCGGCTTATTTATGACATTAGGAGGAAACAATGGCGGTGAATGGAGAAAAAAAAAAATATATAAAATCTGTAAAACAATATCAAGAAATACATTAAAAATTGCTTTTGATCCATGGCAAGTCCCAGGAACATTCATACAGGACTTAAGATGGCACAAATACAGCCAAATTGTACTTTTGCAGACATTTAAACACTATTCATATCAGTATATGGCGAGTCTGATGTGTCCAGCAAGTACACCTGCACATCACCGTAAAAATCTCTCATTCAGAAGTTACAAATGTTTAGTGTTGTTTTCAGGTCTGATAAATTTGTCACAATATTACAAAACATCGGTGATGATCCCATCTGTATGAAGAGTTGCTTTTAACTCCTGAAGATGGCTTTTCTCACATCCATTAAAAGGCAAATGGAATTTTGGCCGGCACGGTCATAGGATTTTTTTTTAGCAGCAGTGCTGTAGTGTTTGCGTCCATGAGCCCATAATGCCGGACTCGTATTTACACACATCGGTGGAGAAATAGCATTAAATGACCTTAGAATCTTAGAATTCATGTTTGCCTTGTCCTGTTTGTTTACTGGGGGCTTTTGAAGGGCTCTGGATGCCTCAGGTGGTAAAATGTTATAAAACATCTGAACATTTACAAGAATCTTACGTAAACCTCAAAGGGGGTTACAATTCCTTCCTCTAGCTTTATTCAGATAGAATGTTTTTATAAAGTATATAGCCCAATTATGGTCCTCTGCTTCAGTTATTTGTTTCGCAGCAAGACGTGATACAATCATGTGCTGAGTGACTTACATTTAATGTTGTTGTTCATGGCAGATACCTTTAACAAAGACTGTAACAGGTAATTAAAGGGCAGTTCACCCAAAAATTACATTTCTGTCCCCCAAGACTTTATGAATTTCTCTCTTCTGTGGAACACAAATGGAGATGTTAGGAAGAATGTTAGTTCCAGTCACCATTCATTCTCACTGTTTTTTCCCATATATTCTCCCCAACATCTCCTTTTGAGTTCCACGGTAGAAAGGAAATCATAAACGTTTGCACTCACTTTAAGAGTACAAGTCAATACCCACCAATTACATTAAAATGGCAGTTTAATGTTGACAAAATACATTGAAAATGTTAACAGATGAAATCCTGAGAGACAAACTTGCTTATATTATATGTATATTAAAGACAGAAAAGGATGTTTTTTCATATTATTAATATAGTATTTATATTCCTATATTATGCTTTTTTATATATACATACCATTTAAAATGTACTGATTCTCAGGGCAGAGAAAATACCTGTACAGGTCAAATGGAGCTCCAGATAGATGGAGATGACAGAAGTAACAGGTGTTAAATTGTTTCTCTTCTCCTTGCAGTAGATTCTCTTCACCCAGAGTAGTTCTGGTAGCAGTTTACACAAAGCATTTTTGCTGTGTCTGCCTTTCTTGCCAAAGGTGCTGTAATATGATATGAGGGAGTGACATGAAAACGCTATGCGATATGAAAGGCAGGAAAACTAGATTGACGTTGCGTGCTTGCAATGTTGACAGCTTTGATTTGTTGATTACAAACATGAGTGATAGTTTTAAAGTTTTATCGCATCGCTCGCTTACAGAGACGTGGTACAACACCATTCACACATCGAATCTTAAGTTCAGTAAATATGCGACAAACTTACTTGTGACTTTCTGAGTGCGCTTATAAGAGACTCAACAAACAATCTGTATGGATTGGTTTACCAATGTGATGCTACATTAAATTGTATAAATGTGTGAGGTAATTCCCCACATTCTGAACGTGGAACATGTGGGAATTATTAAATTTCTGTGCAATACCTGCAATCCCGCGATGATATACAGACCCTGTGGGTATCCTGCTTCTCCGTTGCAGGACACGCTCACGTTGGACTGCTATACGGTGATATCAGTGTGATTACGTGCGTGTATTTGTGTGCGATTGTGGTGGGTTCCTATTTGTTTCATAGTACCAGCCCCATTCATCAGCATGCAGTGAAAAAAATGCACAGCTTAATGGACCTAGCAAGAGATACATTGCATAAAGAATATTAATGAACCATGCGAAATCTCAGCAGTGGCGGTGCACCGCTGCTGATTGGATATAGGGGAAACATTGATATATATCACAGTTAGTTCCGTTCCTCGAATCTGATTGGACGAGAGACGTTCCATGAGCACTGATGGTGTGACAGCATCAGCGCTCAGACACTTCACTGTGTGTATCACTCCGCTTGCGTTCATGCTGTTCTAAACTAAAGTGTAAGCATATGTTAAGCGTTACTGTCTTTATTTTTGAAATGACATATGTTAGCCAGCAGGTGGTGGCAAAAGCTCATTTTTGTTTGTAATATGAGCCAGTTGGTGACGTAAAGTGAATCCGTCATTGTTTACATACTACCCTGAAATAGAGAGAAATACCCCGCTTGGATGTCTATATTCCACTGAGAAAGCTGACCTTCAGCAAGCTGCAAGTATCTCTGATTGCGTGTGGCAACAAGTGATCGCACACTCTCCATCTCTCTCTCTCTCACACACACGCGCACACACATCCAGCCGTCTATCCTAGTTTATCCAATGACTTGTTAGAAACAGCACAAGCCATGATACTATTTCTGAAGTGAACATTTTGAATTACTTATGGAGAATTGGACACAGCATTTGTTTTGAACCAGCAATGGCAGATTCTGGTTGCGTAATAAAGTAGTTCCATACACAAATGCGTTTTTATGACCGTCCTCAGTTTTTCCAATTTTTTAAAATGTACTTGTTCATTGAACTGTTGTATATAAGCAATATCACACTCGCAATCGTGCTATATGGCCCTACATCAGCACTGCTGTAATTACCTACGGCACTTGGAATCACTACAGTGCTGATGTAGGGCCTTATCGCACTCTTGCTCATGTGATATTGCTTAAATATTTACACGCATACAAAGCTCTGGAAAAAATTAAGAGACCACTGCAAAATTACCAGTTTCTCTGGATTTACCATTTCTAGGTATGTGTTTGAGTAAAATTAACATATTTGTTTTATTCTATAAATTATGGACAACATTTCTCCCAAATTACAAATAAAAATATTGTCAAATAGTGCATTTATTTGCAGTAAATGACAACTGGAAAAAATAACAAAAAAGATGCAGTGTTTTCAGACCTCGAATAATGTAAAGAAAACAAGTTATTTGATGGATGGCCACAAGCTATCAAACAAAGCTGAGCTGCTTGAATTTTTACATCAGGAGTGGCATAAAGTTTCCCAACAGCAATGTGAAAGACTGGTAGAGAGCATGCCAAGTCGCATGAAAGCTGTGATTTGAAAATCAGGGTTATTCCACCAAATATTGATTTCTGAATTAAGCTAAGTTAAAACATTAGTATTGTGTCGTTTAAAAATGTATATGAACTTGTTTTCTTTGCATTATTCGAGGTCTGAAAATACTGTATCTTTTTTGTTATTTTGACCAGTTGACACAGTATTTTCAGACCTTGAATAATAACAGAGAAACTGATCATTTTTAAGTGGCCTCTTTTCTTATTTTATCCCCTTTTCTCCCCATCTAGAATATCCAATTCCCACTACTTAGGTTACTCACCTCAATCCAGGTGGCAGAGTACAAGTCTGAGTTGCCTCCACTTCAGAGACAGTCAATCCGCACATCTAATCAAGTGGCTTGCTGTGCATGACACCGCGGAGACTCACAGCACATGGAGGCTCATCCTTTTCTCCGGGATTCACGCACAACTTACCACACACCCAGTTTAGAGTGCCCACCCATAATCGCAACCACGAGGAGGTTACCCCATGTGACTCTACCCTCCCTACAGCTGGGTCAATTTTGGTGGCTTAGGAGACCTGGCTGGAGTCACTCAGCCCGCCCTGGATTCGAACTCACAAATCCAGAGGTGGTAGTCAGCATCAATACTCGCTGAGCTACCCAGGCCCCCCTTTGCAGTGGTCTCTTAATTTTATCCAGAGCTGTTTATATATTTATAGCTAGTTTATAGCTGGATAATGAGAGTTATTCTTGCACACATAACAGTTAAAAGGCCATTGAAGCTCATCTGACAGAGTAAAAGGTTAGTTTATTTAATGTTAAAAAGTAAATCATTTAAAAATTAGACCATTCCCAGTTTTTCCTGAAGTTAAATCATAATGCCATGCTGTAATAAATCACATCTGCAGAAAAACATTTAGCCTAGCTCTTAAAACCGAGGCACCACATAAGCATATGAGGGCAATTTTTCTATAAGCTAGCAGCACTGAGCCATTTAACAAACAGAATACCAGACTGCACTTTGAACAAAACAATCAAGGTACTTTGCTCTGTGTTGTCTCTGGAAAACCGGTCTCTGTTATCATGCATCAGGAAATATGTCATGCTGTGGTGCTTCTCAGCTGTTTTATACAGTTTGTATCCATTATAAATCTCCTTATAAACATTTTTAACTCTCAATGATCCTCCTCAGGGGTCAAGTCAACAGTCATGTCAAAGGTCAGTATACACCTAAAGCACTTTTTGCAGACCTTTCCAGCCAAAACAAATGTACACTGCAATTACCAACATAGCATAGTTTTAAAAACAAATACACATTTCGAAGATCTGAGGTTTGTTTTGTGGCAGAGAAACACTCAAGGTCAAATCCAGCATTGCTGTCATATAGCGAGGTATTATAAGGGGCAATAGACGCTTGTGCTAAAGCAACAGGGCAGCAAATGTGTGTGTGTGTGTGTGTGTGTGTGTGTGTGTGTGTGTGTGTGTGTGTGTGTGTGTGTGTGTGTGTGTGTCAAAGAGCAATGGTCCTGACACGCCACTGAAGGGTCCTTACAGAGGTAAAGCAGAGGGGTCTATCTACTAAATTCCAAGTGCCACATTCAATTTTAACACATAAGGCAGACAGTGCGTACAATATCTCAGCCGATTAGGTAGGGTGCATTGTGTCTTGCACATCTGCTCCTTCAAATTCGATTCTAGCCATTTTGACGTGTCACACTGCGCTTGTAAGTTTCAATGCCAAGTCACACTTGACAGGAGGAATTAGGACTGTATCCTACAACTGTAGAAATGAATGCGCCAAGCTTAACGCTGCTCAACAAGCATATCATCCGACTGAACGCAGACAGTATTAAAATACATACCCACATGCGGTAACTGACAAAGCAGGTAATGGTTCAAACAGCAAGTTGACAGCTGAGGCGTTCTCGCAGTTGGCTTAAGCCGGCTAGCTCCACCGCTAGCGGTCTCAACTCAAGTCCTCCTGTCAAGAAGGGTGTATTGCTGTAATCTTGATGACAGCGTCGCACCTAAACTATCTTTCGTGAAGCTGGACTGGTGTTCAACTTTCCACCTCAATTTGTGTGGCTGTTCAGGTAAAACTCAAATGTACTGCTGGCTAATGTCACAAGCCCCTGACCATCCAACGAGACACACGAGTCCGTTACAAGATAGAGACAGTCGCTTAAAAAGCGGAACACATTAGCTCGTTTGACAGCCATTAAATGACCGAACTGTCGATAACGCTTGCTTTAATAAACTACCGTTAACTGCTGTGTTATAGGAGGGATTTAAACGCCCTATGGCGGGTAAAACGACATTATCTACTGTCTCCACGGGTCACCCGGTCTTAGAAAACGTCTCGAAAGCACACAACAGGAGAACAGTAATGCCTGGTCCTTCCATTGTTAAAGGGATATAGCTTCTTTTTTTATCCGAGTGTTTGTAAAATAAATGTCGTATCGCGTGTGTCGCTGTAGAAACAAGGCGCGTGCGGTCGAACACATTTCAAGAGCTTCATACGTCAAATGCAACTTTTCAGCGTGCAGTGCACGAGCTCACCTCATCCCTGCATCTCAACATGGAGCGACAGCATTAAACCCCCATTGATTTTCCAGGCACCCGCCTCCCTTGCGGTGACAATAGGCAGCTGTGTGTTAAAAATGCACAGCAGTCACGCTGCTTTCTTGCCAAGTAGCAGGAGTTTCCTAGCCAATTTGGCTAGCTGATAATAACGCAGGCTAGCGGGCAGTACGGTGAGGTGAGCAAAGGCAGACAATAGGCAGAGATAAAGCAGGAAAACGATGCATTTCACCAGCTCATCACCTCAAAATACAGCAATGACCTAAACAGGCATGCAAGCGAGAAATGAGCAAATTACACTCACAGTGCTCTCCGAACGGTGCCTGGGACCCCCCTCGCTCTCTCGATCTCCCTCAGACTCACTCTGCCGTCTATCTAGCCGCTCCAATCTGCAGAGAAATCCCTCCCACAGGCGCGCGTCGCCTGAGACATGTGATGCACGTCAGTAGGATTGGCACTGACATACAGGAGGACCCTCATTGGATCGGCTGAGATATCAGTCACACGAGAAGACCCCTCTTCGCAGCCCCATTTGGTCTTATACGTGTTTATTAACATAATTTTCAGAGATGTTTATGAGATCGGTGAAATGAAAAATAGCTTGTTAACTCTGATCGTTTTTATTTTGTTTACTTAATACACGATAAGCTTCAAGCACGGGCCGGTATCGTTGGCTCCGCCTACATGGACGAGTCTTTCCCCGGCGGCTAATTAAACCTGACGTCATAATTTCCATGACGCTCTCTCCTCGAATCTGTTGTATTTGATTCGCAGTGTGCAGAAACTCATTACACTCGCTGATCTGAACCGGATTACTACGTTCTCCAGCCTTGATCTTGCTCACCCTCTTTCAGAGTATATATTAAACATTTGTCAGTTTGTTAAAATATCACTGTTGGGAATTTAACTAACGTTTTGAGAAAAAGATAACCAGACAGATGGCAAGATATTGTGCTCCTGGAAAAACGTGCATTCTTTCCCCCACTCAGTGCTATTCTCTGCCTTTCTGATGCAAATTGAGTGAACTTGCATGGCCAGCATTTTTATTTCTGCATTTTCATCAAACTCATGTCCACTCAAGCACTTACTTGAGCAGCCTAGAGCATTTCTGTTTGTGAACCTTTGCTATCTGCTGAGTCCCCATGTATAGGGACTACCTGTACCAGAGGCAAATGAGAATCTTTGGTTAAGTAACAACAAATAATTTAGTTGCTTTCTTTAAAAAGACAAGGGGAATGCCAAGCAAAGATGTTCTCCTGCACTCACATTTCTAAAATGACAAGTACTTTGTAGGCCTACTGTACTTCTATTTCAACTTGCATGCAGATGCCACAACTTCCTTTTATCATGATAAAGAAGACACATCCTGTTTCTAGGGTGGAGTGCTGCAAGACTTGCAACATATCAGCGCATGTCGAATATTAAAAATGATCGCAAGACCATTAACGGCTAATCTATGAGAATATAATGAATATTAATATGCTGATATTTTAAAAAGCACAGCCTTGTTCTAATTGGATAACACAAATTAATGTTCTGCCACTTATGTACATATAAGGATTTTAAAAAGTGCCCCAAGATTGATCAAAGATCAGGGTGTCTCCTAGTTATACAATACACATAAAGACCTTAGCTCAACAGAAGAGAAAAACAACTACGGTTGATGATAAACTGGGAGCAACACTTGTATCAGACTCAGTGGGTGCTATTGACAAGATCCATTCACCTAATGGGTTTTATCATTAACAAGATGTACATAGCAACACAAGAGCAGTTCTTCAATCCTGTAGATATACAGCAAAACTTCAACTTGAGACCATGTCATTTTAACTTTGTTCAGTAAGGCTCAAAGGTTTACTAATGTTCAATCAGACAGGGTGTGGAGGGTAGATGTCAGTGAGTGCATTGATTGCTCAGCTTAAGTGTGAGCTGCTTGTAAATGTGGAACATGTGATGCATACAGTATGGTTGCAATAGGAATCTCAGGAGTATCCAGTCAATCTATTAGGCCAGACCACTTTGGTTTGCACCATATTTTAATCTTAAAGTAAAACACAGCCCTTGCTAAGCCACAAAAAAAGTTTCCTTTCGTGCTTCCAAAATCTCTGAAGTGGAGAGGACATGAATCCTATTTTTATTTGTTCCAGTTTCCACTTCTGAGATTTTTATTTGGAGCCTCTCCCATTGGCGGCACAGAGTGATGCCTGGCGTTTGAGCAGATGTCCCAGTGTTGCAGGCATCCACAAGTCATCTCTTTCTCCTTTTGCGAAACTGGACCGTCTCACATTTAAACATACACAGATACATAGGCACATTTTAAAGTACCATCTACCTGTCAGTCTGTCTGTCTATCTATCAATCAATCATCTGTCCATCTGCCTGTCACACATACTGTGATGTCAGAACAGGGATGTTTTATAGTAGTCTGGCCTTCTTATCAAGATTTGAGATTAGAATGTTTGCTTAACAAGCAGTTTATAGTGGACAACAAAACGTTCTTGTTTCAAAATACTCCTTTGACAGGAAACATTCCTCAGGGTAGGCAACAAAGCAATCATAAGACTTAAAGGTGTTACTGCTGAAACTCTGAAAAAGATGACACAAGAGGTGTCATTTAATATCAGCTAATCACATGACTCAATCAATTTTGAAGAAGAGGACAGTGGAAATGGCCCATTAGCACATCCACAAGAGGGTCCGGTACTCTATCAGTCAGGACACCTGGTGTTATTACTTCCCCTGGTCACCAATCTTCCTCCTAGTGTTTCCACAAACTCAGCATGTCAGCACATAACTTCCTTTATTCCGATGGGACCCAAAGAGAGATAAAGACTGTATTTAGTATTATACATAATATGCATGTCATGGAAAACCCCAAATGTAAAGAACGCACCAAATAGTATACACACACGACTAAAAATCAATGTTTACTGGCACGTAGCATCATTACATTCCAAGCTCCTCACTATCCAAATCCTATAAACACGGGGTTACCAATATCAGACTTTGCAAAATGCTTAGCCATGGATTTCTATTGGGGCAGGTTGTCTGGGTTTAGAGAAACTTAATGAGAAACATTCATTATACCAAACATGTCATCAGACAGCTGTAATTACAATAATTGTCTCTTCTCAGAAATACTAGATGTGGGTGAATATAGGGTTTGTGTGGTGTAAGATTGCTTAATTAAGTCAACAATAAACTCCCCTCACTCACAGAGCGACAGTCTTGGGTTATTTTCCATGAGAAAGTAGAATGGTATTAGCACACTGTGAAGGGCAACCGTGTCCCTCAATACATGCACAAACTCAAACATGCTTTTATTTGCACAGTGTTGGGTGTAATGCAATTCAAAGTAATTAGTTAGTGTAAGTCAAAACTTTTAGTAAATACATAGTGTAATGCATTGCATTTTAAATATTTGTAAACATAGATATTACATTGAATGTCTTTTAGGTATGTCATGCATCAGCTCTGTCTTTGATACAAAGTATGCACACAACACAGAGGCTCATTAACATCTATACAAGTTGGAAGAGACCGAGCTATGATTGCATTATCCAGGTCTATTAGTCTGACTTTTCAAATATCTGACCAGTATGATTTTAGACTGAATAAAGCATTAACATTGCATTTTAAAGGACAAATTATCGTTTTAGTCCACCAAAAATCAAAGTTTTAAAGTGCATATAAACATACTGAGTGTTAGTCTGCACTGGGCAGGGGTATGTTTGTATTTCCATTTACTCCTGGAATTTACAGCAGGACTTCAGAGGTGAATGGCCCAGTGGAAAGAGGCTGCAGCTGTACAGTGTAATGTATGAGGGGGACAAAAACACAGACAATGTTCTTAGTCAGCACTGGACCGGCAGCCGGGATGGGGGGCCAAGTTTCCACTTGCAAACAATAATTCACCTCAAGTGCCCAGTGTGCATGTAGCGTATGTGTGAGAGGACATCCCTCACTCTGAGGGCCAGTGAAGTGCCTCTCCCACCCAACATCCTACATTTCCAAGCCTGATTTTACATATTTACACTTACTGTTTCAGAGTATGTTTATGTGTGTGTTGTATAAAGGGAGAAGCCTTGGCTCCTCATGAAGGTCAGTGAACCAGCATTTACAGTGAGGGCGGCTCTATTTAAGGCTGCAACTTCGCACATCTAGTCTTTAAATCAAGAAACCCAGACAAAAGTGTATTTATGAGGATTATGGAATAACTGGATATCATACACTGATATTAAGGCCTGTCTGGCGCTGTGTGAGTGGGTCAGGTTTTGCCTATATAGTGAAAACCAAATGGCCCTGCAGGCATAGTGCAACCTGAAATATTTTGGGTTCAGTACAAGTTAAACTCAGTCAACTGAATTTGTGGCATAATGCTGATAACCACAAAAAAATATTTCAACTTGTCCCTCCTTTTCTTAAAAAAAAAAAAAAAAAAAGCAAAAATCTGGGTTTCAGTGAGCACCTAAAACGGAAGTGAAGGGGCCAATCTGTAAACACTACAATGCACACTGTTTCAAAAGTATAGCCACAAGACGTAAACAATATGCATGTTTGCATGATTTTAGTGTGATAAAATCCCCTAATAAACTTTTCTGTGTAAAGTTATATAAAAGTTATATACTGTGATCCAGGATGGACTTTAAAGACATTAGTCATTTATCTTACAGTTCATAAAAAAAATCTTTGTTTAAACTGGCCACTTAACTTAACACTTACATAGTTTACTAATTTTAAACCATAACTTGCACTGCACACAAATAACAATTATTGGCATTACAGTATGTGCATGCTGTTTAGTCAGAGGAGAACTGGCCCCCACAGTGAGCCTGGTTTCTCCCAATCTTATAGAGTTTTGTGTTCCTTGTCACAGTCGCCTTCAGCTTGCTCACAGGAGTTCTAAATACAATTATTATTAAATTATTTCATTTTTATACACACTTTACAATAATATTAAATCAAACTACACAATGATGACTCTAAGAATGTATAAATATTACAGTTTCATTTTCTGTTAATGCATGATTTTCTGTGATGCTACTTTGAAACGATGTGTGTTGTGAAAAGCGCAATACAAATAAAAATGTCTGGACTTATATCCAATTTTACAACTTCGTTGTAATGACATGCCATGACAGCATAACACTGTAAACCATAAAAACCCTAAGGCGACTGTGCAAATTATGATTTAAACAACTTTACAGCTCAAATAATACATACGTTTTAACAGAAGAAATAATGGCAGTGCTTTTTTTAAATTAAAAGCTTCACATTTCCTACAAAAATGGCCCCCAGGTCCTACTTGATGAGGGAGGAGCTCTACAAACACAGTGACTGGGGGCAGAGGGACTGCCCAAGGGAGACGCGGGTCCGCCGATAGGGGGACCGTACCGCAGAAAATACATCACAGGGAGTTACCTGTAGAGGGAATTAGGAGCCCTACCCCAGTACAGAGCACTTGCGGTTCGTAGTGGGTCTGGTCGCAAATTCCTCCACACTGGATCAACTTGGTGAAGGGTGCTAGGTGCAAGTGGAACACCCGGTGGCTGTTCCGTATTACCGAGTTCTACCGGCTCGGACCTGACAAAACATGGGACGAGACTGACTCAACCCTGAGATTGTAGAACCTCACAAAGGTGTTGGGTGTTGCCCAGATAGCTGCTCTGCAGATGTCTGCTTAGGGAGGTGCTGCTGGCCAGTGCCCATGAGGATGCCACACTTCTCGTCGAGTGTGCTCGAACCTGCAAGGGGCGGGCACAGCCTGAGTCTGGAAGGCCAAGGAAATGGCATCAATGACCAAGCAGGCAGCCTCAGTTTGGAGACAGCATTCCCTTTCCACCATCCGCCGAAACAGACAAAGAGCTGCTCAGAACATCTAAAGCTTTGCGTGCGGTCCAAATAGATATGCAAAGCACGTACCAGACACAGCAACGAAGGCTGGATCTGGCTCCTCCTGGGGCAGCTTGCTTGCAGTTTCATGACCTGGTCCCTGAAGTGGGTCGTAGGAACCTTGGGCACGTAGCCTGGTCGCGGTCTTAGGATGACATGAGAATCTGCTGGACCGAACTCCAGGCAAGTGTCGCTGACAGAGAACGCTTGCAGGTCCCCAACCCTCTTGATGGAAGCTAGCGCAATCAGGAGGGCCATCTTCAAGGAGAGGGCCTTGAGCTCAACTGAGTCAAGTGGCTCGATGGGGGGTCTCTGAAGGCCCGAGAGGACCACTGAGAGATCCCAGGAGGGGATCTCAGTTACCATTCACTTTCATTGTATTGTTATTGCATTTTTGGGTTAACGGTCCCTTCTATATTTTTCACATGATAATGTATATATATATATATATATATATATATATATATATATATATATATATATATATATATATATTCAAATAGATTGCTCTCTTTTTGTAGGTCAACCTTTCTCTGTCATTTCTATTTCTGTTTTCTTGTATCAGTTTATCTATTTATATACACTTTACATACATTTACATACTTTTGAACTCTTTGTTCTGCTTGTATACTGTGTTATAGTGCAGTAAGTACTGAGCGTGGGTGAATGTTTTAATCTTTAGAATGAGGTTTTATTTTGAATAATGGTAACACTTTACAATAAGGTGGTTCGTTCTGGTGACCTGATGGCACCAAACCAGTGGTGCAGTAGTTCGTTTGTTGTAGATAACCAAGACGTTCATGTCCCTAACGTGGTTTTGGACGTTAGTTGTCACTTATAGACTTCCTTTCCTTGTTCTAGTAGATCGTTTCCTTTCCCTCAATGAATGCAAAAGAGTTATATGAGAAAAGTCACAGTGCTAGGCTTAATGATTCGTCATTGTCAAACAATACCAGAGAGATTAAACAGTGTTTCAAATATATCACCCTTTGGCAAAAAAGGAGAAAAAAATTCAATATATTGTAGCACTTCTGCAATCACAGCCTTACATTCACAGCTCAACAGATGTGCTGGAGCTATCGCTGTGAGGAAATTTGAATAAAAAGTTGATTCTTTTGAGACTACTTCCAGTGTGTTAGCTGACTGATGCTCATATTCAGATTCTTCACTATCCCAGAAATCTCGAAAGACCTGCTGAAGGTGTGAAAGCATTGAGACAGGCCATTGTTCCATACAATAAATGAAAAATATCACATCCCTGTTCGGGGAGTTACAGCCAAACCTTAAACCAGATTGAGCACATTTCAGTGAAAGAGGGAAAAGGATTTTCAGTTTAACTTCAGAATGATGTTTTGCACTAATATTCATTCATCAAAACAGCTTTCAAATAAACCAGCTCTTGTGCTGACTTGTACAAACAGAACTGTGATGGAGGAGTGTTTGGAGAGTGAAGAGAGAAAAGGCAAATATCCAGAAATATATTTCAGAATTTCTACTCATGTCTGACTACTTGGAGAAGTTGCTGGTGTACCATGGAGTAAATTAAAGCAATTTGATGCAAAACGCAAGGAGTAGTCAGGCTTATGTTGCTTGTTATGATAATGAAAGGGCAAGCTTAAAATATCTTTATGCTGGAAAGATTGAGTGATGTTAATTAGCCTTAGTTGTAAACTGTATATTTTGGATACAGATGTTATCAGGTCATTCAATCCAGTAGCAGAGTCTGCATAAAGGATGAAGACAAATTCTCTACCACACTAGCTGACACTTTCTTCCATCACTATCCCCAGAAGTTACATGTTGGCTTTCGTCATGGCAACGTTAAGTGTAAACTATGCATGACGAATTACCTTGATTTAAAAGTAGCTTAAACCAGCCTATGCTGGTTTGGTGGTCTTATGTGTTATCCCAGCTCAGTCTTCTCTGTTGGCTGGTTTCAGAAGGGTTCAGAAGGGTCACTTGCCAGCTGGTCAGCCTTGAAGACCAGTTTGCTGACCAGCTAAATCAGCTGAGCACCAGAGCTGCCAAGCTGGGAGACCAGTTAGACCATCTTAGATCAGCTGAGACCAGTTTAAACCAGCTAAGACTATCAAACCAACTTAGACTGGTTTAAGCAATTTTTACCCCAGCAGGGTAGCCCCCAATGCCAGCTTCCAAGCCTGGCCTGCTGATTACCTGGCTGTGTGATACAGGCCATCTGGAATCCAGTGGCCGTTTACATCCTCCTGTCAAACAAAAACCTCCAGACTGTCAAACGTGGTGGAAAGAACACAAAAACTACACTGCCCAGAGCATTCTCTGGAGGATTGGTCGTAAGAGACGGCTAAATAAGGGCTGAAATCATGACGAATGTTTAAAAGAAAGGCGGCTGCTGCTAATCATCTGGAGGATTTGATGGCCGTGCTCTTTCTGTGTTTGTTGTAAAGAAGAAAGGCCTGTTCTTTATCCTCACATTGCTGTCACACCTATATGCTAACACAGAGAGCATGATACAAACTATGGCGTCATCATAGGAAGTATTTTTAAACAAAAGATTGATGCTAATCTTTTATTTGCATGCATAAGCATCATGCCATTGAAAACTAAGGGGGCACTTAACCCCTAATTAATGATGGGTGGATGGATAGATCATCATCTTTACACCTGCACAGTGCGTCTATATAGGTCAGGATTCTGGAAGGCAGGGCTAATGGTGGCTTTAGGAGCAGTGTGCATTCATTTTAAAATAGGCTACAAATAATGAATGAGAATGGTGAGTAACCTGAGCATTAACCTTCTCCTTTTCTGTCCAACCTGCAGTACATCCAAAAAAAACTATATAAAACCCCCCTAAAAATATATATATATTAAAAATGATACAAAAAAGGGGGCCTGGGTATCTCAGCAAGTAAAGACTCTGACTACTACACCTGGAGTCACAAGTTCGAGTCCAGGGCATGCTGATTTAATCCAGTCAAGCTTCCTTAGTAAACAATTGGCCCGGTTGCTAGGGTGGGTAGAGACACGTTGGTTTACCCTCCTCGTGGTCACTATAATGTGGTTCTCGCACTCAGTGGGGCATATGGTGAGTTGTACGTGGATGCCATGGAGAATAGCGTGAGCCTCCACATGCGCTATGTTTCCGCGGTAACGTGCTTAACAAGTCATTTGATAATATGCATGGATAGACAGTTTTAGACGCGGAGGCAACTGAGATTCGTCCTTCACCACCCGGATTGAGGTGAGTCACTATGCCACCACAAGGACCTGGAGCGCATTTGGAATTGGGTATAACAAATTGGGGAGAAAAGGGGAGAAACTTACAAAAAAAGATAATTAATTATCCAAAAAAAGCCCCAAGAAATGAAAAAGCAGGAAATGTCAGGGGATAACATTTATAAAGAGCAGGAAATCACCATCCATTAAGGAAGAAGACATTTTTATCACCTATCTGGTGCTTGGCAAGAAGTAGTGGAAGATGAGCACTCAAGTTAACAGTCCCAACTTGAGTGGCCTTGGTAAGTGCACATGACATATGGTTAGCTTCCTCTGCACACTTACATAGGGCAAGGCCACATTCTTGGGTCTAGATTTTCATATCTCAAAGCCACTCTTAATGGACCAAATAGGTGACACCTGGGGTTTGCTCCAGTATAGTGGCAAATATGTATACTTTGGCCAAATATTAATAACACTGTAGTGCTGCACATCTGTGAGACAGGGAGAGGATGTTTACTTTTACATGGAAAGAAATGGGTGTACCGGGTGTTCCATTTAAACAATGGAAAAACACTTAAAGTAACACTTAAAGTGTTTTTGCAGAATTTTATCTGTAGTCTTATAAGACAAAGGTGTTTGGAATTCCATGGATCCACATGGCCAGACTCTTCATAGCCCAGCAGGTATGGCTATCTAATTAATTAAAACCTTCACACCTCAAAAAAACCTCATTGATTCCTGGCTGCATGTCCAGAGCGCAGCTGGAGCAAAGAGGCCGCAAAGCTTTCGAGTCAGAAGTGTTGGAAAATGTAAATGAAAAAGAGAAAGGGTGCCATCTATCTTAGTTTTGGTGATGATGTGTGTCCTGACACATAGAATTATGATCCTGACTCCTGCAAACTTCCTTTGAATGGATAGAAGCTGGACAGATAGCAGAGAACATCAGTCTAATAGGCTACGTGCACAGTCAGTGTTTGGGATTAACAACCGTATTTACTATCAGGTTTCATTTTCAAACTGACCTGTTCGTATGTAACAACATCTTAAAGAAGCATCTTAAATATGACAGAATAACCAGTGAATCCTCTTTACTATTTGCGGTCTGCAAACCAAAGTGACAGTGACAAAAGTACATGTCAAATACACTTCCATTACAGCAGAAAGCAGAAACCGAAAATGATAATTCTCACATCATTTACACACCCTAACCAAAAGAGGGGAGATTAAACAACAAAACAACATGATCACATGGTAAGTCGACATGTTGCTTCCGAATGTTCCAGAACCCAGACATTGATCCCATTATGCCGATTTGCTGTTAAGCAACATCTCAGACAAAAATAATTTGTTTTTCAGACATGCTAAATGTACAAAAAAATCTGTTTTATTTTCAAGGACTTTTAAGCACTTTCAACATTACAGTTTCCAGGTATTTTAAGTACATAAAGGGATAGTTCACCCAAAAAGGAAAATTCTCTCATTTACTCACCCCTCGTGCCATCCCAGATGTGTATAACTTTCTTTCTTCTGCAGAACACAAATTAAGATTTTTAGAAGAATATCTCAGTCATACAATGCAAATGAATGGTGGCCAGAACTCTGAAGGTCCAAATATTACATAAAGGCATCATTAAATCCAAATCGTAATCCATACGAATCTAGTGGTTTAATCAATGTCTTCTGAAGCGATCCAATCAGTTTTGGGAAAGATCAGACCAAAATGTGATTCCCATTTCACTATAATGTTTGACAGCAGTCTCCTTGGCGATCATGATTTCAAGCTTGATTGCACTTCGGATTACACTCTGCGCATGCGTCTAGGAATTGTAATCGATCTTGAAATCTGACTAAGACTAGAGACTGCGATGGCAAAATGTACAGTAAATAGGAGTTTTATTTTGGTTTGTTCTCACTCACAACCTCTTGGCTTGCTCTAGAAGACATTGATATAACCACTAAAGCCGTATGGATTACTTTTATGATGCCTTTATGTTATATTTGGAACTTTAGTGTTCTGGTCACCATTCACTTGCAATGTATGGACCTACAGAGCAAAATATATTCTACTAAAAATCTTCATTTGTGTTCTGCAGGCAAACTAAAGTCATACACATCTGGGATTGCATGAGGGTGAGTAAATGATAAGAGAATGTACATTTTTGAGTGAACTATCCTTTTAAATGTAAGCACTAGGACTCTCTGTGAACCCTGGATCACAGCATTAGAGTGATTATGCACAGTCCCGGTAGTATGTCATGATCGCGGTGGTCTTCAGTATAGCGTTCAGAACCAGCCCGCAAGATCGGGCGTACAAAAACTGCATTCAGCACTGATTTATTGGGTGCGTTTTCAAAGTTGCCTAATTTGCATACATTTCTTTGGTGAATCTGCACAGTGCAGACACAGCGTGAGAATAAATGACGCTTTCAGCTACACAATTGATTCTTAGTGAATTATCCCCTGAGTCTCTTTCCTCTCCAATGTACCATATATAGTAACCAGTCCCAGCAGTCCCAGGGTCACAGACGCTACACGCTGACTTGTTGCTTTTGAAATGATAAGTGCTGCAATAATGGCTCTCGCTCTGGTCCCTGAGTGAACATGTTCCCATTCTGTGCTTCCTCTGTGGCAAATCTCACTCACAAAATGCAATCAAGGCTTGCATACACTCACGAGTTAACTGTGTCATCCTGGGGAAATTGATCCTGGAGATCAATTTAGTGTTAAGAGATTGACTTCTTCTGCCCCATCCATCAACCGTGGGAATAAGAGTCATTTTTTCTTTCAAATTTAATTCCACAGCAAAATTTCCCAACTGTCATCCTAAAATGAGAAGTTTCAGTATCACCTCATGTATCACATGATTCTAATCAACCCATTCCCATGTGTTTCTGACAGAGATGAATTATAGGTATGTTTCAGATTAGAGAGCAACAGGGCTGGACACTCAGGGACAGACTGCTAATGAACAGCAAAAATTAATCTCTTAATATTACCCATGATTCTCTTTACAGGCAAGCACATCCCAAATCAATCTGTTTGGTTATGACAAGGGCAAGGTCATAGTGATTGAATATTTGACCCATGTCAGCAATGGTAGAGAGATGATGGTCTGGCAGAGCAATGCCCTCAAGCTAAATGGCTTCAAATTAAACACCAGTTCCATCTTGGGACTTTGGAGCTGCAGAGACCAAGACATGGAGGGACTCATGTTTTATAAAAGCAGTAGGTCCTATATAATGTATAAAAAAAAATTAACCAACTTAACAATAAGTTTAAAATTGTTAACTTTAGTTGACATGAACTAACAATGAACAATACTTTTACAGCACTTATTAATCGTGGTTTATGTTCATTTCAACATACTGAACACAGACACATTTTTTAAATGGAAAGTTATGCTGACATTAGTTAATGCATTATAACCTCCATCTTCTTTACCTTGGTCATTATTAGTTATATTATTGATAGGACTATACTAATGTTAACAAACAGAGCCTTGAAAAGTCATTTGTAGCTGGACGTAAGATACCATGAAACGCTCATTCTTTGGAATGAACTAAAATTTGGTTACAATCTGAAGGGAATGCTAAATAATGAGATATTTATGTCACATATCATGTAGGCAATCAATAAACAGTTTGTCATATTTAAGATGCTTTATGATATACCGAAAGTGAGAGATACTGAACTGTTCATGTCTTTATTAATCATTCTTATAACACTACACTAATAAATCATTCAACAAAACCAAAAAGTTCTTAAGTTTAAAAAGAAAAACGTGTTCTAACGTGTCAAAGGCCTTTTTAAAGTATAAAATATACTTTAAATGATTGACAATCTTATATTATTATGAACAGATATCCTTTAAGAAATCCTATTTGTGACTCATTAATTACATTATTAATGCAATCTTTTAATCTTACAAAAATATGTGTGAAAACATTCAATCAGTGTTGTGAAGATTATCTACTTATCATAGGTCTTTATCTGGTTTAGGGATTAAGGTAATCAGGCCTGACTCATAGTGGGGCCTAAAGACCCATCTTCCATAGACTCAACAAATGCATTAAATAACAACAATTTAAGATCACTCACATTTGTTAAATTAGCTGCGAGACCGTCAGGACAAGGATAATTATTTATCTTAAAATTTTTAACCGCTACATCAAGTTCTTTAATCTGTAACCCAACATCGCAGCAATCTCTCAATTTGTTGTCAATGCGGGAATGAAATGTATTATTTTTTCAAAAAATTATTGCAAACTATTGGAAGAAGTTAGAAGAATCCAAGTCACTGTAGAAGCAATGGATTTCCTTGCTTATTAAATTAGGATCTGTGCTTTCACCATTAATGAAAGAATAGCATTTTTAGATTGTTATCTTTTTTCTAATCTACAGAAGGAGTACTTTTTTACTCTCTTCTATCCATTTAGCTTTTGAAGGTATATATGCACCTTTGGCTTTCTTAATGTAAAGATTATCCAATTCTAATTGTAGCAAAAATATTTAGCATTTTTCAGTATTACTTAATAAACTTTTACTACAGTATTTGTTAATCTCATAGATAATATTATGTTCTTGCTGTCTCCTTACTTTAGCAAGTGTTTTGCTATATTTAATAGAAAAATCACATATTTTAAATTTAAGATAGGCTACTCCCGTCTTGCTTTATGAGAACTGAAGTCATTATTATTCATCATTTTCCGAATTAAATATTTTATTCTATCACAGAATCCCTCATTATTAAGTAAATCAGAATTACATTTCCAATATCCCTTATTCCATGAAGTGTTATAATTCGGTTTAACTAATAAAGAAACGGCACAGTGATCTGTCAGAGGCGCTGCAGAGATAGTGCAATCTTTTATAAACAACAATAAATCATCTGAAATAAGCCAATAATTGATTTGCTGGAAACATTGGGTCTTAACAAAGAAAACTGTCTGAGATCAGGATTAAGATATCTCCACACATCTATCAGTTTAAGATTATTGCAAAACTGGGTAATTAAGGAGTTTGGTTGAGAGGTATTGCTTTTGGGTGGATGTCTAACATTAAAGTCCCCACCTACAACAATATTATCTGTTGGATATAACCTCTTTAAATCAGAGATTAAGAAAGAAACCTCAGAAAGCAGATGTTGATTCTGTATAGCATTTTTTTTTACCATGTATATAAATCAGAATTAAAAATATATTTTCAATATCTAAAACCACCTCTATCCAATGTCCATTTAGATCAGTTCTAGAAGAAATTAATATTCCTGGACAGTTATTAAATAAAATTGCAGTTCCTGCCAAGTGAGAAGATCCATGGCAAATAAAACATTATCGCCCCATTGACTGAACCAAAAAACAGCATCAGTTGCATTATGGTAAATGGTCTACACTTATTATAGCACAAGTGCATTACACTGTGACTCATTCACCCATTCACACACACATTCACACACCACTGGCGGCAGAGCTGCCATGCAAGGCGCTAGCCTGCCATTGGGAGCAATTTGGGGTTCAGTGTCTTGCCCAAGGACACTTCGGTATGTGGAGTCATGTGGGCCGAGAACTGAACCACCAACCCTGCGATAAGGGGCCGACCTGCAATTTCGGAAGTTGGAAAATCCGACTTTCTGTGTTGAATGGAATGCAGCATTAGACCTACTTGTAGCAAACATTTTGAATAATATTTGCCACATCTGTGGCTTGAGACTGCTAGCTAACAGTAAACAGACAGGAAAAGGCTCTAACAGGATGGATTCATGCAGATAGGCTACGATGTGAATTTGTGGTAAGTTAGAACAGTGACACAGAAATTTATAGAGTATAGAGTATTCACTACTATATACTTTGGTCATAATCAAAGCTTTGTTAACCAAAATGTTTTAATGTAAGTTACACTGTAACAGACGTTGCGAGCTAGCTAACGGTAACAGTGTCGACATAAATTATGTGGCGATGACATCTAATTAATGTTGTATTTAGTGTAGTTTTGCTATCTGTGCCAGGCTATAAATAAGACAGATGACATAATATCATGCACATATCTTTTCATACTCAAATGCTTTCATTCAGTAGGCCATTGCAAAACAATTATCAGTAGGTCATGTGTAGAAAAGGTAACATAGTGTTGATCACAATGTCATTATATTATACTCAATTTCTCAACTGTAGGCTAGCTAACGACTAACTTAATATTCTTGAAGAGAGACAGTGCCAGCAGCTCTGCCGAAGGCCAATCTGGTGAGAAATTAAGATTTTTACCAGTTCAAACAAACAAATTAAAACTGATGAATCACCTATTAAGCCTTGAGTTATTGTAAATATGAGTTTAATACCAATACATTTCAAAACACAGCAGACAAGAATGACGGAAAGATGCTGGAGGCTGACAGGGCTGAGGGAGCATGTCTGATGAAAGTTAGTGATAAAAAAGCATTACATTTGTACAGCATATGTCTTACTTTTGTTATTGTTGTTTTATTTGGGAAAAATTAATTATGTTCATGATATCTTAAAGGGTCATGCAGAAAGAGAGGCTTCTGTGCAAGGCAGAGATCAACATGTGAGCTGTAAAAGTGAGAGAGAGCAAGCATGTCCAGAGAAAGAGGGACAAGAAACAGATCCAGACAGGAAGGGACAACAAGCAGATACAGAGAAAGAAAGTAATCAAGCTGGTGCAGCAACTCCTTCCAGAAATGAGAGCGATATAAGTGACCAAGACACTGGGCCCAGACAAGTGAAGCTCAATATCTACCCACACAAAAGTTTGGTACACAGAAAAGGGCATTTCAGCACTGCTGATTTGAGAAATATAGTTGCGTAGAGTACTCTATCGGCAAAAACATTAAATTAGATTATTTTGTCATTAATGGCTGTAAAAATGGGAAAAAAAGCTTTGTTTATCTTCGGTATGCATGAGGGTGGCACAAACACACAGAGACTGTGTTGTAGCATGGCAAAGCTACCAGGCAACCAGCAATCATGGGAACATTGCTCAGATTTTAACATCTGCCCATGCTATTGAAATTGCAGAGAGAACGGAGTATATGAGGAGAATTGTTGCGGTCACCTCAATGTTAGGAAGACAGGAACTCTCTTTCCATGCCAATGATGAATCTAGTGAATGCACAAATAGAGGGAACTTTCTTGAATGTATGGAGCTTTTGAAGGAGTAAGACTGTTTCATGCAAACGTACAATACTCCATCAAATGCATTGTATCTGTCTTCAGGATATCAGAATGACATGAACGAATGCTGCGCCCAAGAGATTAGACACCATAGTCTCTGAGATGTCAAAGTCTGGAATGTTTGCCATTATGGCAGATGAGGTCAGGGATGGGCAGTCTGAACAGTTGGCTCTGTGTGTTAAGTATGTGACAGAGGGGACAGTTAAGGAGCGTTTACTAGTACAGCCATTTTTTTACCTTTTGTTGGTGTTGGATAGATGGACAGAGTGGAAATGAATTGCTTTATTTAGATAGAATTTAAGTAAGTCATATTAGATCAGTATCTAACACAAACTATGAGACAGGTATACTTTTAGCCAACCTTGACCAAAAATAAACTTATTTCGATTTAAGGCTTAAGTAATTTAAATGATTAGAAAGCATCTTCAAAACAAATAAATGAAAATGTTGTACTTATCTGTGCTCAGATGATATTCTGTTTGTTATTCTCGCAGCAAAGAGACTATTTGATATTGATTTCTGATTCATGAACTTTGAAGTCTCATTGACTGAGAGTTTAAAGTTTTCATCACACCCCTTTATGATCTTCATCATACACCACATGCGACATTCAAGCCTCATCGATTCCATGGTATCTCCAGACATCATACACACATGTCATATATACATACACACATTCATATATAATTTAAATGCTATTATCAGCTAAATACACAGTGCATATATCATACATGAATGTTAAATCTAAACTATTAGAGACTGACAGCTGAAGAGGACACCGTATTCAACCATTAGACTGCAGCACTCTTGCTTGTGTGGTGTTGCTTAAATTCATTGCAATAAACGCTTTTGTTACATAATTATAAACACTTACTGAGTTTGCACACAGAGATAGAAAGAGAGAGAGAGAGAGAGAGAGAGAGAGAGAGAGAGAGAGAGAGAGAGAGAGAGAGAGGAAAATGTGATATGGGATGCGTTGCTGTTCGTGATGCACAGAACACTTTATAAAGACACATATGCCCGAGGCTCATTTAAATAAAAAACCCCTCAAACTGAAAACATACAGCATCAGAGATATTAATAAAAACCAGACCCCAGGGCTACTGAAGTCAATGCAGGGGATTAATGGCGACAGTCATCTCAAACCCAGATGACATAAACCACCTGTGTGCATGTGAGAGTACATGTGTGCACATGCCGTGAAGAGAGTGTGAACGTGTGAGACAACTTATGTATGTGTGCCTGTGGGTGTACATGATTATTCATAATTATATATATAAACTATTGTCAGACAGTCAGTCAGTCTGTCTGTCTGTCTGTGTGAACTGTATTGTTCTGTGCTACTGTTTTATTAGCCTCTCTTTTTGCTAATGTGTGGATTTCTCAAAATCAATCGAGACAGCAAAATCAATGTGTGTATATATATATATATATATATATATATATATATATATATATATATATATATATATATATATTATATAGAAATCTGCACATTTACAAAGAAATGTTTGATGGATGGTCGTTTAGATGAAAACCTTTACTAACCAATCCAAATGAACCTCCTAACGTATAAATTTGAACTGTTTCTGATATTTGGTGCAAACTGGCCAACCAAGCATAACAAGAACTGCTCTTTAGAACTTCATGTTAGCCTGTTTTTGTTTAGTTTTTTGCCATTATTTTCTTTGTTTGCAGATATGCAGATAACTAAAATGTGCTGCCCTGTGCTGTTGTGTGGTACCCTGACTTGGATGTGCAGGTGAGTGGCATGTCCCTAACTCACTTGGGAACAGTGGATGCCTGATATCATCACCCTGTTCAAATCACAGGACTCCTGCTCAGCCAGCCGTTGCTGTGGCGATGTAGGTGTAACAATCCTGTAGAAAGGTGCAGCTGAAGAGAAAGTGTGTGTCTGTGTGTGTTTGTGTGGGTGTGTGTGTATGATCCAAGGGAAGGACTGAAAAGTATTGAATCCTGGGACAATGAAGCAGGCAGACATAAAGAAGCACTCTGAGACATAAAGAAAAAGAAGTGTGTGTGTGTGTGTGTGTGTGTGTGTGTGTGTGTGTGTGTGTGTGTGTGTGTGTGTGTGTGTGTGTGAACGTGTATTTATCACTTTGTGGGGACCAAATGTCCCCATAAGGATAGTAAAACCCGAAATTTTTGACCTTGTGGGGACATTTTGTCGGTCCCCATGAGGAAAACAGCTTATAAATCATACTAAATTATGTTTTTTGAAAATGTAAAAATGCAGAAAGTTTTCTGTGAGGGTTAGGTTTAGGGGTAGGGTTAGGTTTAGGGGATAGAATATAAAGTTTGTACAGTATAAAAACCATTATGTCTATGGAAAGTCCCCATAAAACATGGAAACACAACGTGTGTGTGTGTGTGTGTGTGTGTGTGTGTGTGTGTGTGTGTGTGTGTGTGTGTGTGTGTGTGTGTGTGTGTGTGTGTGTGTGTGTGTGTGATAAAAAGAGAGAGACAAGACAGTGTCAGTGCTGAAGGCAGAAAAAACAACATTTCAGATCCTTCAGATTTTGCCTGTAAAGCAAAAAAATGTCATCACGTTAATAAGAAACTATGCAGACATGTGGAATCAATGCTTTTGACACATTAAGATTAGAAGAGAAACTGACTATTACAATTAAAATATCAATGCTAATTTGCATCTGCAATGCACAAATGATTATTTTTGCAGCATTTAATGAAATTACAGAATATAGAAATTTGAATTGCTGAATTTGAAAGAAATATTGTATGTAGTTATATGAAATTTGTCCTCATGTATGGGTATAAAAGTAGGTGTTTGTGAATATTTACAATATTATCACAATGATTTTGCTTGTGATACAAAATTAAGCAATATTGTTAATATCATGTTGATGAATGTAGTGTGCTTTTTATTTGGCCACCTTGTTTCCTAAAAAAAAACGTGTCATTATGGCCCTGGCACACTCATGGTGAAGTGATTCTTCGTTCTTTGCTCAGAGCCAAAAATAAGTTCTCACTATGACTGTCATCACATCATCCAGGTGGATGCAGCACATTGGTAGTGGTTGAGGAGGGTCCCCTGTTCACTGTGTAAAGGCCTTTGAGTGTATTGTCAGACAAGCGGTATATAGATGTAAAAATATAAATGTAACGTTCATTCATTCATTTAAAGTAATATATACTGTATATGCCGTAGATAATATGTCATTTGTAATGTTTACCTTTTACATTCATGGCGCTAACACGCTATATGTGACTATAATATTCGCCGGTTACTTACTGTATTGTATTATACTGTATAATGACACTGGTACTACTGCAAAGACGGGTGTATAAAATATGGTTAATGGGCAGAATACAGACTAAAGAATGGTGATAGGAATATGTTACTTTGGCCAGATGTGTGAATAGCTTTCAATGCAGATGGCACATAATTGAAGCAGCATATCAAACAACAGAGTACATGGGCACTTAAGAGTATTTGAGTAGATTTGATTCCTTTTATAGACTAACTAAACAGAAATACATGATGTTCTTGGAAAATGTCTCTTCGCGAATGATCAAACCAATGTAGGTAAATTTGCACAAGCTTACTAATAACTCTGCACACTGGTGTGTTCATGTTGACTGACCTTACTGAAAGGCAATTAGCTGATGGCCTCAAAGTGTCACACCTACCGATGATATGGACCAATGGCAGTAAGAAGGTTTAGCAGCCGGCACAACTTTTCCTAAGAGTTTGCACTGGCGAGCTGTTATGAACCACCAAAACAAAATCAAAAGCACCTTAGTTTTGGCCAGATTTTGTTCTAAATTATGTCACACCCATTAGTTCTTCGGTTTTGTATGAAGTGTGCCAGGGGAGACTAATTTCATGATCCTTCAGGGCTGCACAATTAATTAAAATAATAAACCACAAAAGGCTGCAATTTAATTAAACTAATTCATGGTCTGTAGAATCTGCATTTCAGAGTGAATGGGTGATGCGTTATTCTGTGTGCACACGCAAGCTCATAATATGCAGTCTCAAAGCGATTTGCTTGTATTGTGAAAGTGCGATAGGTTCACACATTCATGCAATTTCAAACATTTGTAACCACTACAAGTTCCTATACAAGTCTAAAACCACGACATATTGATGGTGATGACGGCGTTCCACCAGATTTGTAATGAGCAACAGTTTTATCAACCTATATATCCTTGTAAACCTGCAAAAACTGCACAGTGCATGGCAAAGAATATTACAGATTGGTGGTGAAAAGCTCTTAAAAAAATTCCAAATTATAAATGTAAAAATTATGCTTTTGTTATTCCCTTTTCTTCACGGTAAATTCCCACCCCCTCTCTTACACTTTCTCTGGCATACCGTGAGGCGTGTGCTGCTTATACAGTAGTTGGGAGGTTTTTATGAACGACTGCACTTACTCCCAATATTTTCTGCTCAAAAAAACTTTAAACCATGTCTCAAATTAGCAGAAGCCTGGCCCTGTGTACTGGGAGCACACCTAAGGCCAATCATTCAAAACAGTTCCATCTGGTCAATGTAAGTCCTGCACTATTGTGTAATGGCTTATTATACACTTGTTTTGAAAGGTTTATGGTCTATTTAATGACGTTCCATTAGCAGAATTTTTGTTCTCTCAGCCAAGCTCTTCTCAACATGCAGTTGGGAATAACACCTCCTTGCTCGTTTTTCCAGCACCAATTCACTAAATCAGAGCCCTTGCTGTGAATAAAATATGTAAACAAATGGTAAAAAGAGGAGGCATGTTCATTTAGTCAGCACCTAATAACTAACATTGTGTCTCTGCATGCCAGGCACTGATCGCACTGTGACTAGCAGACTATTAAATCCCTGTGCTATTGCATCACTTCAAAAAGATGAATCCCCATGGATACAACACTGAGGAGATAAGATAATGCACCTTTATGCAAGAGAGGGAGAGAGAGAGAGAGATCGATAGATAGATAGACTTTTGGTCAATATGCTATACAATTTTCATCTTGGAGACAATAACATGGGCGAAAAATCCCATAGCCTTACATTGAAGGAGGGCAGTGCCCGAATTGTTTCCAGTCATATGGGGGTCCTCACCCCTAACTACATCAATGTATTTTCAGTTTTAACTGTCTATTAAGCATTGTATAATGCAATAATACTTAATGGGTTTTTCAAGTTATACAGTGTTAATATATTTTATATGACATAAACTACCACAAAAAAAGCAATTCTGCATCTGTATATGCTGTACAATATATATATATTTTTTAATAGTTTTTCTATGAAAATATTCACCAGACAAGTGGTTCCCAACCTTTTTACCTTGAAGGCCCCTCTACTTATATATAAGTCTACACATACAGTATATCACCGACATGGATGCGTTATGATTATAAAACAATGATTTTTGGGAACGGACACCGACACAGATTTTGCATAACTACGATAGACATAAGACTTGATACATTTCTAGCGGTTGATATTTCTACCGTTCTATTACACACTGACGTCGAGCCATGCAGCTGCTTGATGGACTTGCTATAAAGCACAGGGATGGATTACCGACTGGGCCAATGGGCCAGTGCCCAGGGGTCTTTGACTACAAGGGGCCCTTGACTGCCAGGGGGGTGCCCTGGGCTTTAACGTTGCATGATCCAGTTTGGTGATCTCCCTGCTCGAAAACCCATCAACAATGTAAACAACATTTGGCAACGAAAATATATTTATATCGTTTTTAATTTGTCCTTCGCAATGCTTCTTGGGATTGTAGTTCATGCCCTCACATAAGATCTTACAAAGTGTTGTATCATTGTCTTTTTGTCTGGTTTTTAAATGCTTTTATGCTTCAAATCAAAGTTTATAATGTTGTGATTCACCTTGGTGCTGGCTGGTTTGGTTTATGACTCAGAACTCTTTAATAAAGGATTTTATGTAATCCCTAGGGAAGGAATAAATGGGAAAAATACTTCTGGAACCAAGATGACTATAAAAGAGGGCAGACACCATTGCACTCTATATGAGTTAAATTAAATACTAATGGAAATTTGAGTTGTCCTGGTGTGTGACATGCTAAACTCCATCTGAACCAGTCTTTGCACATGCACGTTTTTTGTTTTAAAATACATTTATCACAATGCAGGACCATTTAAAATGAACCAGTGTAGCCGTATAAAGGTGATTAAAATGTGAAAAACTTGAAAGAATTTGTAACCAATTAATATATACTTTCCCTTATGCACTCACATACATTTTAACCTAAAATCTTGACAATGATAAAAAAAATAAAACAACTCACAGGCATGTTATGCATCAACTAACCTTATATGTACCGTCTGGTAATCTAGAATCAGCATCTCTAGAGAAACAGCTTGACTCTGATCTTTAATGTTTGTGTACTGCATTTGAATCAGTATCCTATTTTAACCCCCATTTAAAGTAAGATCACTTGAGACTAGGAATATTCCTGATCGAAACCTGTGCCACTTTGCTGACCACAGCCATTACAGAACCAACAGAAGGTTTTGACATTGGTGGTCATGGTAAGAGGGACTTAAGGCTTTAAATGGAGCACTGTCCCCTATTTAAGCAAAAACCTCTCAAAAGCACTCTCTTCCTGTTGTGTTGCCATGACATTTTCACGCAAAAAGAAGGATGAATTAGCCTGTTCCAAGAGGGCGTAAATAATTGATTGGCAAATGGCTTGATCATCCCTCGGGCTGTACGGTGTACCCAATGCATGGTATAAATAACTCATCACTCCAATAATGCCACATAAACACACACCCACACACACACACAAACTAAGATTAGGTAAGTAGTCTACACCTGAGATAAATTATTCAACATAATCCAAATAAAAACCCATGTGAACCATGTTAAAGAGGAACTTTTCAAACAGAATATCAATTGGGAAATGGACTGAAATGGGTGAAATTGTGCCGTTATGGACCAGCGAGCCATTATTGGGGAATAAAATGGGAGAAAATGGTCCTTTAAAGTCACTTTTGCCTACTATCTGACATGTTCACTCAAGTCTCTGACGTAGAGTTCAAGTCAAGTCCCAAGACTATGAGGTGGAGCACAAGTCAAGTGTTTTAAGGACAAGTCTAAGACCCAGTTTACATATTAAGATGTGTCTCAGGTGATCCGAACACATGTGGTCAGGTGAGACACATCACTTTTTCAAATTTTCTGATCGGATCTATCCATTATATCCATTTTAAGCTGCTCATAAATAGCAAAGATTACACTCTGTTTTAGTGCAGCGGTTGATTGACAGGTGAGGAGTGAAGCTTCACTTCTGCCTTGGATGATTACAGGACAGATTAGCATTTACACATCAAATGCTATGTCGTCACATGAGTTTTTGACCACATTCGTATGTGGTTTTTGTGATATGGTCAAAAAATGTTTTAGACCCCCATTTAGACCTGTATTTAGCTATGACCACATGTGATTGGATCACTAAAAATGCATCTTAATACCAGGTTTACACTGGGACTAAGTGAAGTCTCAAATCCCTTTCGGTAATAGTTTTTTTATTTTATTTTGCAGGCTATTTTTATAAAGCTTGTCAAAGAAAAATCAATTTCATTAATTCTCTAATTTGGTGTCCAGGGCAAGTTTCAAGTCAAGTCTAGTCTAAGTCAAGTTTCAATAAATGTATTTACAACTTAAATGCCTTAAAAATAAAAGTCTCTAAGTTTCCATGTCTTCTATTATATGACCATGTCAAAATATTTCAGAACCAAATGTAAATTGAAAACATGACAGGTGGCATTTCTTTCAGTAATTCAGTACAGCAACCTAAGAATAGCCATAATATTTCAAGGAGACAGTAGCCAGGCCCAAATCTAAGGCATTGTTATGATATTTTTTCATAACTATTTAAAAAAAAATATGTTAACCTAACCCTAACCCTCGTCCTCTTAGAGACCCTGTGAAATCAAAATAAAAGTTTTGTGTCTTTTTGTTCATTATAAATTAGCTTTAAAGCTATCTGCTCATGTTCTCCTAAATGTTGATAAAATACAAATTTAGCAGATATACACATTTAAAATGTACTGTCTCTCTCTTCCGGGAGTATTATTATTTTATCCAATAAAATGTTCTCTAGAATGAGGATGACCGTCCTCCTTAAACAACATGCCCCTGACTAGCAATAGAAAATCATGCTAATTTCTTTTAGGTAAAACTAAAGGCTATTGGCTATTTTAATAACAAATGGATGATTCTGTGTTAAAACTGCACTCCGTAACTTTTTGTTTGTGTCATCTTGGACTTACAGTGACACCAAGGGGTGTGGATGCAGCATCATTCAAAATCAATTGTTTTCAGTTTCAAATGCCAATGTAGAAATTCAATATTCACAATCAGCCATGATTAATTTAATCCAAGAGTGAAAGTGTCCAATAACAAGACGGTTACTGAGATTAAGCAAGTAGTATTCTGCTGGTCATGTGATTCTAAAATGGCAGCCCCCATGAGGGTGCCCCATGTAGAATAAAACAGCATTTATAAGGTTACTGATGTGACTAGATTCTTCATCTCATGTGAGTGGTCATGATTTTATAAATATGGTTCAAAAATATAATTAATTTCTTTAGTAGTACAACATTTTGAATGGGGAAAAACCCCAGAGTGCACCTTTAAGGCAAGTTATTTCACTCAGTGGCCATGTTGGTAATGCCCTGTGTAGCTATTTCCCATGTTATGTTCAGAATGGAATAAATTGTTAAAGGGAATTAGTACATGCATTATTTGAAGATAAACATTTCAAACAGCATATGCTTTTATCATGTTGCACGTTTAATTCAATGAGTGTAATCCAGTTATCTACTAAATCAATAAAATGGTAATCCAATTTTGTGTAATCTATTAAAAATAGTTTAAAAAACCTTTAAATGTAAATAAATGCAGCTGACCGTACTTCTTGTTTGTCGACTTAGGAATATTCATCGACTCTGATTCTTATACAATTTTATTCTATTCTGAGTCCTGAGTTTAATCCAAAAGGCAATAGGCTCTTTATTAAATTGAAGGGCCGGAATTACTTTAGATGCCATATTAAGAATGTTATGCTTACTCCCATTCTTTCACCTACGAGTGGTCCATCTCCACCTCAATATACTGTCTTTGGTAGGGCTGCACGATTATAGCAAAACTCGTAATTGTCGATTATTGCTCTTGATAATATTGCATTGGGGACTACTTCATCTCTGTGTGCGCCAAACCCATCTCTGGTGTTTGCTGCCAAAAAGCTCTTTTTTTGTTTCATCTGCCCATAGAACAGGTTGCATTTGAAATTCCAGTAGTGTCTGGCAAACTAAAGATGCTTGAGTTTGTTGTTTGATGAGAGCAGAGTCCTTTTTTTCTTGAAACCCTCCCAAACAACTTGTGGTGATGTAGGTGATGTCTGATATTTTTGTGACTTTCTGACCTCAAGACCCATTTCTGCAATTCTCCAGCTGTGGTCCTTGTAGATTCTTTGGGCACTTGAACCATCCTCCTCACTGTGTGCAGTCACACGTCCTTTTCCAGGCCAATTCTTAACATCTCCAGTTGATTGGAACTTGTTAATTTTTGCCCTGATGGTGAAAATAGGCATTTTCAATGCTTTGGCTATTTTCTTATAGCCAATTCCTATTTTGTGAAGCTCAACAACCTTTTGGCGCACATCAGAACTATATTCTTTAGTCTAACCCACTGTGATTGATGATTAAGGGAATTTGGCCTGAGTGTTACCTCATATTTGTACCCCTGTGAAACAGGAAGTCATGGCTGGTACCTCTAGGTACCCAGGTGCACTAAAAATATAAAACATGAATTGGAAAATACTTCAGATATATTTTACTCATAACAATTTCTAAGGGTGCCAATAATTGTGACCAACGTGTTTTGGAGAAAAACATTTAATAATGGAATTGTCCCCCATTTCAATTATTTGAATTCAATTAAAGGTTAGGTTTTTGTGTATTTTATTCATGAAATATCAAAAGGATAAATGCAAATTTTTAATAAATTTAATAAATGCAGATTCTTTTCACAGCCTTCTTTGCTCATATTTACCAAGGGCACCAATATTTTTGGCCACCCCTGTAGACCACAGCAACTCCTCTCATTATGTTAGAATTGTATTCCACTCCATTTGTTAATATACAACTTGATACTTCAAGCAGCACTTCAAGTGGACCATGTAGCTCATCTCACTGTATCTGACCAGAACCCTTGGTAAATGTCACCAAGTGTTTTGTGGGCAAGTAAAACCACCAGTCATGTTTTGGTTGGTGCACTCCAGTGGGTATGGCACTAATGCTTATGCAGGGCTTTAGTCCAGGCCTGTTGAAAGCTTGAAGAGCATCCATACAAATTAATGGATAAGTGGCAGCTTGATTGTGAGTGTGGCAAGTGCTTTGGCAGAGATGAGACACCCATTATGCAGGAAGGGTTAAATCGAGGATCAGAGACAATACTTAGCAGCACTTATCTGCCATCTTGATTTATTATAATGAGTGAATGTCTGTGATAAATCATGCCAGTTTTAAAGGGATAGTTCACCCATAAATGACAATTCTGTCATTACTCACACTCATGCCATTTCAAACCCTTATGTCTTTCTTTCTCCCATGAAATAGAAAAGTGCTGAAGTGCTGCTTCAGTGCTGTTAGACAGAGGTCACTATTCACTTTTATTGTAAGAAAAATAAAGTGAATGGTGACTGAGGCTAACGTTCTGCTATTTTTGGGTGAACTATGCCTTTAAGAAAACATGAAATCAAAGTGGACCCAATGCCCTTTCTGAATGCATGCTTCTTGTCTTATGGTGCATGTGTACATTATTCCAAAGGAAGAAAAAACTATCAAAAGTTTGATTCCCAGAGAGAAAACATGCACTGATGAATTGTATACATGGAATGCACTGAATGCTTTGCTTTGGTTAAAGTACTGTATATGCCAATATAAATGAATTTATATTTTACACAAAATGTTTGCCATTTTACTATAATAAAGCCAAGACATGATGCCTCTCAGGTTAAACACACCACACATACCAGTGTAACCATTGCAGTCCAAACAATCCAACAGTCATTCAGAAGTTATTCAACGTTTGTCTGTTTTCAACATCTTTCTACACATTCATGTCATTCCATGATCCATTTCAGTCCAAAGCTAATTTAACACCAATGTACAACCCTCAGACAATCTCTATATAATGTATACAGAAGGACAAAATCTGGAAGTGTGTTAACCCCATAAAATATGAGATCACAACAGCTTTGTTTTACATAAAAACTTGTGTTGTGTAGAGGGAAACAACACAGAGCGTACACAGACATTAATACTAGTCTTAACCGGCAGAATGAAATTAGTTTTCAAATGGCAGTTACATTAATATCCCTTACAAGACATCAATCTCAGCCACTGGTTGTCCAATCAAATCATATTGGTGTTTTATTTTCCTTTCAGTTTTATAAATGACCCCAGGTGTATTGGGAAGAGATGAATAAATCAGAGAGACAGATCGCCTAAAGAAGAAATATGCCATAAATAGCCATGCAAGTGTAAGAATAATTATGCAACTGTGACTATGGGTGACCACATTACAGAAACGGCACTGTAAATATGCCACAGACATCAGCATCTTATACATAAAACATTATTATTCAACATGACCATAATCATGTGGTTTGTAACCAAACATCCTAAATATATCATTCATTATATGAAGTGCCAAATTCAGCTGTAAAGGGTCTAGGCAATTCAATTTTATCTGAATATAAAGACAGTTCCTGTCCAATGCTGAATGTGCACAAACACTAATCTATGCATGTCTAAACTATAGATAATATAGCAATTTCTATATTATATAAAATTTAGTTTTCACCAAAAAGATGATTAGGGCTTGTCCATGCACAACTCAATACCACGATGCTAGGGAGATGACGGTGGATGCCAGTGCATTACTATACTGTTGCTAGGGTGTTCTGTTGCTTGGTGGTTTTAGCGGTTATTTACTGACCTAACTTAGAAGGGATTTATAGTATTTACAGACCTAAAGCTAACATATGTCTTCAGAAGACATGGATTAAACCTCTCGAATTGGATGAATTACTTTTATACTACCTTTACAAGGTTTCTGGACCCCAATGACTTAAAACCCCACCTCATAATAATTGTTCTCCGCAAAAGAAAGAGCCTTATGAGTTTGGAACTGCAAATTATTTTAAAATTATTTTAAAATTATTTTTTGTGAACTTTTCCTTAAACTCCAAATTAAGCTAAAGAAGCCAAAGTTCAGCTAAATGTTTCACTATTTAACCCACAATAAATTAATAAAATAAAATGTAATGTACAAGTATATGATTTTGTACATAAATAATGATTATTTTAATGGCTTTGCAATGTAAGCAACATAATAAAAAGTAAACGCTGTACATTAATAACCTGCATAAGGTAACAAATTATAGGCCAGGCTTAAAATGCAACACTCAGTTTTGTACAATATGTAACCCTGCAATCCACCCAGTGGTCCTTGTCCTGAAAAAGACCCCTGCAATAGAGAGATGACATCAGCAGAGAGCAAAACATGATTTTGTGATGATCGTCAGCCAATTCATCAGTATATCAAGGACATGTCACAATAATGTAGTAAATGCTTATGACCACATCACCCAACCCCCCATAAACACAGTGTCCTCTGGTGCTGTTCTGTCCAGAGTAATCCAGCGTGTAGTGGCATAGTCACAGAACAGAGAGGATGACATAACTTAAGCCTGCTTTACTCTACACCCGGAATCAGCACACAGATGCAGTTCTCTGTATTTCAGATTACACTACGTCATCATTTTAAACATATCTCTCTATCACACACACACACACACACACACACACACACACACACACACACACACACACACACACACACACACACAGATGTATGATATACAAGTGTTGCAATGATATCATTGCATTTCTGCCATTCCTCCAAACACATGCGGGCAAACATATAAACAATTACATCATGGTTTTTTGAAATACACATGCCCATATTAGAAAATCAGCATAGTATAATGATTTCTAAAGGATCATGTGACACTGAAGACTGCAGTAATGATGCTGAAAATTCAGCTTTGATCACAAGTTACATTTTACAATATATTCAAATAGAAAACTGTTCTTTTAAATTGTAAAACAAATGAATAAATAAAAATTCACAATATCACTGATTTTACTGTATTTTGGATCAAGTAAATGCAGCCTTGGTGAGCAGAAGAGACTTTTAATGGTAGTATAGGTCTAAAATTAATTAAAGTCTTTATGTAAAGAAAATGTAGAGTCAGATTACTTTTAACTTAAAACTTGATTTTGATCATTTAGTGTGTGTGAGAGAGAGAGAGAGAGAGAGAGAGAGAGAGAGAGAGAGAGAGAGAGAGAGAGAGAGAGAGAGAGAGAGAGAGACATTATAATTTGAAAGGAATATGTATATTTAAGAAAAGGAGAGTTAAAATGGATTTGAAGAATAGATGCATTGTAATAAAATAAGTGGAATTATGGAACAACCTAAAATTGTATTAAAATAGTGTAAAAAAAAAAATGTATACATTTAAGAAAATGTTTAAAATTGAGGTGTTTAAAAAGTAAGAAAGAGTAGGTTGATAGGAACATTGTACTATGAATATGCGTATATACTTGATGTTTGTATAAATCTACTGTATATTAAGAAGTTTAAGTTAGATTCAAATAATTAATTTGTTAGGGTAATAAAAGTTATATAGCCATCTTGCTCTTATTTTTTATATTTTCTTAGTTTTCTTCTGATTATTTGTGAAATGGACAGCAAATGGAAATCTTTAAAAATAAAATATAAAATAAGAGAAGTAAAAAGTGTTTATTGTATAAATGAACTGTATAATTGCTGGCATTATTTAACATTTCTGACACTATTTAACTAAACAGTTGGCTATTTTACAAAAAAAAAAAAAAAGATGAATATCCAGTTATTGAATATCCATACAATTGAACAAAAAGATGAGGTTATACCAGTATAACATATCATCAATATTGTTTAAACAAGGCTGTTTGATCAACAATAGAGATGGAATGCCACATAATGAGGAGAGATTTATCTGGGAAAGAACATTTCATTCTGTAGTCCTTCACTGAGGACAAAAGACCTTGTTTGTACTGGCCAAATAATCATGACTTTTATATCACAGATGCGTTAGCTCTGAGGCAGCATGGACAATTCAGAATCGGACATTGCCAAGTATGCCAAGAAAAATAGGAATTTATTTGTGACAGAATTTTTGTAATGGACTTTTTGTGACAGAAGCTTCCAGTGCACAAACAATACAACAAGACAGATACAATAATAATACAAATTGAATAAAAACAAAAAGTGAACAGAAAATATTAGTAAATATAGAAATACAAGATAGGACAATATATATATATATATATATATATATATATATATATATATATATATATATATATATATATATATATACTGTATATATCACATAATAAGCAATATCACATGAGCAAGATTGCGATAAGGCCCTACATCAGCACTGCTATGATTCGGCCGCTGCCGAGTGCCATAGTTAATCCCAGCAATGCTGATTTAGGGCCATATAGCACGATTGCGAGTGTGATGTTGCTTATATACAATGGTTCAATGAACAAGTAAATTTGGATGGATTAAATTTGGCCTGATTGTACAAGATTTTATCCCCACTTCTGTAAGCATCCTCTTTGGGTTGCCAAAGCTGCCTGATTTTTGCTGTAAACCATGGATTGTCATGTTGAATGTTAAAATAATTCACATGTTAAATAATGCAGATATCCTCACAGAAACTGATATATGATGACACGGTATCTGTGAGCTCATCCAGATTTGTGTCTGCAGCCTCAATTGTATGCGATATGCATCCTTTATTGTTCTGTAGCAGTGATCCAGTGTATTTCTGTCTCTGGTGGGGCATGTAATGTGGTGTCTGTATTTTGGCATTTCACAAGTGAGATCGGCTTTGTTAATATCGGCGAGAATAATAATAACGGAGTCGGGGTGTTGTTGTTCCATGTCTGTGATCAGATCAGCCAGCTGTTGCAGTGCGTGTGGAGCAACACTCACCAGAATAAATGAGGAAAACTCCTGCGGCAAGTAGAAAGGATTACAGTTGATAAAAAGGACTGCACACTGGCATATAACATCTGACATATGCAGCCATGCATGAAAAAAAATGAGTGGCCAGAATGAAAACAGTGTATGGGGCCTTTAAGTGTCTGAAATGCAAAATCACTTGTATGGGAGCAGCTCATGGGTGATGTTGACACTGACTAGGAGTGACTGCAAAGAGGCAAAACAATAAGTGGTAAAACAGATGCATGTTGCTTCCTCTACCTACTGAGGAATCTCTGTTCGTCTAGAGAAATTTTTAAATGGATGGGAGCAATTCACAGCAGGATTGTATACATTTTCCACAGGTTTTTACCATTCACAGCATAATGGCTCACAAAGCCCCTGGGAAATGCAGTGACACACCTGCATGGAGAAAGTTAGAAAAGGAAGGGGAGAGAGAGAGAGAGAGAGAGAGAGAGAGAGAGAGAGAGAGTATGAAATAGGAAGAAAAATCAAACAATTCTTGGAAAAATATTTTCATTAATCAATATTGTTTTTCTTGAAAAATATCCTTAAAAATATATACAAGAGAAGCAAAATTGTACAGTATAATAAACTAAGTTTTTTCTAGTTTTAAAGCTGATGTGTGTAAACATTTATGACGTTAAAATTCTCATATTAAGTGCTTTATTTTTGTGAGTGCGCAAAGCACAGCGCTACTTGCAACGACCGTGCGCCATATCTTACCTTATTTTCGCGAGAACGCTAATTCTAAGCACAATTTTTATGCCACTGCAAAGCGCAAGTAGCCATGGGGAGGTGTTTGTGCTATCTGTGGGTGTATTGTATGTTAACGAAGTGGCGCAAGGCACAATTAGCTATTTTCATTGCGCGAAGACGTTTCAAAAGTAAGTCTGTTTTCAGTGCAAAGTCTAAATTTAGTTGCAAAATTTGCAGTTTTGTGATTCAACCCACAGGTGGTAATACATTTCAAGTTCAAACTCTGAAAATATAGTGCAACAACAAAGTGTCCCTGATGGTCATGGATTGCATTGCCCAAAAGCATTGTAAGCATAATAGATAATAGAAACTATTGGTGCCAATGGTCTCTACGATCAATTTAAGTTTGCAATGCTTTTGGGAAATGCAACCCAGAGTTGTATTATGAAACAAAAAGTTATGAGATTTGTGTTTAACTATCTATAGGTCATGGATTATTTCGATTTTTTAATTATTATGTTTATTTTTACAACTGTATTTATGATCTAATTATATTGGTATTTTTCCACCTTTTGTCATTTAGTGAAATTTAAGTCATTGCAAAAGGGGCTGGTGGAAAATGTTGGAGATGGTAAAATGCTTGTGTTTGGTTTATGATTCTTTTTCTAACGTTTCAATATTTTGTTTATATTATGTAGTTTGAAGTGTAATTTGAATTTAGAACTATTTTTTGTTTATTTTTTTGTTTCACAGAATACATTTCATTGTTCAAAATCTAAATTGACTGGTAGAAGTGAAGAGCGTGCAGATACAATCACTTTTAATACCAACCATGATTTGTGTGCCAGTATACATACAGTATTACATTCCCTATAATTTAATGGAACATACATCTAAATCCTGATGAGAACAACATTTTCTAAGCCTATAAAAGCAGCGTGTCACTGTTATTGAAATGGCATGCCTGACATTCTACAAGGATGCAGTTAATGCACAAAAGAGATAAATCCATATTTCTATAATTCTAATTCATTGCATAAATTCCACAGTACCAACTTCATATGAAGGTTTTGTCTTTGTTTATATCAAGTTCCTTGAGGAAATGGACTATATAATAGGATGCAGATGATGTAATAACTGGAGAGGAACCTCAGAATTCAATTAAACTTGAACAAGTCCATTAGCACATTGTGCATGTGATTTTGCCAAACCCGCTTGTGCTTAGACTTAGAACATGCTTGCAAGAAAATACCAAAACCTCATGGCCATGGCCATTAAATTGTGGTTGTGACATAAAGCATTGCACTGTGCTTAACGCTAGTGCTCTTAAAATGGTGTTCCCCATCTTAATAAGCAGAGTCAAATATAAGTAAACAATGTGTAGGTTGCTTTAACCTAAAAGTGTAAACAGCGACTTTTTGAGCAGCCGTGGAGCCTGACACAGTAACACTGGCTTGAACAATAGTGTGAGTTTGGGGTGTATACAACCAATGGAAGACAGGGTAGGACTTTTCTGGAATCTGTTTGAATTCAGTGTTTATTTTTGCAATTCTGTTTGGTGACACTTAAATCGAAGAAATTACACACGTCAGGCTTAATGCTTCAAACCAGAAAAACAAACACATTTTCTTTGGTGAAATTGAAATACAGTGAAATATACAGTGTATTCTATCAAAAAAAATTGTTTTATCCTACACAGCTTTGCTTCTCGTATAAAGAACATTTTTTATTGGTAAACAAGACCAAAATACTTCAGCAAACAGTTTTTATGTATAGAGTTTTTAGAACTAGAAAACAAATGGACCAAAGCACAATCCAAGAATACACATAAAAGGCGCGCACACACACACACACATTTAGGATTGCAAACACACTCAGACAAATTGGGATTACAGAGAAGCACACATGCCCCCAAAAACACACGTCACAGCAGGATTAAGCCAATAGTCTCAGCTACAGTACATCCATAATGGTATTCTAGGCAAAGCTGAGAACAGCAGCAATGAAATCATGTCATGGTCTAATGCAATCTTTTCATATCTTATGCACATCTGTGATGCACAGGGGCGGATTATGACTAGCAGGCCAATTTTCTATTAGGGCCCCTCGGACCAAATATCTTTTAAAGTTGAGATCTACGCAATCTATTTTCATTAACATAAGATTTAAGTCTCTTTTAATACCTGTTCTGTTATTTATAGTCAGCTTAATTCAAACACATGTAGTAAAGTATTCTCTCAAATGAAACATGTTTGCTGAACAGCCACTGTTTTTAAAGAGACAGTACCATTTTAACATTTACATACATGTAAGCATACAAAATGCATATATTTAAAGGGGCCATAGTAAATTACGAAATATTTTAAATTCATAAAAAACACTAAAGATTTATGAATTTAACAAATACAGTTGGCTCCTACAGTATCTATGGAAGTGTTTGGTGAAATTTGGCAAAGAGTTTTGGCTTACGCTGCTATACCTTTTGTATCTTATCTGAATGATGGGGTGCATTCCATTCAGAAGTGATCATCTTTACACCCTATATCCTTCAAAGGCTTTACCCTACATTGGGAGAGCTTTGAGGGTCTAAAAGGTTGGGGCTCAAACTATAGTGATCATTTGGTCATTTGTTTTGGTAATTCGGTTTGGAATGACCCTACAGCTTGGCTACCATTATTATTCTTCCATCGGAAAGCCCTGCTAAGGCATCATTTAAGCCTTTTCAAAGTGTCCAAAAGTCCCCTTAACTACATTACATTGACAGAATATTTAAATGAGCAACAAGTCTGTTTTGGGATGTTTGTAATTTCAAACTTCAGAAGTCAAAATTTACACACAATCCTTAAATCTGCTTTCAGATGCTCTCTCTCTCTCTCTCTCTCTCTCTCTCTCTCTCTCTCTCTCTCTCTCTCTCTCTCTCTCTGTAAAACCTGTACAAATTTCTAACTTCAAGCACTTAAACTTACTTTAATACTTTCAAAAAGGTTTTTGTCAGACCAACATTACAGTTTGTCTCAAACTTTAAATATCTAGTTTAATCTGTACTTTTGAACCACAAGAATGTTTTTTTCCAAACCACCTAAGCCAAGTTTTTTTTTTTTTGTAACATAGGGCAAACATGCAGTTGCAGCAATGAATAGTATAATAACTGTTTTTGTTCGATAGTCCTTTTATACAAAGAATAAAGCTTAAACATTTCAAGTCTAGCATATGAAATAGTCAAAAACATTATATATTTTTAAACCCGTTTAAACCTATTTTTCTATAAAATAATGACGTTTTATGCACATGTTGCTTGAATTCAATAAATACTAAAAAATAAACATTAATGTTAATTTTAATTTATCAAAGTCAGCAAAGATTTCACATATTTCACTTTTACTTCCAGAACTGCAAGGAAATTTTCACCAGGAGACAGTAGACATCTCATACACATTGTGATGATGATGTAGAGGCTTTAGAATGTCATGCATCAAATATGATGCACACTGCATTATAAGGTTAAAGAGTTGCTATAAAGAGTCCTATAAGAGGGCTGGGGGCCCTCATAGCCACAGGGACCTGCTGAGGGGGCCGTGAATACGCTGTGGGGCCCACATATTTACAACCTGGTCTCATAGTGAAAATGTGACTCTACTGTATATACAATTTGCAAAACTTGTTTTACGTGTCTCCAGGTACAATTCTCTGCAGTTTCCAGGAGAAATGAATGCTAGTGGCGCTACAGCAACTGTGTGTTTTATTCACTTTCACACGTATCATGACATAAATCGCTGATTATGACTTTATAATTACTTATTTTTCTCTGTATTACTCAGACCCTGCTATTTTATGATACTGACACACTTTTACTCAAACACATCTTTTAAAAACAACACATTTTAATGCTTTTATTACAGACTCATCGTACCCTACATACGTATATACACTTATTCCAACATGGATAGCTTGCATGGTAACCCATCTGATAGGGCATTGGTCTTCGAGTCGGAGGACTGTGAGTCAAGTCCAGCCATAAGCTCAAGTTGACTCGTGACAAAACAGAGTCATAGAAGGAGCACAAAATGAGGTGGTTGCTTCAGAAAATTAGTTTTTAGGATAATGTAAGGATGTCTTTTTAACTTCTCATAAACATTTTAAAACACTAATGGTTAAGTTTTGGAGTTGCTTTGTTAAGGATGTCTTTTTAAAACATCTCATATATATTTTAAAACACTATTGGTTAGGTTCAGGTAAAAATGTTACGTTAGGGAGGTATGTTTAAAAAAATGTAAATCTAAAATTCACATTAAAACCTCATCTGAATACGACAGCACATTGCTTGCTTTTGGCGCACCCAGCTGGACAATTCACTGGAAAACTGCAACCAAACGTGATGTACAACATGTAAGTTATGTTATTTTGTTGTTCACGTTAATTTCATGAGACCAGGCTGCATATTTAAGCATATATCAACATTTGTTTTCAAAGGTGATGGGCCACGAGACCAAGCAGCCAAGGCCCCCCAGGGCCCCTGGTAGTCAAGGGCCCCTGGGCACTGGCCCCATTGGCCCAGTCCATAATTCACCTATGGTGATGCAACTGCATGTGCAATTTGAAAATTACCCACACATCCAGGGGTGGACTGGGAAGAGAAATCGCCCAGAATTTTACATAGAAACTGGTCCAAAAGTTGTTGAACTTCCTGTCCTTTTCTGCATATCGCTGCCCCCTTTGGCATATTGTGGCGCCATTTTGTTGCCTGTTCTGCATAATGCAGCGGCTCATTTCAGCATAGTCCCGGTTCTCCCGATGGCCAGTCCGCCCATGATCGGCCACAATTTGCATCTGCCCACTGGGAAAATGCCCGGAAAGCCAGATTATCAATCCAGCCCTGCACACATCACACAGACAAAGAGCTAGAAAAAAAGAGGGTTTCAGAATCTCAAATTACCTTTGATTTTATTGAAAATTCAACACAAATGCCAGCTCAAATTTGTTAGGATTTATTTTTTACACCTGAAGTTTTCAAACAGACCCAGGGACCACCAGTGTAAAAAAACTAGGTTTCACAGTACCACTTTATAATAACTTTCAATAAAATCATTAACTAACATTATTGCAATCATCAAATCTTTAAGTGGTTTTCAGTTAAATAATCAGATATGTGATGAAATCTTTACCCAGATGGTAACACAGTGATGTCACGTACTATTTTAAATGCCATACTAAAAATTATTTCATCAATTAAAGAGCAAGCAAGAGTCATTTGAGAGAGTTTGGAGACATAAGAAGAATATTCAAGACCGAGGGGGACCAAATTTAAAAGTTTAAGAGTTAATAATTGAAAACCCAATGCTTGACCACTATTCTGAATATTGGAGGGGACATCAGTGTCTATGGGTGGTTTCCGGCCTGTCAAAAAGTCTTATCAAAATCGCTGGCAGAACAGAATTTATTACCAATGAAGACAACCAAATGCACTTTGAAAAAAACCATGCAGAACAGCCAAAGAACGGGGTCTCTTTCTCTGAACACACCAATCAAAATTATTTAGAGACATATAGACACAGCTCTGCGGTTCCTTTAACTAAAAGGCCAATTTACACAAACAGTGGGAGACCAGCCATAAGGTGACATGAAAGAAAGAGAGACAGATAGCCTTTTCTTTCCAGTTTAAAAAAACAAAATCACAGCAATGAAGAATCTTTAAAAAAATACATTCAATCCATTTTGCTGCTGTTGAGGAAAAGTTTACGAAACATTTGATCAGATGGAGGCATACTGGCCTGGGATCACAAGTATTCAAAATGCTCCATGTCCCAGATCTGAGATGTGGAAGAAAAAGTCAGAGTGACCCAACAGACGAAAGTGGAGTTGGAAAAGTAGGTGGGTGCCACAGAGTGCTGCGAGAGCCAATGGCCCAGTCTGATAATTCCCTTCAGCAATCAGGTCAAAGACAAACCACAGCGGACATGCAAACAGACACACTCACATTTTAGCACATGCATCCACTCCTGTGCAAAAATCACTCAAACCAAAATACAAACACTCAAATTCACTAAACACTTGCTCCACTTTTGTGCTTGGTATTTTATCTTCGTAAACCAGTTCCGTTTAGGCACAATCTGAACTGGTTTAGTGCTGCAGAATGTGCATTTATATTAACTGTAATTCCTATTAGTGCAAATGTGCCTGCTCTCTATAAATTAGGCCAAGGCCACTTCCAAACTAATGGGTTTTTGGTTGAAAATTTTCCATTTCCTAACATCATCATTGCAGTACTTGCAGTATGTAGTCCTAGAGAGCACTTTCAAAAACATACTGTTGGCCAATATATGACAAGAAAAAATAATACTGCTACTACTGACACTGATTTTTTTTTTATTTATGCATTTTTTTAAAGAAAAAAAAATCTTTAAAGAATTTACTTAAATAATGTTATATAATTTAGTAATATTCACTACCTCAGTGTAATATTACAACATACATCTGCATAGACAATGAAACTAATGAGCATGTGAACTATCTTGAACTAAGCTATGTGCTAGTCAGAATGTGTAATTGGCATTGTGAAAATGCCCTTACATGTAACATAATATCCTAAACTGTTTAACATGTTTGATACATGTTTCATACATCATGTTTCATAAATTTCATACAAATTCATAAATTTTTCAAAACATTTTAATATTTGGTTAAAGTTACAGTTTGAAATATGTTTTGTTATTTTGCGCATTATTTTTCAACTAAAATTATATGCCATTATAGTCAGAGCAAAACTGATTAAAATTAATATGACATGATGAAATATTGACTAATTTTAAAAGGGCATTTTTGTCAAAAGACAAAAATTTTGATTAAATAAAAAAACTCGGATCTCACAGTGAAATCGGAAACAGTATGTTGAGTTTTCTTCAGCTAAAATCGGTCTGTGCTTGTCGAAATGTGAAACAATGTCCCCAGTGGCCAAAGTGGTAAGTGTTGTTGGGCATATGGGCACGAGTGAGCTCTATTTTCCCAGTGTAATGTCCATGGAAGGGCACCAAAAGTAAGTTGTAAAGCAAGTTGTTTTCAACTTTACTGGCAATAATAAAGTGGTAATTCAGTTTATAATTCAGTTTTATGATTGAATCCCCCCAACCCCTAAACCTAACCATCACTGGAGTAAAAAAGTAATGTTAGAGGGAAAAATGCAACCTCTGAATTGTGCTCGTCACTAATAATGCAAATGTGATTATTTCCTGGCTTCAATGTGGTATCCGAATCAGGTCTCCCACGCTGCTGATGCAACATACTTCCAGTCGCGTGACAGGGGAAGGTAAACACATTGGGGCTGTTGCTAAACATGTGTGATAGGAGATGGCACATGCGGGCATACTGTATACCCAGGTCCAAAGCAGTCATGCTCACTTTCTGCATTTGAAAGAGCCATTCTGGGCTATGTAAATTGCGCTAATTTCAGCACTAATTTTTGGGGATGTTTCGCTGTGACCTGATTTACATAGCTCTTTTAGAGATAGACAGTTTATGAAAATCAACAACAAATCAGTGGGCGCAATTCATCCTTAATAAATTCCTTCATAGCTCTATAAAACTAACACACTGTGCTTTGATTGGCAGACAGCCTCCAATCAGGTATAGCTCTGCAAGATGGAGTGATTGTGGTGCCATTTCTTCGAGAGTGAGAGAAGAAAAGTACCCATAATGCTGCACACTGTTCCATATAGGAACATAACACATACAATTCACCTCTCTCTAAAAATAGCTGGAAACTTCAGTCGAGTGGCAAGCACTACACACAATCTCCACTCTGCACAGCAGTGCTGAAATCAGCTCAGTGGACGAATTCAAATCACACCTCGCAAAATATGCATGGAAATGTGGGGGTTTGTTTCAATCCGTGAACCCAATTTTAAATAATCTCCTCAAATGGAACAAAACTGCTCCCAAACAAAGTGTCTGCCATTGGTAATTTCTCCTTTTTTGAGTGAATTTGAGAGTTCCACACAGGTTGAGAGTCCAGTGAAAGTGCCCCAGAGGCAATGACATCCTCACCAGTACCGCTGCCTTGGTGCATCATGATGACATGGTAGAACAAGTGTTTACACTTTTCCATGGCCTGACACCCATGCAGAATGTGGGTGTAAGATTGTTTTGTTGAGTTGGGGCCAAACCACAATGATCACAGTGGAACTGAGGTTAAAGCTTATATCCTAAAAACATGATCATACCACTTAGCTGGTCAAAAACCTAGCATTTGCTTCCATGTACTGTATATACACACATAAAAGGCAGCCAATCATTACTGTGAGAACCCTGGCAATGAAAAGCAGATGGGTTATTTTGTGATAATGACCAGCTGACTGTACATTATCCTGCTTAATTCATGGCTACTTAACAAATTAATTAATACATGGATGTGAAATACTGATATGAGTAGAAATCATTTTATTGTATGAGAAGAAAGAGACCATGGATTTCTCCTTCTCCCCTCCACACTCTTGTATCCCTCTAGACCAGTTGACCATTTAATTTGAATTCCAAATCCTTCCTCCTCTGTGACAGATGCGGATGGTTTATTCTAATTGGCACAAAAGGCAGATTTTGCTTAGTGAGAATGATCTAACTGCCATCCCAGCTAATGACTTTAATAGCAAGCAGACACTATGGGACTAACTCTCTTTCTCTGTCTCACACACACCAACATAGTGTTGCCATAATCTCACAATCTACACCCTGTAGGCCAAGTTCTAATGCTCACATTTATAGCAGAATAGAAAGCTTCATTTAAAGCTTCGGTCCAGGTTGCTGATATCAGCTAGAACATGTTGTAACAACCTCCTTTAGTAGCAGGGGAATTTGCCAGACATAACATGCTTTTTAAGTGTCGAACAGATACAAATAGTAGTAGGAGGGCGGTGGTGGCTCAGCAGTTAAGGCTCTGGGTTACTAACCAGAAGGTCAGGGGTTCAAGCCCCAACACCACCAAGACACCACTGTTGGGCCCTTGAGCAAGGCCCTTGAATCTATCTGCTCCAGGGGTGCCGTATCATGGCTGACCCTGCACTCTGACCCCAGCTTAGCTGGGATATGTGAAAAATAAATAATTTCACCATGTATATGCAGAAATGTATGTATAATGTGTGACAATTGATCAATTTATTTTATTTATTTATTTTTAGTAAAGGTCTTAAAATGTAGTTAATCAAATACTGAAATTTCAAGCATTGTTTAAATATGTAAATTTTGTCTAAATTTGAACATCAAAAAGGTTTATATGTGATTATTTTCTTTTTATATACTGCATTTGTAATACTATAAACACATTATATGTTGGAACAATTATGTTTTTACCAGCAATATAAAATATTATATACTTTATAGGGTTATTCTGGGTTCTATGTCGCAGTGCAGCACTTACAATGAAAGTGAATAGAGCCAATTTTTTGAAAGGTGTAAAGGCATTGTTTGAGCTGTTGAGTTAAATCTCAGTATTTATGGTCTTTTTAGGATTAAAAGTGTTTTTTTCGGACATAACTTTACACATAAAAAGGTTAGTAAATTATCTTTGCACAATAAACATGCATATTGTTTACATCTTGTGGCTAATGTTTGGAATTGAATACAAGAGCAAAAAGAAAGAACTGCACAGAACAAATGTCTAAAGCACTATCAATATCGCATTATATAGAATTATGTAAAATTGTCTGTGTGGGACATTACACTTTTTGGTTGCATCTGTCGTTCATCATTGATTTTGACAGAAGACTGATGGCAAGTTCAACCTTGGGTGAATATGTGTTTAGCACATAATTGTCAAATACTTTCACCACAGTCCATCACCTTTAGACTAGAAGATGTTCAACAGTTTAAGTGCCCCCTCATTGTTATATCACAAGATATTATTACAATCATAAACCACTGAATGAGGCAAGACACCATGTCGTCGAGGGCAACGGCTGTTTCTCCTCATTTAACACCTTCTCATACATGTAGATCCAGAGGAAAACCAAACACTGTAAAATCTCAGGGTACAGATTTCAAAGAAACATGGAATTATCTCCAACCTAAAAAAAAATATTTTCAAAACATTGTTAAAACATTGATTTTGTTATAATTAAGTGATTGGTTTAGCACGAACAGTTGCAGTATTGTGTCATAGGTCTGTTCATATGAACCTGTGGTAAACCGCATTCATTTTCCACTGGAGAATGATTAAATCAGAAAGCTAAACTTTAATTAAGGTTTAGACCTCCAAAGTCAGCAGACAGCAACAGATTAAAGGTTACATCTTGAGCCAGCACCTGTAATCACATTTTTCCATTGTAAAAAATAAATAAAACTCACACACAAATAAAAAAAACTGTCACTGCCATTGCAATGCAAGATAAGAGTTGTTGCTGCAGTTTCAGATTCATATGTAATTTTATTGCATTGTGAAATTGCTATGGTTCAAGAACCCTTTGCAAGACCTCTCTCAGGTTCAAATGTTTTATGCTTCCTAAATATGCCTTTTGGGCTGTCATATAGCCAGCAGACTGATGGCACCCATTTACTTACATTATAAGGACCTACAGAGCTTCAACATTTTTTCTAAAAATCTTCATTTGTGTTCTGCTGAAGATAGAGAGTCATACACATCTGGGATGTCATCAGGGTAAGTGAATAATGAGAGAATTTTCATTTTTGGGTGAACTATTCCTTTCATTACAAAAGACTACAATAGTGTATTAGAAATCGCACACTTCCACTTTAAGAATTTTAATGCAATAACTTATGCTACAAAATGGTAAATAATACACCCCTGTCAGGTGGCTATTATAAGGTGGCCTTTTGGGTCTTTTATTGTCACTTATATGGCCGAGCCAGAATGGGTGTGGAAACAAGGTCACAAGAAAAAATAAATTCACCTTGAAATGTTATTATTCCTGTCCAATGGCAGAATATGAAATATAAAAACAAATATGTTGGCTGTGGCTATTGAGAACAGATTCCTTATAAGGGACTGGAACCTCTCAGCTTCACAGAAAGGCCTTGAAATCAAAGGCTGATGGCAACGGAAAGGTAATTCCATAATGTGTCATGATAGACATATTAGAAGATTCAGGCACAGTGACACATTTTCTTCTGACTGAGTGCAGGAGAATTTGTTTAAATGGACAACCTGTCAAAATTTGACAAAACTATCAGTGATTCTTGCGCATATCATGACAGATTGCGACATGTTGGATGTTTTGAATTGAACACAAGCACAAATGTGATTTGAGAGTGAATAGACTGAAAATGTATCTATTGTAAGGTTATGACTTGAAATGGCATATAAATAACATGGACTACTTTTATGAAGCTTATATGCAGGTTTTCTGGCCTTTTTGGAGCTTGATAGCCCTAGTGCTTTCACTGAATGGAAAAAAGTTGATTTTAAGAGTCTGCTTGACATTACCTTTTAGAGTTCCATGGAAGAGTAAATGATGACACAATCCTAATTTTTGGGTGAACTATTCCTTTAAATGTGCTGTAAACAATTTCAGCAATTTTATTATCTTCTGCCATTTTGCATGCCCGCTTTCCAAAACACGGCCTTCCAAAGAAATTTTAAGCAAACCTGATGTTAGCAAATCTGAACATGCAAAATTATTGTCTGACAAAGAGCTTTTCTGATTGGCTTGTGTTCTGAATGGGTTAAAAAAAGCATGGGCCGCTGCGTCTCTTAACCCTGTAAACATGAATTTAACATGAACTAAAATTAATAAAATCCTGTAAAAGTATTGTTCATTGTTAGTTCATATTAACTATTGTTGTTAACTAATGTTAACAATTGAACCTTATTGTGTTAGTGTTACCAATGCACTTTTGAAGAGTCTTTGTCCTTTCTAATTTCACTGTATGCCAGCAGATAAGTGAGGGAATGAAGAACCAGCCCCAGTGTTCTACTTGCATTAAATGGTGTGGAATGAGAAGAGGAATGGAAATAAAGTGACTCAAGGGACAGCCCAGAGAAGTGACCTGAACTGCTGGCTCTAAGACAGACAGCCACTCTAAATGATGATGAGGACACAAAGAAAAGCAGAGCATGCCCTACTTTCTTTCTGCTTTTTATTCAGGATATTAGTGTAACCTGGAACTAAACTAGGTCTTCCAAGACTTGATAAACGTTTGATCCAACAGTTTCAGGTCTTCCAAGACTTGATAAATGTTTGATCCAACAGTTGTACCCTTACGTTCTCCCAGCTGTGTTAGCAGCTCTCTGCATTATTGATGAGCGTTTAGAGTCATGGTTTATTCACGATGTACTGCATTGAGTCAACCGCTCCACTGTGAGTAGTGTTAACGAAGCTGTATAGTGCACTTTGAATTACACTAAACTATATGTGGAGTGGGGGGATCAATATTTCAAAGATTCACAATGCTATGTTAATATTTTAATACCTATAATCAATATTTTTAGTTAATAAAATAACTTAAAATAAATACTAACGATTAAAATGTTATTTTAATATTTATATTTTTGGGGTAAAACAAAGAAATTTACAATGGCATTAGGTCAACGAAAACTTTTTTCCTTTCTGATTCGACCAAAATGCTAACTCAGAAGGAGCTAAGAATATAAGTCTATAACTTGCAGTATTGGGTTAGTTACTCAAAAGTAATCCAGTACAAATATAGAATTACTTGTATCTGGTAATCAGATACATTTTCTGAATACTTCATAGAAAAAGCAATCACATTACTAACTACTTTACTTTTAAGACCAAGTTTCCACCTGGTATTAAGATGCATTTCTGGTGATCGATCACAAGTGGTCAGCACTAAATACAGGTCTAAACAGTTCTAAAATATTTTGTGATCGGATCACAAAAACCACACACGTATGTTGTCAAAAACGCATAAGACCGCATTACATTTGATGTGTAAATGCTAATCCATCCTGAATGCGTCCTGGCAGCTGCAAAGCACCACCCCTCACCTGTCAATCAACTGCTGCACACCTCTAAAAATAAATAACCGTCAGATCATAAAAATTAAAAAAGCAGATACACACACACACACACACAAGCATAGAACTTCACGGATCTTCTTCAGTGTGTATGATATCAACAAGCACGGACACTTATGAGAAGCACGAACATCTGCAGTTCAGGTTAATACAACTAATCCACTAAAATGATGGACAGTTCTGCTGACTTAAATTTCAGCTGCATCAAGAAGAAATAGCGTGCCATTTTTTTGCACTTTCTTTGTCTTTTCTGACTTTGTTGCAGTTTGTTTTAATGTAGTTACACACTGACATAAGGATTGATGTATGTTGTCATGAAATAGAGTCCCTCCCCCACAAATCCGATCACAAGTGGTCACAGGAAATGCATCCAGGTGTAAACAGCAATGTGTCTCACTTGACCATATCAGATCAGATCAATACCTGGTGTAAACAGGGTCTAAGTTACAAAGTCTACAATTAAGTTTTTAAGACTGGAAATTCAGCAATGAACACAAATAAGAAACAAGTGAGTAAAGGTTGCAATACACTAGAAATAAAAAAATTGCAATGTTGTGTCGCACCCCCAGATCACATTGCCAGATTCCTGCTGAATCACACTCCGAACTGTAAACATGAAAATCTACTCAAGACACCATTTGGAGTTTCCCAGATGTCACACCAACGAAACCTCTGGAGATTCTCCAGAAGCCCTTTAAAGGAGCCTCAAATATCATATTTATTAAGTCAAGGAACTTAAAGATAAATTTCAATGTCTCAAACCTTTCCCTTCTGATGGGTTTACTCAAGAAACCATTGACAGTCTTTAGAGTTCCTTAGAATTCCTGAAGGCACTAAAAGTACGTTTCTCAGACAAATAAAAGGGTGTCTTGAGGATCTCAAGAAGGTTCAGCCAGTGTGGCATCTGAGGAACTTTAAATGGTGCAGAGCATCTTTTAATTTTATATGTGTCACTAAACACTTATCCAGTTCATTGATCCAACACTGAGCAAAAGGTGTGGAAGGAACCGTCACTCCCATTGTCATCCTCTTACGCAATTATACGTATGTTGGATACATCGCACATGCTGAGCACTCTGCTATAATGAACTGCTCTCATTTCACACCCAATGGAAAATGTCTTTCTCTCTCACACACGGACGATAGCCAGGCTGTGGCCTAGGATTGGGCTAATAAGTGATGGGAAGCGGGTGAAGTGACCAGTGTCTAGCTTAACCACAGTGGAAAAACTGCCTCTGTCCTCATCAATATTTCAGCCGTGCCTGTTGAAAACCAATACTGACCAACATATTCCATCTTGTCATTGTAAAAGTGGATTGTATGCCGCGCTTTGACATGCTAACACTGTCGCCTTACAAATGGTGATGTAAAGGATGATGTATTATTCATAGTTTCTCCAGAAGTGCAGGGACAATGAAGGAAGAGAGGCCACGTAGCAGAGACGGTCAAGGAGAGTAGTCGAGAATGAGATGAAATTAAAGAAGTCATATCAGACATGTGCTTGCTGTATTCCCCTAGGCTAATCGAGTCCAAGACCGTAATAGGACCTTATATAAGGTGTTGGTCTTGTCATGAACTCATGAGCAATTGGACTTGGTGCTGTGTCCTTTTAATACTGGTCTGTTCACACCATACGCCATATTGCTTCCATCTATACTGTTTTCAGTTACTTTTCTATGTGAACATGCTAAACAGATCATCTGATCATCGAACTACGTATTGCAGTGTTTTCGGTGTCTCGTGCAGGAGTGCCACACTTTAAGATCTATGTCAAGTTAAAAAGAACATCAACCGTTAAAAACATGTCTCGAGACAGCAGTGTTCTGTTCTACTCTATTTGTAGCACTGCTTTTGGTCTGAACAACCTCTAAGTCTTTTAGAAATGCTTTAGCATTAGTCACATGAATGCTACACATACTGAAGAAAATGTAATCAAAAAGGAATGGTTTGGTGTTGTTTTTGGAAGAAAAAATAACCTAGGTTTCTGTGTGCACACTGACTTCAATAATCTGCTTAACTATTAATATTTCGAATGGTAAGCTGTAGGTCAAAGGCAATGATTGACAAATATATTATGACTAATTTAATGTAAACAGACCTTGTTACTCTTCATAAATTTGAATTTCCTCAACTTAACAGATGTGTGGCAGTTTTGATGCGATCACTGTCATTGTGTGACTCACACGGGGGATTTTCAGCCTTTCTTCATCTATATAAAGAGAAAGGTAAAAAGCATGAAGGCGAGAGAAAGAATAACTGAGGAAATGACTGTTTTCTAGAACCAACCTTCTCATCACTCCCCCTCACCCTGCACCAGTTGGTACAATCCCATATACTCAGATCAGCAGAATAACCCTTAGTCACAGTTGTCCAGTTAATGACCTAAGCATGACCCATCCCCTGCTTCAAAGAGCTATTATTTACTGGCTTATCTCTGCTTTCTTTCCCATGGTAGGAAAGTGGCTGGTGGGCAGACGGATGGCACAGAGGGCAATTTTACTGTAAACTCCCTCCAAAAGCCCCCCACTCATCAGGCTCCGATGCCCGGGCTTTTTTTATTCTTTTGGCTTCACCCTTTTTCCTCCCATGAGTCATGGTTCTTTAGTTAGGACTTATCTGGAGTGTAAAGGTCTTTGCATTTGTCCAAGTGTCAATACAGACTGATAAATACCAAAAAAAAAAAAAAAAAGATGGAGGTCCAATTTCCGCATTTCTTGTCCCCAAATAAGACCGGTTTATTACAGGGCAAATCCTCAGTTTATTTCGATTTTATGAGCCGCCATTTGCTTTTGCAGTGGCTGTGACAGCTCTAATGGATGTTTGCCCCTCATAATGACTCCCATTTCATAAATATCATGTGCTCTCGCCACACACGTGGAGCCCTCGCATACAGACAGCACCTTCTGTGTGTGTACGCTTACATTAGTAAACATAGTGGTAATGTGTGTGCGTGTTGACTGCAGTTATTGATGGGGACTGACTGGAGCGTAAACAAGCTTGCGGATGTAATCATATTATATCTCTGTTTTTCCATCCAATTTGTGATCTTTCAGTTCCTTTTCATTTCTATTGAGAAACGAACCACAAAACACAGAGTTGAAAGAGTTCAACAGCAAAGCTGGACATACAAGACTAAGTTGACTGTTTTCACTTACACAGATACAGTAGGCAAATAGACACAAAAGATATATGAAAATGTAAAAAATAATCCTTGCTAAAAAGGACTAACGACAAAGCACACACCCATTTCTTGTCCAAAGTCACAAAGGACACCCACACACACAAACAGGTAACGGGTCACAAGTTTCCTAAATGGTGGATCACACAAGGATTGGTGATTGTGTCACATAAAGTCACGAGGTCAATTAGGGCTAAAGTACATTTGAAAGTCTTGGTGGAAGAAGCAAAGACTAGCTAAGCTGGTCACCAGTAAATGTTTTGGATGCTGGTTTCCATTATTTTATGCAGGTGTCCCCACCAGGCTTCTTAAAGGTTACCCAAAATTGAGTTCTGTAATAATTTACTCACCCTCATTTCATTTGAAACCCATATGACTTCTTTCTTACTGAGAACAAAACAAATAAGGAATTCTGAAGAACTTACGGTTATGTTTATTTTTTTCTTCTAAGCCATGCATTGCAAAAAGCATGGCTTAATAAATTCTAATTCTCAAGGTAGAAAAAAGGATGGAGGTTTGTAACTTAAATTTGAATTTAAAGTAGTAGAATTAAAATTGAATGAAATTTAAAGAAATCAATGTAAATGTTTAAAGTAATTTGTATTACCCCAAAACATGTTCATTGTATACACACAATATTTGCAGACAAAAAAATATGAGATTAATAAAAATTATTTGAAATACCATCTATAGAAATAAGAATTTTTATAATATAATACACGTCATAATTGTTAATCTGTTCACTTTTAATTTAAAAGGCCCTTGATGGATAAGCACTTAATTTCTCAAAATGCTCTAATTATCTCCAAATTTGTATGTCAATATTTATTTTATTAATTAATAATATTACATAACCTCATCAAAAACTATTTGGTAGACATTATGTGGTGCTAAATATTTTTTTTTTATTAAATCGTTTTTATTGCTGTGTTAATTTAAATTAATAGTGAACTATGTTTAATCAGGAGAGAAATTAAATGAATGATTTAATCATTTGTCGCAAAACATTTTGGGTGATTTTTTTATTTCTTTGAACCTTCATTGAAATTGCTGGAAAGACCTGATCTCACAGTGAAATCTGAAAGAGTAGGTCGACTTTTCTTTAGCGAAAAACGGTATACTGTGTGCCTACTGAAATTTAAAACACTGCCCCCAGTGGCCAAAGCAGTAAACATTGTAGGGCATATATGCATGTGTAAGCTCAATTTATGTCCAGGAGAGGCTGCCAAAAGCTAGTTGTGAAGCAAGTTCTTTTCAGATTTACAGGATGTAACAGTGAAGAGGAATGCATAATTTACTCTAGCACCCAACCCAAACCTAAAGCTATACCATTAGTCGAATAAAAATTTAATCTTAGAGGGAATAATGCAATCTCTGAATCACACTCATCACTGATTATGCGAACGCGGTTACTTTCTGGTTTCAAGCCGGTATCCAGACCTGGCTCTCTTCCGCTGCTGATGTGATGCGCCACAGGGGATGGTAAAAACACTGGAGCCAACGTAAACATGTCTGATTGGAGATGGCGATTGACAGTGAATCAGCATATATTCGCCGATCCTAGAGTGCCGTAACTTTTGTAAATTGCCAATTCATGATGAAAGACAAGCTAAAATGGTCACCAGCAAATACAGCGTTTTGGATGCAACATTTCTAAGACTTCCTTGGTAAACCCTCAACATTTTGCGGGTTGACAGTCTAGACCAACACCAAACTAGCACTTAACATCACAAAAAAGCCTGGACCAGCTTGTAAATTCATGCTGGTCTAGTCTAAGCTAGTCTTTTCATCAGGGTGAAACAAATATACTTTAATTCCACTGGGATGGGGACTTCCATACAGGAAAACTCAACACCATCTAAAAATCCCCAAATCCCCAAGCTTGTTGATTTACTGAGACTGACAGAGCATTAAAATCCACGCACAACGCTTTAAGTCACCGCAAGGCTTATTTTATCTCTCACTGCAGCTTTCCGAGTGTTAAAGAGTGTCTAAAGCAACATAACGTGTACTATGAGCTAAAACAAAAAAACTCTTGGTGTCAAGTTGTCCAAGAATGGGAGAGACAGGCAGCTGTTGGGAGTTGCCCAGTTCTGATGCAGAGCACCAGGTGCTGTGGCAGACAGCTGTGGTAACATAGGGGAAGACCCTCTGGATTTTAGGGAGATTTCCCTCCTAACTCTTCATTACAGAAGCTTCTCAAATACAAACACTGGGCCACCGGACCCCAGACAGACTCCTTACCAGAGGAGCTTTCGCAGAAAGAGTTCGGCATGTGTCAGAATGGAAAACTGACCTTTACTGAGTGTGCTAATTAACAACAACTGTCATAGCAGCTGAGACAATGATGGATGAACAACAAAGTTTCTGTGGCTAAATAACAAGTGGAATGTGCATGCACTGAGCTATGCAGTCACCATAAATGGTGGTGACCCTGACAAACCAGATTCTAAACCAGATTCTTGGTACATGACTAACATAAACACACACACACACACGTGCATACAGTCTCGTATTTCGGAGCTAGGTCATGTGACTTAAGACATGCTATCGTGTAGAGCTCAAAGCAGTGTGTGGGGTGGGGGGGGATACCCTAGTCTGGAAATGTCAATTCCTGATCCCAAACCCATTTCCAAGACCTCTGTCAGGGTCTGTGAGGTTATTTAAAGAACTCAAGAGTAAGCCATCCAGCCAGTAAATTAGTCCTGAGTCAAATTTCAGAGTTGTGTAAGGCTTTCACCTTTAAGGGGGGGTGCCCCTTCACTACCAGTAATGTGAAGGGTCACTCTTCATTCCAAAAACATACCAACATTCCAATTCAGTACTTCTTAAAATCAAGGAGGTCTAAAATTCCTGTAGAGAGCAAAATGTTCTCTCAATGATTGCTTGGCTGGCGCATAAAGCCATGAAAGTACACAACCTAAATGCTGCTATCTTCGCTCATGGGCACTCAGTTCCAGAAGAATATGAGCCAATCATCAGCCGTAAATGTGTCTAATCACTCTGAAGCCCCAGCACATTGACAACGCTGATTGGCTGTCTATGGTACCACAAGAATGCACACTATCCCAAGCCTGTAATGTCAAAAGCTGCATGCTATCTTTTAATGCTATCTTGTCACTTCAAAACTCCTGTCATGGGGAAGTAGTAATGGCAGTTATTGACAACAATACGATAAAAAATAGACAGGTTTGTCTCGGAGAATAAAAAAAATTACATTGGCCTATTTGATAAACAACATGAATTCAGTACCACGCAGGTGGGATTGCATGTGGAAAAAAATGTATCCAACAATAAGAGAAAACAATATATCAGGTGAGAGGGCTAAATGTATGTCTGCAATGTTTACACAAAATTAATGAAGTGCTGGAAGGTATTTAATAGTGTGTGTGTGTGTAATCGTGTTTGAATGCTTTTGTGTGTGAAGCCATTCACATCCATGCTGGTCTGTGTTTGGCAGAAAGTCAGTGGGAGCTAAATAAAGCAGGCATTATTCTCCCTGCTCTGCTGTCATACAGCACTCACACACACACACAATCTACTCAAAGCACCCCCTGACCCTGACTGCCACTCTATCTTTTTTTTTATTCATCATTTTCACAAGACCTTGGCTTCCTTACATAACATTGACAAACACAATGTGTATACAGTGTCCAAATCTTCAGCTTCAATACTGGGAAAAGAAAAGAAAAAGTAAAATGTAGAATGTCTGACTCATCCTGCGTTTATTTGTGTATGTGTGTGTGTGTCACCACCGCTGTATCTGGGCTTTTTGTCTTGCAAATAAGACCGCGCATTCCAGCTCAGTCAAAGTATGAATAGAATACTTGCACACACACCTGAGTGTTAGTCACGGAGCACACACAAATACACACACTGTGTGACTTGCCATGTTGGCAGCTCACCTCTATTATGCTTTCAGGCCATCTTATCAACTGACTCAATGATCAATGGCAATAATTACTAACACAGAGATATCAGATGACGCATGATAAAAAGGTATAATTAGGCATTGTTAAAATCAAGATTTGCTTTATTGTCTCTTCAAAGTATTAGAGGGGGGTGAGCACTTTGGACACCTTTTCATATAGCTCAACATATAGCCTACAGTACTGTGCAAAAGTTTTGCACATGTGAAAAATGTTGCATAGTGAGGATGCCTTAAATAGTTTTCATTTTTCAATTAACATCATACAAAGCCCAGTAAGAATAACAAAATCTAAATCAATATTCAGTGTGACCACCTTTGCCTTCAAAACAGCAACAATTCTCCTCGGTACACCTGGACACAGTTTTTCTTGGTTGTTGACAGATAGGATGTTCAAACTTCTTGGATAATTCACAACAGTTATTCTATCTATTTAGGCTGTCTCCGTTGCTTCTGTCTCTTCATGTTGGCTCTGTTGATGAAATATCATCTGTTGTAGGACTCCTTGTCCTTGTTCTATTTGCAAAGGGAAATATGAAATCTAAAATTGATATTTCCTACTGATACACATAATATAATATAACCGTTTTAAGTTTTTTTGTGAAAAATATAATGTGCCCATGACTTTTGCACAATAAGTCTTATTTATTCAGAATCTGAAGTAATTCAGCAGAGAAAGAGAGAGAGTGGGGAAAAAGAAACATGATTATGCATTTCAAATGAGACTGAATAAGGAACAAGTAAATACTGCAACAATATTTGACAGGCTTCTGTCAAATATAACTGAAAAAATGGATCACCACAGCTGTAATCAGTGGAAAATGCATTATGCATATCAGTTCTAAGGAAACTAATACCTCAACCAGGCCAGATAAGTAACAGCTCAATAAAAACATTGATTATAAAGGCATTTGAGCTGATACAATCAACACAATAGACTTCCAAATGTCACAACACGCATTTTATCAATCAGAATCTGTAGAATCTGTAAAGATACCAATTTATGCGAGTTATAATGGTTGCGCGGTTACTCACCTCAATCCTGGTGCGGACGACAAGTCTCAGTTGCCTCTGCTACTGAGACAGTCAATCCACACATCTTATCACGTGTCTCGTTGTGCATGACACTGTGGAGACTCACAGCATGTGGATGCTCATGCTTTTCTCCATGATCTACGCACAATTTACCACTCTCCCCATTGAGAGGAAGAACCACTAAACACGACCACGAGGAGGTTACCCCATGTGACTCTACCCTCCCTAGCAGCCGGCCCAATTTGGTTGCTTAGGAGACCTGGCTGGAGTCACTCAGCACATGCTGGAATTGAGCTTGTGACTCCAGGGGTGGTAGTCAGCTTCAATGCTCGCTGAGCTAAACAGGCCCCAGAACTTATGGACTAAAATGTTTTCCTCTGGGTTCTTTGTAAAGCTTCTTTGGAATAATATTTATTAAGAATAACTGGGTGTAAGAACAAGCCATTATTTTGACCTGCCAGTTCTCTGTCTCTAATGTTTTGCTCTCTGTCAATCACTTTCTCATTTCTTCTCTTACATGCCTAACTCTTTGATTATGTGTATATTGATAAATAATTACAATGAAACAATGGTAGACAAAATACAGTAAACTGTACACATTCTGCCTGATGTAATATCGGATCCTTTATGCTGGCGCAATTCAGTCAAAGTGTTTTATAACAGTGTTTGACATAGAAACACAAATGTGCTTGTATAAAACAGAAATGTCTTTGTAAATTTGTAACGACTGGCTCATAAAATACACACACACACACACACACACACACACACACACACACACACTCATGTTGTGTTTCCATGTTTTATGGGGACTTTCCATAGACATAATGGTTTTTATACTGTACAAACTTTATATTCTATCCCCTAAACCTAACCCTACCCCTAAACCTAACCCTCACAGAAAACTTTCTGCATTTTTACATTTTCAAAAAACATCATTTAGTATGATTTATAAGCTGTTTTCCTCATGGGGACCGACAAAATGTCCCCACAAGGTCAAAAATTTCGGGTTTTACTATCCTTATGGGGACATTTGGTCCCCACAAAGTGATAAATACACGCTCACACACACACACACACACACACACACACACACACACACACACACACACACACACACACACACACACACACACACACACAAAAGTCATAATAGTGTATCTGGTACAGTTGGAGGACACTGTGGTTTGCAATGCAAACAAAAGAACCTGGTAAACACTAAGAGTGAATAAATGTTGTGCTAATTGCCTGGAAAACTATTTTTATTTAATTATAGAGCTGTAGAAGCTGTTGACAAGGGAAGTACTAAGCCTACACTAAGATATTAGCACATCTGCTTGGCTAAAGGGTTGTTTGTGGCTCATTTTGACGACTTTAAAATACAAACTGAACACAAAACAGAGTTATGCTAAAAAAGAAAAAAAAGAAGAAAAAAAAAAAGCCCTATTTAAAAAAGAAAAATACAAAATAGTACAATTCTGCATGTTATGGCAAAAAAAAATGATTCCGGACATGTAATATGATGCATGTTCCCACTGAAGAATCAAGTGAATAGTGAAACTCATAAGTCTTAAATGGTTCAGTGAGTCACATTCGTGGCTGTCAAGGATGGTAATGTGAATTAAGTAGCCTTGATGGCTCTCATAGAGCTTGTAGGTAGTCCTAAGGCATGTTATCTGTCTGGAACACTAAAAGAGCCGTAAAGCTGAAGACGAGGGTGTTATCACACACACACACAGAGACACACACACACACACACACACACACACACACACACACACACACACACACACACACACACACACACACACACAGACACACACACACACACACACACAGACACACACAGACACACAGAGAGACATAGAGAGAGTGCGAGAGAGATCCATTGATCCTGAAACCCTCTAACTGAGACAGGCTGTAGATTTATTTAAGGGTTCAAGCTGTGAAAGGTGCTGCAAAGTGAGTCTGACTCTTCAGAACACTAGTGACCCAATTAAAAATCCTGTGTGATATCACTTCATTCATAGGGTCCCTTTGCATACTGCTGCTTACATTTAGAGGTTATCTACAGTATAAATGTTCACTTCACTTGACAAAATGATTTGGCATTTGAAATGCCCTGCAATGTTGTCAAACTTAGACAACACTTGATTAGTGCAGAATCAGGGTTTCAATTATAAAGTATAACAAAGTAATAAATGTTATAAATTCAGGCTGTTAATTGATAAAAACAAGTGATCTAATAAATTTAATATGTTGATTAATTTAATTAATCACAATTAATCACATTTTCAGTATTTGCAGAAGCACACAATTAGAGATAATTTGAAGACATTATATACTGCTGAAAAAAATATTGACAGCTGTATCAATTTAGAAAAACTATGTTGTTCTATTTAGTGTTTAATGAAAGCAGGTAAAGGTTTACATTTTTATAATTTATGGTGTATCACAAAATTAAAACTAAAATCAATTTTTGGTAATTTTGTATTTATTTTTGTTAGTTCTGATGTCATCAAAATGTATTTGAGTTAAGTTTTAATTCTGTTTAATTTTAGTATTTATTATTTTTTTTCAGTTAACTGAATTCTTTTTTCTTTATCCGCAATGGCACTGCCCTGTAAAGTCCACTTAGCTTTACTTTCTCTCAGGATTAGGGAATCTTTTCTCTCTTCTCAAGCTATTCCCATAAGTAACAAGCCACAAGTGTTACGAGTAAGTGGTAGGTGACAGCAGAGGACTCAAAAATGAGAGAGAGAGAGAGGTGAGAAATGGTTACAAGACAGAGAAAGTGAGTCTTGATTTCAGAGCTATTCTAGGCTGTATACACAAACATAGACAGGGTGCTATTTTTACACTGGCACACCTGAAATATGTAGGAATCAGATCTGAGAATAATCTGCCATTATGCATGCATGTGCTGGCTTCTCTATGAAAGAAAGTGCAGCAAATCAGGGGTGGCTTACACACTACGCTGAAGCATGTGACTGCACTATGCAGCATAGTACAAAATGAAGCAGCAATCGAGCCTACGAGACCCTGATATACTAATCAGATGGGCTGCAAATGTCACAAACGCACACAAAACACACACACATGCTCACCTACATAAAACTAATCCATATGAACTGTGCTGATGCTGAATTGACAGGAATAGATTGAAAATCTGCCATCTTGAGGTACGACTGGTCTGAAAGCATTTATAGCTTTATTATTTTTTTCTATTATAACTTATAGGAAGAGTAGAGAGAGGAAATGATGGATAAAAGAGTGGGAGCAGGTTCGGGAAATAATGGGAGCCAGAAATTCCGTTAATGTCTGTATATAATGTATATATGTATATGTACTTGTACAAATACACTATATATACACAAACATACTCACGTCTACCTACAGTGTATGTCTGTCTGGCTATTTAACTATCCATCTATGATCTATTTTAGGTATTTGTTTCCATAAAAACATAATTTAGATATTTTTTGAGTGTACTTGTATATATATTGTTTTTGTACAGTGTATTTGCTCAATATACATGTATGTATATATGTTTAGAATTAGATTCTGTTCACATCCCTGGGTGTACAATATATACTTCGGGGCATGCAAAAAAAAAAAAACGAAAGGACTATAGCTCCTTTAGTACAAATATCATTTGGAATATAAATTATATTGATTTAACATGTTATTTGAAGAGGTTTGATAATAAAATGTAAACCGAAAAGACTCTATATGAAATAGACAATCCCTTACTGTAAGTGCCATGCACCACAAAACTGGTGTAGGAGATAGCGAAGTACTGGCTAGATATAGTCGGGGTTACCTCCACACACTGCTTGGGCTCTGGAACCAAACTCCTGGAGAGGGGCTGGACTCTTTCTTACTCTGGACTTACCCAAGGGGTGAGGCATCCGGCAGGTGTGGGCTTTCTTATAGCCCTGAGGCTTGGCGCTTCTACGTTGGGGTTCACCCCAGTGAACGAGTGGATCACCTCCATGAGGCTCGTATTTGGAGGTCGGACTGTGACTGTTGTTTGTGCTTATGTGCCAAACACCAGTTCAGAATATCCATCCTTCTTGGAGTCCTGGGGTGGGGTGTTGGAAGGCACTCCGGTTGGAGACTACGTTGTTCTTCTGGGGGAGTTCAACGCCCATGTGGGCAATGGCAGTGAAACCTGGAAGGGTGTGATTGGGATGAACGGCCCATCCGATCTGAACCATAGAGGTGTTTTGTTATTGCACTTCTGTGCTAATCACAGTTTGCCCATAACGAACACCATGTTTGAGCATAAGGGTGTTGTGGCAGGGCGGAGGGCGGGGCCGGGTCGTGATCCTACACACCCGGTCCCGTATTAGGCTAATTATGCCTCCGTGAGGTTTAAAGGTCGACTGCAGAGGGCTGTGCGGGAGAGAGAGATCGTTAGCGGACATGTCCGTCATGTGTGTTTGTGTTGTCTTTTAAGTTTTCCATTAAACTATGATTTATATCGTCAAGCCGGTTCTCGCCTCCTCCTTTCCCATCCTTTAACTGTTTTACAGGTGTCCATAAGTGCACTTGGCACCAGGACACCCTAAGCCACAGGTCGATGATCGATTTTGTAATCCTCTGACCTCAGCCTTAGAGATAGGGTAAGGAGCTTGGATATTGGGGAACGGCTCAAAGTAAAGCCGCTGCTCCTCCGCACTGAAAGGAGCCAGTTGAGGTGGTACGGACATCTTTCTAGGGATGCCCCCCAGATGCCAACCTGTAGAGGTATTCTGGGCATGTCAGTCTGGGAGGAGACTTAGGACAAGCTGGAAAGATTATATTTCTAGGCTGTCTGGCCTATAGAATATGAGATTCTTGTGAACAATAAGACTTAAAACGTACTCACACACACACACGCACACAAACATGCACAGAGTCTCTCTTTTGGATAGTCATTAAATGGCATTTGTGCTTTCGAAAGGTACAGATAGTACACACACTGATGATCCCTTAGGATGGGTTAAACCTTTCTAGCAGTGAGGAAAAGTGGAAAAGAGAGAGAGCACATGTCATCAATGAATGTGCTTGCTGTGTCTAGGCCGGTCACAATTATTAAATAACCATCTGATCACAGTTATTTGATCTAACCGTGGTTATTTGAGACAACTACGATCATTGAGCAATCAAATTCCAATCACATTTTAATGCCCAAATAATGAAATTAAGCTAATATACTGTATAAATGCCATGAATGACGTGTCATTCAGTTTAACTCTGCGTCCAAGCATCACAGGGCCGCACCACAGAGGTCAACCAGCTCCTGTCCTGAAGAGTGCATGAAGCGCTCTAAGCCTGCACTTAAAGCCTCTTTTTGCTTCCCCAGTTGCTGCCAGCGCTCCCGGCCACGGAGGATACTTCCCCAGTCGCTACCAGCGCTCCCGGCCACGAATGCGCTTCCCCAGTCGCTGCCAGCGCTCCCGGCAACAGAGGCCATCGACGAGTCTGTCCAGTCCCCTGTGACCATTGTTGATCATGTTCAGTCCCCTGTGACTATTGACTATCCTTTCCAGTCCATAGCGGCCGTTAACCAGCCCTTTGCTCTGTCCAGTGCCCAGCAGACACCAGCTACCAGTCTGTTATGCAGCCCAGTAACCAGCACCTATCAGACACAAACCACCAATCTGTTGCTCAGCCCAGTAACCAGCACCTGTCAGACACCAGCTACCAGTCTGTTTAGTGCCCAGTGGCCGCCCACCTCCAGTATGACACCTCTCCAGCAGCTGCAGCCCAGTATGACCCCTGTCTAGCAGCCCAGTCTGTCCAGTTCCCAGTGGTCGCAGTCCAGTTTGTCCCATCCCAAGTGGCCGCCCCCCTGCCTGAGCTCCTACGGTTCCCATCGGCTGCTGTCCAGTCAGTCCAGTCACAACTGGTGGTCGCCTTGACTCCCGCACCTGCCAAGTGTTCCACAGCTCTGCCCTCCGAGCGTTACACAGCTCTGCTCTCCGAGCTCTCTGAGTCAGGCACTAGGGTGCAATTTATTTCAATTCATCATGAAAGCCCTTAACCAGACAATTAATTGTCACAGACCAAAAACAGATAATTATCATTATCATTTAATTGACATTTAATGGTCAGCCAAATTTGATAATTGTGAAAGCCCTAGCTGTGTATTTACTTTAAAATTTACATAAAAAAATATTTTATAAAGGAGTTAATGGCGAAAAGGCACTTTTTTTCTCTCACACTCTCTATAAACAGGTTCATGCAAAAATATACATAAGATGAGTCTCTTAGGCATTGTCTCCGTACTCCTACTTTACACAACACAGACTTTCAAATCAGCTGCTCTGTGGAGAAGCTCAGTCACCCTCTGCAACAAAGGGGTAATTAATTTCCTCTCAACACGCCACCGTAATCAACACACAAAGACTGAAGCTTTGTCTGTTAAGCCATACATGTGCTCCTTCTGGGAACTGCACCCATAATAACACACTGATCTGATTTGATTGATAGAACATTCAAACACTAGGCCAATGCTTTTTGTGGAATTGATAATCGTACATCTGGGTTACAGTGAGGCACTTATAATGGAAGTGAATAGGGGAAGTTAATTTTTTAACGTTAAAATACACAGTTCTCAATATTTCTAAAGCATAGCCACAAGACATAAACAATATGAGTGTAAACATGATTTTAGTGTGATAAAATTGCTTACTAACATTTTCTGTTTAAAGTTATAGACAATAAAAAAAATTCTAGCAAGTCAGTCCACTATCGGCCATCTTTGGAACGCTCTCAGGAGGCTATTTCCAGTCATGACAGTGCAGCTCATATCTACTTGTGGGAAAACACAAAAAACAAAAAAAATGGTATCGTAAATTTTGCTTCTCTAGCTCAGATCACAATAAAAAACACAATTTTCCCAGCTTGTATAGCTAATGTGCATTCTTGAGATGATTGAAAGGCAATATCTGTATCTAAAATGTGATTGGCACTTTTACCTGTAAGGCGGGACTTCCTTTCTACATCCGTTGACTGTTGGGCTCTAGAGCTTCCTAGTTGGGCGTTCCAATTTCTCCCATTCATTTTAATAGAAGTGGTCCGTCTCTGCTAAATCGTCTCTGGCCAATTGTACAACTTTGTTGCCATGACGATTTAATGCAAACAAACCCTAAAACCCTAAAATGACTAAAAATAACATTTAAAAAAATGTTTACATCTCAGTTCATACATTAGTTTTGACAAAATAATTAATGTAGTGCTTTTATAAAATGAAAAGCTTCACATTTCTTCCTTTATACTTTCCAAAAATTGGCCCCATTCACTTCCATTGTAAGTGTCCCACTGTAACCTCAATTTTTCCTTTTTTTAAAGAAAATTAATGAGTCGAAATTAATTTTTGTGGTAATCAACATTATGCCACAAATGCCTTAGATTGAGCCAAACTTGTATTGAACCTGGAATATTCCTTTAAAAGAGATTTGTTCTGGTGATTTTAGCAGCATTTCATCAAATGATGATCAAATAATGAAGAACACCTGGCTTATGGTCAAACTAGCAGTTTAGTCAAACTAAGCACACTTCTGGCATTTTAAAGAGATGATTCAGGTGTCTCAATCACAGCAATGCTGCAGTCCGAGTAAAGTATGTCAGACCGCAGTAATCTTCTCTTAACTGACCAGCAACAAAATCGTGTGGAATTTAGTGAATTGGGCAATAAAAGCACACAGTGTGTGCAAATAAACCATGCTATCACCGGGTGAGATGTCTCCTTGGTGTAACAGAGCAGGCCACCTAACAAATGTCTTCAAAGGGATTTTGTGATTGGATCAATGAGCTACTGTACATGCAGAGAATTGTGAGTTGATTAATATGAAGATGTCTTGGCAAGAGTATGTGAGCGTTTAGGCACAAGGCCTCAGGGATATCTTCATTAAGGACATGACATATTGGGGCTGCCATTCTCGATTCACCGGTCCTCTCCAGACCCCCTCAGTCTGTGTGTAACTGTGAGAGAGTATGGTATCACTCTCCTGTGATACTTTAATTACCTCCTGCAGGCAGCAGCATCTATATACAATTCAGTGTTTCTAGGAGTCAGGGGAGTGGGTCTTGCTCCTCTCATCGAACAGCAATTTACTCATCTTCTTCTCTCTCTGTTGTTCTTTCTCTCTCTCTCCGTCTTCCTGTCTCTGTCACACAATCTATTTCTATCACTCCCTTGCCATCGCTCGCTCCAAATAAGCTGTCGTCTTCATTTCACTTTTCATCATACCATCACACTAGGGCTTTATCTCTAGTGTACGGCTCTTGGAAAACTTGTCTTCTTCCAGACACTCGAGTGGAGTGGATCAAAAGTATATTGTATTTCTGTGGAAGTGAAAGTGAGCCTACATAGAAAATAATTGATCAAATTACAAAAATTGTTCAGGTAAAATGCAACTTAAAGTGATAGTTCACCCAAAAATTGTAATTCTCACATCATATACCCTCATGATATTCCAGGTGTGTATGACTTTCTTTCTGCAGCAGAACACAACAATAGAAGAAAAATATCTCAGCTCAGTAGGTCCTGGTGGTGGATGGTGATCTGACCTTTGAAGCTCCAGAAATCCCAGACACTCAGGATATACACATCCAAACGACTCCAGCAGTTGACAAATGTTGCGTATGATCACTTTTGGTGGGACAAAGATCAATATTGAGGTGCTTTTTTTAAATATAACCCATTACTTCCGGTCAGCAGAAGGATACGCATTAACGTGAGCGCTGAGATCACGTGGTCTCTCGTGTGACAAATTCGTGTTGGCATGTTACGGACATAATCTCATGTTTTTCTCTCGGTTGTGACATTCAGGATAAGCACACAAACGCACCATTGTGAGTGAAGAAATACAAATCCAGATCAAAACCTTCTTTATAGTGTTCCTCCTCAGTTGTAAACAGTGCTGCTCTTCCGGGTGTGTTGCAAGTGCGTCAGTTCTTGTGCGATGTCAGTTCACAAGCGATGATTTATAGTTAAAAAGTACTTAAATATTTATCTTTTTTGCACCACAAGCAATCATGTCACTTTAGAAGACATTCATTTAACCGCTGGAGTCATTTGGATGACGTTTATCCAGACTGCCTGTGATTGTTGGAGCTTCAAAAAGGACTGATCACCATCCACTTGCATTTTAAGGATCTACTTAAGTATATTTTTCTATTTTTTCTTCAAATGTGTTCTGCTGAAGAAAGAAAGTCACACACATGGGATGGCATGATGGTGATTAAAAGATGAGAGAAATAAAATGTCTGGGTGAACTAACCCTTTAAAGTGGACAAGTTGCATAAAGCCCTCATCCTCGAAAAGTGTGAACAAATCTATGGTTAAAGAATACATTAAATATCAACCTGGTTTCATAGAACTATGCTACTATACATTTTTGCAAAATTATTTTTACGTGGCTTGTTGTGCGTATAACAGAAGTTTGCAGGTTAAATGAAAACTGGAGGCACTACAAACAAATTACGAGTAAAACAGAAGATTATCAGTTCACACTTTTTTTAACATTAGAGGTTATCAAAGCACTATACACTGTGTCCCATTCACCCATTCACCCACACCCACCCACACACACACACACACACACACACAAATGGTGGCAGAGCTGCAATGCTTGCCTGCCATTTGGAGCAACTTGGGGTTCAGTGTCTTGCCCAAGGAAACTTTGGCATGTGGAGTCATATGGGCCGGGAATCGAACCAACCCTGCGATTAGTAGCTGACCCACACTGTAAAAAGAAAAGGTGCCTGGAGGAACCTTTTGGGGTTCTTCACTTTGCCACACCGGCGGAACCGTCAGTAGATCCTCTAGGCACCCTTTCAAAAGGGGCGGTTCTCTGAGGAACCTTAAAGGCTTCTTGAGGAACCCTTTTATTAAGAATGATCAGGAACCACCTCTGGTGCTTCAAGGCACCATTTCCCAATTTGAATTCTATTTCTTGTCCCCACCCTCCCCCTCCCTTTCTTTTACTAATAAATACAATTTATTTATTTATTTACATGTATTATTATTTTATAAACACAATGAAAAACTGAAACCAAATACAAAACAAACATTGTTTATTGATAAACAACAATAACATCCATACAAATAAAAAGTTCAATAAATAATCACCTTATAGTCAATAAATAAATGTATCAACATCTAATTCATGGAAGCACATGTATAATGTTAATATTGTGATACATTAAGAGTTTAAATCTTGACAAAACTGTAAAATATAAATATGACTCAAATATCTTAAAACTTTCGAATATATTTCAGGTTCCTCAAAAACAGTAGCCTAAAATTCAAATTGACTACAATTCAATTTACAATGCAGTCAATGGTAACATTTTCACTCTGGGAATATTCACACAGGACATTTTAAGAAATTGATAAGCCTCAACACAACTGTAGGTAGCTTGATGCTCTCCTTCTGAATACCCAACAGATACTGCAGAAAAGTCAGTGTACTTTTAGTTGGTTTCCTGTACTTAATGTTGAACAGAAAGTAGGCACTCATAGTAAGGCCTACACCCATTGTTATGTCATCAGGTTCATCAGCAAGCAGTTCTTCGCCATCAAGAAAAACCGCAATGCTGCTTTCACCAAATGGGTCTCCTGTAATCACCATTGTTGGTGTGAGGTTCTGTGGAGGCTGTTGGTTGAAAAAAAGGGATAAGATAAATTTTTATTACAAAACATTTACATTAATTAATTTTCCACAAACATTTATTCAAAGTGTCTTAAAAATTAGGAACATCAAATGCAACTGGTCACAGAGTTAAAAATATACATAATATCCAATGTCCTTTTATGGTTGTGGAGTAGTTAAATGCACAAAATCACTAGCAATAACTGGCATAATACTGGCAAAACTTTAAGCTGATTATTTCAATTGTCAATGGCCCAAAACATTTGCATGTATAAATAAAAACTGACCTTGTTTATCATGTACAGTCCAGCAGGATCATCATGTAACAGGTACGGCAAGAGAAGGATTCCTGCAATGACCATTAGTCCTACAAATATGGAGAAAATAATGGTTTAATAAACTATAAAACATTTTGTTACACTTTATTTTAAGGTGTCATTGTTACAGTGTAATTATATATTTAAGTACTGAGTAATATTAAGCATCTGCATGTACTTACTATAGGGTTAGGGTAGGACTAGGGTTTGGTTGAGGGTTAGTTACTTGTAATTATGCATAATTTACTGTTATTACTATGGTAAGTACATGTAACATATGTAACAAGGACACTGTAAAATAAAGTGTTACCAAACTTTTTTTTTTAAAGGTTACTGATGTTTCTCTGCCACGGTGCTCCAAAAAAGAAATGTGATTTTTCCAATAACCTTTGGTTAGAATTATTACAATAAGTACAATATATATGATCAGTATGAGCACAATGTATTTTAACAATACATATACAAATATGTAAAATATAGTTATAGAATACACCCTTTATCATATATAGTAGTTGCTGTGAACAAAAAAAATGTTACTGAAAAAATTACTGGTTGAATAGATGATTATGCTGAGTGTTCACAAACAAAAAACAAAACAAAAAAACAAATAGGGTGAATTCACATTAATTAGGACACTTTTTTGCCACTGAGATAACTAGGAAAAATGGTAGTTTACTAATATAAACTACCATTGCTTAATTTTGTATTGCTAATAAAAGCAATAAAAAATATTCACCTTTGTGTGCTTCTTCAGCATGTGATTGAAGTGCCGTGGTGTACATAGCCAGAAGGTCCTTAGCCACACCTCTTCTTTGTGCCTCAGTCAGTATTTTCTCTGCAGTGGTCCCAAATCCAGTCAAAATTCTTCTGTCCACGTCAATATTATATGTTGTTTTCATTTCTGAAAAAATCTGATTTGGCAAAGATCTTTTTAGGAATTACATTACCATAGATATTAATGTCACTTGAAATACTTTTTGAAGCACATTATTGTCTGTATTTAAATAAAATATGTCAATCTTACAATTGCAGATAATCGCAAGGCAGGGTACTGAATCAGTATTTCGTGAGTGGTTCTCTCTTTTATGAAGGCATCTCTCTCTCTCTCGGTTCTCTTCATTTTATCCTTCAACATGGAGATGTTAGGTTTCTTTTCTCACATTCTGTCTTCATCTTGCTTATGTGCTGTCTTATACTAAATTCATCCTCTGTAGTCATCTGAGTAATAGAAAAACAATAGTTGAGCAAAAGAGCAACACTCTCAGACAAATACGGAACTAAGACAAAACTGGAATGATGCACTATGCAGAACATTTAAACGCAAGTGTATTAAACGTACATCAGCAATTGAAGCCGGATCATTTTCATTTTCAGCTAGGCTTCTTTTTTTGCCTTTACTGATGTATTGTCCTGGCACATTAATTAAATTCAGATCTACAAGTGGTTTCCGTTCCTTCTTGAATTTGTTTCTCAGCATTCCATGCCAGGATTCCTGCAAACAAGAACAAAAAAATGTAATAGTATAATAGTATTAACAGGTATTAAAGGGAAAGTTTACACACAAATGAAACTTCTGACGTCATTTACCAATTTTCCTGTTATCATTCACTTCCACTGCATCTTTTATCCATAAGCGAATGGTGATTTTGGCATTAAATTCTGCTTTTTTCATTGACTTCAATCATGAACCATTTAAATAACAAAAACTATTGAAATAATGTTCGAACTAATGTAGAATTAATACTAATAATTCACTGCTTCAAGTCAAAACATGGGGACATGCTATTTATTTCATGAATTCCATCAAAGGTGGAAAGGACTTAGGACAGTGATACAATACAATTTTTATCATAAAAAACATCTTACATGTCCAATGCCTGTTTGGTCCCTCAAGTTTGGATACATCTCAATAAGTGCAGTACAGACTTCTTTATACTGCTGCTGTGTAGGATACCTTAGGCAAAATTATACATTTGCGGTTATAAAGTAAATGCAGTGCATATTAGTAATAATATATGTGTGACTTACCAAGTTATGGTGCATATATAGTCAAACAACACCTGAACAATCTGCGACCTCCATTTAGAACGGAATGTTGGCTGGTGCAATTCAGCCATGTTGTTTTCCATTTTTTGTTTTAACAGAGCTGGAAAATCTGGTAATTTGAAAATTGTTGGCCAAGTTTGTCCTGAATTTGTCTCATGAACTATATTAGATGATGGTCCATTTCCACCTGATGGAGTGAGCACTAAGCTACAGGGCAAAATAATCATTATCATCATGATTATCGTTATTTCTTAATATATATAAAAATGTTAAATTGGATTGATGCTGAACTAAAGTTGAGAAAAACAGAAAACTTAAATTGACTTACTCATGGTTCTTGTCCATACTCTTGGCGATATTCAGGTTGTCCATCATTCGATTGAATTTAATTCTTTGTTTTATTATTGGCACCAATTGCTCCACCATCCTCTCATTTAGTGCCAATAATGTATCTCCATCTATTTGGTGTTCTAAAAGAGAGAATTGTTATATCAAGAAATTCAATAATTAACATTTTTAACTTTGTTTAGATGAAAATGGAAATGTGCAAAAATGGAGCAGGAAAAAAATATTAACAAGAGGGACTGACTGTAATCCAGTGTCTAAGTGGGATTGATATCTGCCCATCTGACTTCCTGTAACCATCAAGGCAGTGGTGTCCAATCTCCTCACCAGGTTTTACAACAGTCCATTGATGCTTCTCCTCAACAACATATGAGCTGAAATGATTGTCGAAGTAGGAAGGAATGAACATTTTCCCACACAGAAGCCAAGTCTGATTGACACAGTATATTCCCCGGATCTCCGTAAACACTGGTATCTCCTCTGCATGCACTGTGTTGACAACGATGTAGTCTCCCACATGGTATGCAACATTATTTACATAGATGTATTTTGTTTTACTGACAGTCACAGGCACAGAGGTTGTTTGAGACATTAAGGCTTTGCGTGCATCAATTGGCAGAGCCTCCACAGGAATATTTCGTGTGTCTGCAGTTTTAGTATTGATACCTAGGCAATAAGTATCTGATTGTTCCCAGCACTGCCTAAATTGATGTCGTCTGGCAAGAGTCTTCGAAATGTTTTTAAAGTTCCCAAGAACTGTGGCCACTCTTTTAAAATACTGGTGTTTCAGCTTCAAAGCGGAGACATGACAAATGCACCAGAGGACCATAAGATAGGATTAACCTTGGATAATGGATCATGTAATGCATCTTCGGGTGATTTTCCCAGGAAAATGTTGATGGAACGTGGACAAAAACTCAACTATTTTCTCTGATAGATATGGAATCCAGGATTTCCTTATTACAGGAGCAATGACAATGTCCACTATCTCTCGAAGAAGGAGGTAAAGACTCCATAGACAGTCGGTTTCTGGAATTTGTTCTGCAATCATGAATGGCAGTAGTCGAAAAAGAGTAATATTCTCCATAGCACTGCCTCCTAAACGGCCACTTTTGAGAGCTCTGTCTGAGAGTGGTACAGGTTTTGATGACACATCATTTTTGCTGTATGGAAAGTTCTCAATCTCATAATTTAAGTCACTTAGTGCAAAGTATTTTGATTTTAGCCACTGGGAGATACTTAGACTAAGGACCATTGGTATGATCCCTTCATGGAAATCATGCATAATGTCCGGTGGAAAGAGGTGTAATATTGGAGAGGGCACATGCTTCAACTTTGAAAGGCAACAGGCATTAGTGATCCCGTAGACTGATGAGTTTGCTGAATCTTCTTCAACAGCATCAAGATGATACCTGTAATTGGCAGCATTCCTCATGATGAACTCATCCTCTGTGAATTTAGTCTTGATGTCATTTGCATTTGCCAGACAAAAGCGGCAAACTCTTCCAGTTGAAAAACTTCTGGTGAGTCCTGCTAAGGCATGAGCAGATAGGTTATCTGCTGATACAGATGCCACTGTACCATTAAATAACCTACTTTCTCCGTCACATGACAACATAAGCCCAGTAGTTTCCAACATTGCAAGATCAGTAATAAGAGGCTGAAGTACTTCAGCATAAGATGTGAGTTCATTTTTGAGGAACCGATGATGGACAAGTGTTGACAAATAAATGTTTTGTAGCTTGGATGTATCCTTGTGGTCCAGATTTCCAAGCTTAAAATAGACAGCAGTTAGTTTGTGTCTTCCTCTTTTTGAACCAAGTGGATTGACTACTTCAAATTCATCCACATAAAAATGGAGACGTAAGCTGTGAAAGGTCATGTGTCTGTTTGATTTAAACATTTCACCATCTGTGAAATCTGTGAGAATTTCATCATTTACAGATTGGGCTCTATTAAGAGTAGCCCAAACATCTTTGTTCTTTGCAACCTTTTGCAGCAAAGCAAGCAGAGGAATGTACTGGAATGAAACGATTTTTTCATTCTCTTGTTTATTGAGGCATATTTCAATGGGTTGTATCATATCCAGCTCTTTGATGCAGTATTGTTCCAGCATCCATTCAGAACTAATGCTCTTAATGCACTGCTCAAAAAACAAGCCGTTACTTAGCAAAGCCTGGAGCTCATGGTCATCGTCAATGTTTATTTGCTTATTTGTCAGATGAAAACGGATGGCTTCTGTGTAATGTGTGATAAATGTGTCGCATACTGTTCTGAGATCTTCAACAACACTTTTCTGTACAACTGCTGGCACTGTGTGTTTTTCACGAATTTTTAAAACAAACAAGCAAAGGCTTTTTTTAAACCTTCAATTAATTGTTCGTGAGTAAGGTTGCAAGACTTTTGATCAGTCTGTACTAGGTCACAGTCTTCTTCTGGGATATCTGATTCTAAATCAGGCTCATCTTCTTGTACTATGCCCGATCCTAAATCATGCTCAGCATGTTGATGGCTGTCCACTGTATTGCGTTTTAACAGTTCCTTGTGTTTTCGATAAACATGAGAACGGTAGGAAGTAAAACAACTACTGTTATGGCTGCAGTCATTCAGTCCGCAAGTTATGTGGAAATGAGGCTCATGTTGATGGTACAGTCCAATGTGTTTGAGTAAATGGGTAAGATAAAATGTCTTCTTGTTGCACAGAGGGCAATTATAAATGGTCATTGTTGAACTATTTACACACCTTCAAAAGACGGGGCAAGTACAGAGAGGTCATTTCTTGTCAGCCAGCAACAGACATCAGAAACTGTCCACTGCCTCACATTAGAGATGTCCCTATAAAAGCCAATTCATGAGTCAGTTATTATGCTCATCAAGGCTGCATTTATTTGATGAAAAATACAACAAAAACAGTTATATTGTAAAATATTAAAACAAATTTAAAATGTTTTCTATTTTAGAGATACAATATGTAAGATTTTTTAGCGCAAGAGGGCACAGATTACAAACAATAATAAAGGTGAATCTTGATGATGCTATGAAGGAGAGTGGAATGATGGGAGATGTCGTTCTCACCATCCAGATATGTATTGAATTACCAAATAATGATCACGGATGAGGTAACTTATCATTTTTTGTATTACCTGTACGTGTGATCCCACTATTTTATGTAATCAAAATGAATTAAATGCAATGACCACGAAATGTAATAATATATTATCCTGTTACAGCTATTTGTCAAATGATTTGGTGGGTTAATGCTGCAGTTTTACGTGCTTATGGTTAATGCCGTGTTGTTTTACGTGTTCAAAACAATCGTGCTCAAAGTAAATTTGAACGACAGTATTTGCAATTAATGGCTAAATATTTTTTAACACACAGCCTATTGTATTTAATTGCACTGCCATAATCTTGGTCACCACACGTGATAAAAAGAACCCTTGCACAATTATTTTAAATAGATTAAGTAAGCTACCACTACTGGTCACATCTATGTCGCGCACAGTTTTCACAAGGACGCACGCTTCAATCTATCGCCGTTGGGGAGACTCTCTATTCGTTCCGGTGAAATCATAAAAAAACATGCACACAACGTGTCCCTGCTTGATATACTGTAACCACTGATGAACATTTTCAGTTTTGATGAGAGAGAAAAAAAACTATACGAGTGCGGATTAGAACCCGTAACCTCTGACACGCTTGGCAAAAGATCCACCACTGGACCATTTAAAAACTCAAACAAAATGCGCATCGATGCATTTATTTACGGGTTGAGCAGAGAGGCTGCACAGTTTGACAAGCGGGCAGCGGCCGCACACCAGGCCACCGGATGGTGTTGCTAAGAACTTGCAATGTATAACTATTATCAGACCGGCCCTCGCGGCCTCAAAACACTACCGGCCCACCGGGAAAAGTCCCGACTCTCCCGATTGCCACTCTGCCCCTGGTGATCCATGATGGACACAACAGCTATAACCACCACTTCCGCATTTGTCCACGTGATATTGCGGAAACCAAGGATAGCGCGGATATTGCGTCATTGACATGCAACATTTTTTTCCGGGATGGACCATTATTTAAAAATGGGAATTTCTCCGAAATTAAAAATCTTTGTGGACTTTTGGGGTATTGTAAGTAGACAACTGCAGGAAATATATCACACTGTGCAAGTGATTTTTGGATATTTTATTACAAAAATCTTACATATTGTATCTTCAATATATTTAAAAGTATATATTATTCCTGTGATGTCAAAGCTGAATTTGCAGCATCATTACTGCAGTCTTCAGTGGCACATGATCCTTTAGAAATGATTCTAATATGTTGATTAGAATAAATGAAGAAAAAATATAGCCACAAACGGCAATCATTGGGGTCCAAGCATCAATGGCCCGTGTGGGCGATCAGTGATTCAATTGAAATGTATCTTATGTGGTTTTTATAGCAAAGTCCATGAATATGATATTAGGCTCAAAAGATTCAGAACAGTTTAGAATTTGCTGTTAGCTTCCTGAACATCTGAATTTCTTTTTTAATTAAACTAATGTTTGCTCAGAATGACTTGTTCTTTCGGTGCTTGGACCCCTAATTCATAAACTGATTTAAAAAATATTTTTCTGCTAGTGTTTTAATGAATAAGACCTGATTGACAAGCACCATTTCAGTTATTTTGAAGTCCAGAAATACACTTACATTTGTTGCAGCTCAGTGAAACCTGTATTTCAGAGGAATAAAGTATACTGGATGTTCTGAGGACAGAAAAAGATCAAAGGAAAGGGTTAGGGTAAATATTAAATAATAGTATACAGTTTGTACAGTATAAAAATCATTATGTCTACCCTAACGAAAATTAACCATGGTTTTACTACAAATAAAACAAAAACATGGTTATTATACCATAGTAACCACAAATGAACCATCGTTTTGCTACACTAACCATAGTTTTACCATGGTAACGTTAGGCCTATTTGTAGTACAACTGTGTTTAAACAAATACTAATCAATCCGACAGAAAACAATGTTTACTACACTTTTACTATAATAAATCCTTGGCTAATTTTCGTAAGGCCATGGAATGTCCCCTTAAAACATGTAAACCCAATTTGTGTATGTTTGTGTAAACAACGAATTAACACAAATGCCAATGACAACAAATAACGTTAGTTAAATAAAAAAGAGAGCGCTAACGTTACATTGTCTAAAAGTTAACAACAAAACTAAAATCATTGTTTGTGATTTAACAGTGCTCATTTCGACCCACAAAGTAATTTCGTTTAGGCTACATTTCGTTAGCATCGCAGCTAAAACAGTTAGTCCTATTCTGCTATAGGCCTAACTTACTGTCAATGTGTATGGTCAATATACGTTCTTTGCTATAAGCGGTTAAAAAGTTTAAAACATACATTTTTAAACAGCCATACAATTAAGCGTGTTAGTGTGTCAATGTGTGTACACATAGTATATATTTTGCATAATAATTTTGGCGACTTTACTCACCTTTAATGGGGAAGTCATATGAAGCCGTTTTTTTTTAAATCACCGCTTCTTGCGTTGCGCGGGAGCAGAACGCACGAGAGCACTTCTTCTTCTTCTTCTTCTTCTTCGTATTTTTCTTCCGATTAATAATTATAATAATACTACACTTTAAAAATATATATTCTGATATATATAGGCTATATATATTCTGATATATATTCTGTAATAGGTTTCATCATGGCAATAACAACATAAAGATAAATCACTGTATTAATTGTTGACCAGTTTAAGCAATAGCCAGTCCTGAAAGCTATTTAATTCAGAATTACAAAATACTCAATTTAATATAGCCTACAGCTGTTCGTTTGAGGGTCACATTTGTACTGTTTGTGGTCAAATGCATATTATTATTATTATTATTATTACTATTAAATAAATGTAAAATCTATATTTCATTTCATGGTAGCCTACTAAACAAAATTTCACTTTTAATAATGCACTGTTTATTTCAATATGAAATTTTTTAAATAATAGAAAAAAAAATTCTATTTAAATTAGTGACGTATTTTGTGGACATGCTGTACCACTAGGCAAGGTCTGTAGGCTATAGTAGCCTATAAATCTGCTTGGTTGTAAAATGTCTATTGCTTTTTTGTCTTTTTATGTTTAGGCATTTGAAGTGTAATGTTTTACATGAGTACAGTCAAACCTGAACACAAAGCATTACCCATAATCTGTTCAATAAAAATGTAACAAAAATGTACAAAAATGTGTGATCTGATCTCAACCTTGTCTTCTGGCTAACTGGTAAACAATCTCAAAATCTCTCTCTCTCTCTCTCTCTCTCTCGTCTGTCTGTGTGTGTTCATTAATAATTATGAACAACAGTAATAATGATAACAACAATAGGCAAATAAACTGTACATCTGAATGGCTGTACATCTTAATGTGGCCTCACAGAACTTTTGGGTTCCTCCAGATGCTGGCTTTTACAAAAGAGATCTTCCAGGAACCACGTATATGTTACAGGTCTTTCAAGAACCCTTTCATAGAATATGAGTACCTCTAACTTCCCCCAAAGCACCTCGACGTCTCATGGTAATGAAAAGGAGCCTCCAGAACCTCAGAACTGAATACAAAGTGCTTAAAGGATCCCACAAGTTCCTGCAAGAACCGCAAAGACAGTCAATGGTTCAACCAGTAACCCTACTATAGGAGAAAGAGCTTTGAGGCACCTAAATTACATTTTAAAGTTCCTTGAGTATCCGACAGGATATTTGAGGCACCTTTAGTTTTTACAGTGCACTCTACCATCTGAGCTACATTCGCCCCAAAGGATCGGGGTACAAGTCCTGAAGAGCACGCAGGTTGACACGGATGGTGAAAGTGTCAAAATAGCACCGTAAAACATGGCTGCTTCAACAAATGCATTTTTCAAGTCACATTTGCTTTTAAGACACTATATAGGTTAGGTTTGTTATTTAAAACTCAAAGAGCATTAACCTTAAAATCCCAATCTGTTTGGAAAATAAAACATTTAACTTGCTTTTAGCACCAGACAGTAGACATTTCACCTTGGAATTGATGCAATGCATGTAATAAACCACGTAATATATACAGTTTAGCAAAATGTTGCCATGTAAAATCTGAATCCTGATGCAAAACACAACTGCTCGAAAATGTACAGATGCTGAATGCCTAATATTCTTGATTCAAAGTCACAGTAAAAGATCCATGATGTAACCTTCCTATCAAAGACAAAAATATGATTTAACAGTAGTAAAACAAACAGTTCTCACAGACATCTTCAATGGAATCACATTCTTACATCTTCCATATGATCAGAGGAAGCAGCATGGCGAACAAATGTCTTTTGAATGAATGGCTGAACTGGATCATTAAATTACTGCAATGTATTGGCTGAGCAGATGTTTGCTGTGTAGCACACCTCATTAGCTATCTGTGCCTTTCTTTCCACTTCATAGCTGGGTTGAGAGGCAGAGCAAGCAGCCTGGAGCCCAAGGCATCTTGGGTTGCCATGTCCTCTAAAATTACATCAGCTTTCACTGTCCTTATTTTTTAGTTCCACTCTGTGTAGGCCAATTAACAGCAACAAAACATTTTCCATCTCTACGGCACCTGCTGCCATGACTTTAAATAGACTGCTGGTATAGCCAAGACACATTCACAGCAATTTCAGAAGTGCTATGGTGCTCAAAACAAAATGTAGGCCTATACTAGTGTAGTAGTGAGTCTCACGGTTTTCTGCTAAGCCCTGAGACACCCCAGGCCAGTGCAGTTCAAGCCATGCTAAACATGATTTTGAACTCAAAGAATCTCAGTCCATTTTTCATTGTGACAGTGGTTTCAGCTCAGACAGCCTCAAGTCAAAATGTCTTTGGGTTCAGATCACTGGTTTGGAAGGAGGTTTAAAACCTGTGGTCAGTAATGCCTTGGAGGTGAGAGAACTGTAGGTCTCTTTATCTTCTTAATGGCCGTGTCTGACAGCGGACAGACACATGTCTAATCCTGTGATACACTCACACCAGGGGTTTAAGTACACAAACACCCCAGTGAATACACACAAGAGCTCAACTGTAACAGATACACACATAAGAACTCAATTGTAAGTTTTGTAGGCAACCAGGAGTGAATACACACAGAACTCAAATGTTACATTTTTGTGTGCTAGTAGGACTGAATACACACAAAAGAACTACAATGTGACAGTGCTCTACACTACTAGGAGTCAAGATACACAAAGAACAAAAATTTCATAATTTTGTGCACTACTTGGAGTAAATACCAAAGTCCATTTCAAGGCAAGTCAGTCCACTCGGCGGCCATCTTTGGAAAGCTCCGGGGATGGGTGGGCAGCTATTTTCAATGTAAACAAGGAGTAAAAGATCACAACAACAAAAAACACTATTTTCTCAGCTTGTCTAGCTAATGCACATGGGCCATTCATTGTCACACTACTATGTACACAAGTGCAACAGTATGTGAAAGTCTTGTGTGCAATTCCGAGCAACATAGCATTCATGACAGTGACGAGACATATACCAATTACAATAAACAACATATCAAATGTACACATACTTTAACAACACAATAATTATATACAATGTACAGTAAACAATACACACAATATAGAATACACATACAATACAAATAAAAAAGGGTATATAAAAATATATATATACAGTAGTTATATTGTGGAGTATATATTTGACAGTCCAGTGTGAGATAATACAATGAAGATTAATAAAGTGCAGTATTGATTGTTGATCATGAGCGATCAAGTGTTCAAAAGTCTGATTGCTTGGGGGAAGAAGCTGTCATGTAGTCGGCTGGTGCGGGTCCTGATGCTGCGATACCGCCTGCCTGATGGTAGCAGTGAGAGCAGCCCATGACTCGGGTGGCTGGAGTCTCTGATGATCCTCAGAGCTTTTTTCACACACCGCCTGTTATAGATGTCCTGGAGGGAGGGAAGCTCACCTCCGATGACGTTTCTGGCAGTTCGCACCACCCTTTGCAGGTCTTTGCGGTTGTGGGCGGTGCTATTGCCATACCAGGCGGTGATGCAGCCAGTCAGGATGCTTTCTACAGTACTGGTGTAGAACCGTGTGAGGATGTGGTGGTTCATTCCAAACTTCCTCAGCCATCTCAGGAAGAAGAGGCGCTGGTGAGCCTTCTTCACAACAGCCTCAGAGTGGACGGACCATTTGAGTTCCTCAGTGATGTGGACACCAAGGAACTTGAAGCTGCTGACTCTCTCCACCGGTGCTCCATTGATGGTGATGGGGCTGTGTTCTCTGTCTTTCCTCCTGAAGTCCACTACAAGCTCCTTGGTCTTACTGACATTGAGGGAGAGTTTGTGCTCCTGACACCAACCCCATTCCTACAATCTGGTGACATTTCGGCACATAACTGTAAATGAGAGGGTTGCTGGTTCGATCCCCACAGTCACCACCATTGTGTCCTTGAGCAAGGCACTTAATTCCAGGTTGCTCCAGGGGATTGTCCCTGTAATAAATGCACTGTAAGTCGCTTTGGATAAAAGCGTCTGCCAAATGCATAAATGTAAATGTTTAATACGTTAGTTAATAACTAATAAGTGGTGCTAATGAGGCAAGAATCACTATTTCTTATATTTCTTATACTTCCACCCAAAACTGTGCAGTGAAATTTGTCCCACATCATTTGTGCTATGAACATTAATCAAGCAGCTTGTTGAGGAGACGTGTGTTATTACTTCTCTAAGCGAATGACCTACTTGATCTCATGAGAATTTGTATGTATTCTTTTGTAAAGTTTGGTTCAAGCAAATGTATATTCTCTTACATTTGCATAGACACTGAAATGTATGATATTTATTCATTGACAGCGTCTAAACGTCATCATTTTACGTATTAACACCTATAGATATTTACAAATATTAATGATTACTTCATTCATATTGAATAATTCACAGAATTAATCAGTTAATTAAATTAAATTTACAATCAGGGAGATTAGTTACATGCCATCACATTTATTTAACGCAGTTTACATTATAATATGACATTTTAACAGTTTCATTCAGTCCTGTATGACTTCTGCTGCCCTAAACAACGTTTTGAAGGATTACTTCACTTTAACCAAGACTAAACTTGAAAATTTAAAAATGAATAAACATTTTGCAATTGTTTAATAATTTATTTAGCATATCATTTTATTTTTGTTTGCCATGGGACACAAAAGGAGTTCAGAATATGCCAAAAAAAAATAAATAATAAATAATAAATCACAAAAAGCACCATAAACATTAATAAAATTACGCCATACATTTTTATTCTTTCGATTTTCTCCCCTTTTTCCCCAATTTGGAATGCCCAATTCCCAATGAGACAAAGTTCTCATTGTGGCATAGTAACTCAATCCTCAATCTGGGTGTCGGAGGATGAATCTCAGTTGTCTCCGTCAGAGACCGTCAATCCGCGGATCTTATCACTTGACTTGTTGAACGTGTTACCACGGAGACATAGCACGTGTGGAGGCTTCACGCCATTCTCCGCGGCATCCACGCACAACTCACCACATGCTCCACCGAGAGCAAGAACCACATTATAGCAACCTCGAGGAGGTTAACCCAACATGATTCCACCCTCCCTAGCAACCGGGCCAGTTTGGTTGCTTAGGAGACTTGGCTAGATTCACTCAGCACGCCCTGGATTCAAACTACCCAGGCCCCCAATAAATCCATACATTTGCTAGCTATAATCCAAACCTTCAGACTGCTTTCTGTGAAGAACAGACCCAAATTCAAGCCTTTTATTCAACAATCTCAATCTCCATCCGCTGCAGCACAATCACACCCGCTGTAACCGTCAACCCATGTTGGTTGGTTTCGTTTAAAACATTTTACAAATTGCCGCCTCAAGCATTACGACCAGCGGTTTTACTGCAGTGAACTCAAATGCTCATTGGCTCTTAATTGTCTCAGTTGATCATTTGCAACATGCCGTATCACAGAGCTGTTAGAGAGTACATAAGGAGAAGATTTACAGTGATTAATAATTTAAATTCTATTCTCCACCTCACACAATGCTATTGTATGTCATCAGGGAGCACATCGGATACAGCGCATCACCCTTTGGACTACTTTGGACTGCCATTTTTTATGTTTTATATGCTTAATAAATGGTTATGGTTATGTTTAGGAGTAGGTGTTTGATTCGCAGCTGTAATATATACGTACATAAATTTAATGTATCAAAAACTATTGCTAAATGTACATTAATCTACTTGTTACATGTCTTTATATTGCTGAAATGTGGTTATGTTTAGAGGTTGGGATAGGGTTAATGCATCTAAAATATCTATAAAACAGTAAAATGTATATATTTATAATTGATTTGTGTATTCAAATGATTTGTGTATACAAATCCATTACACATACTGTATATTTGTAATGGATTTGTCAATACTGTACAATTCTGAAGCTGTAAATACATAAAACATTTTACGTTTTAGATGCTTTCAAACGTCCATATTCTATGTTTAAGTGTATCCAAACGTACAAACATGCATATTTAAATGTTGCAAATATTAACGTACAAATAGCTACAGTACGTATATTAATGAGATATAGCTGGATTGGCAGGCCCAGAAGGAATCTGCGCATACAACATTTTCGCAGAATTGCAGCATTTGATATTCACAAAAGTTCAACAGATCCCCCACCACTTGCATGTTTGTTTATTAAATATTTAGCGAATTTGGGTTTGCTATCAGCGACCAATAAGAGTATATTACTCTAAGCTCCAACATTTTGCTATGTTTAAATCCCTTCTGCAAAATTCTGCAGATTTTCCCTCAAAATCAGCATATAAAATGCTAAAACAGTCAGCAGAATCCATCTGGGCCTGGCAATTGGATGTAAAAAAAAAAAAAAAAGGGAGATAGATACATATCAGAACATCAAAGGGGTGGGTGCTTTTGACTCAGTAAGCAACTAGTAATACCCTAGCAACCACTTACAAAACCTTAGCAACTACACAGTAATGCCATTGTAATGACTCAATTTAGCAAATTCCAAGTATGTTGTCAGACCAACTACAACATTGTTCTGGAAATATTTGCACAGGCAAGCACCACTCAAAATTTTGCAGGGAATATAAAATTAAGAAATATGAGTAGCTGTGCATTACAGAGATTTTACTACAGGTAAAGGGTACTATTTGGCATATCATGAAGCAGAGTTTGATAGTTTACAACAGCTTCGAATACAATCAAATTTGGAGTCGTAATAACCCTTTCAATATAACCTTTGGACCAAAGAGATTTTTTATACTGTACATGTGATGATATTAAGCAACCTGTATACACTGTCAAGCACACAAAAATAATCATAACTGATACTGATGTTTTTTTTTTTTCTTCATACAAATGACTGTAAAATGCAGGTCACATACAGTCAAGTGGGCAATGGAAATGTTTGCAGAAAGGTCTGATTATTTTATAGGGAGTGTTGTGTTTAGGGTTGCTTAAGCCAGTAGCACTGCCATATGTGAGGGCTAGAGGAAATAGAGACCACTTGTAGACAATGAGCTGATTCTTTCTAGTGTGTATGTGTGTGTGTGTGTGTGTGTGTGTGTGTGTGTGTGTGTGTGTGTGTGTGTGTGTGTGTGTGTGTGTGTGTGTGTGTATAAGAGTGAGTTCTGCTTGCACACCTGCCTCCCCACTGTCTGGCAGTCCCACCACCAACACGGCACACACTCTCTCACACACACACTGACAAAAGCAGACAGATGGGCTGATGAGAGGGAGGGTGGGAGACAAGGAGAGAGAGAGAGAGAGAGAGAGAGAGAGAGAGAGGAAACAGATGTGTTTGTGGTTTCCTCTGGCCTTGGGCCTTGCTCTCTGCACACACAGACTGTGGAACAAAACCAAACACGATTATGTCCAGTTTCTCTCACAGACGGTTATCATGTGAAGGCTTCATAGCAGCTCCTGATGACAGAGCACTGAATAAAAGCCACAGACCACAAACACCCTTTTAAGCCAACAGCGTGGCACATAGCACACCCTCCAAACCACATACAAACATATTTGTTTATTCTTTCAAGGTGGGCACTTTCCATTAACTTCTATTCATTCAATATTTAATTTCATTATTTAGCTAATGTTCCTATCAGTTCCCTACCCCTAGCACAAAACCTGGCCTACAAACACAGACCAAACAGAACCTTTATCAAAAGAACAAAAAAAGAGACCACTAATTTTAGATGTAAAAACAAAACCAAATTTGATCATAATACAACTTTTATATTAAATTAGACAGACATAGAAACTGATGGTTTGCACAGGATGATAGTTAGCTTATCCTTTTATACGTGATATAACATCAATCACTGATAGTGAGTACAACTTACATTCAAATACCTACTGACTGTACTGACTGAAATACCTTTTCTTCTAATATCAACTCAGTGAAACAAATAACCAAGGAAATTGGATTGTTAAAGCCAGTAGAATCCGTACACATGTATGTATAAAATGTAGCCATTTAATAATTATAATACATGTTTTTAGTGGGAAGTGGTTGAAAAGAATGATGTGGCTGATGAGTATGTAAGCTACTCTCTCTCTCTCCCTCTCTACACGCTGCTGTCACACTAATTAAGTAATTTCGCCTTCAGCCCGACTGGGGGGGTGGGGGGTCTGGCAACTGCACTGAATCACTGAAAACATGAACGATGAGAAACAGGCTTGTAAGATTGAAAAGATTTAACAACAAGTTGATTTTTTTCCTCTTGTCTAATGAATAAAATTTTAATTGCAGAATCATCTTTGTGCGGAGCGGATAAGTGGAGCTATTGTACGTGCCTGTGATGTTTAAATGGCACAGTATTGCTGCTTAGCTTCTCTCTGACATGCGCATAATTAGTTTTCTGAGCCAAGGTCAGATTGGGTGCACTTCTCTCAACATGGCAGTGCCATCTGTCCAGATGCCAGGCGTTTTATGCCCCTTTTAACCAGCTCAGGCATTATGAAGGAGAAAGTGAGGATGTATATAAATTGCTACAGTACATGTAAATGGTTAAAATACAGTGCAGTATAGTAAAAATATTCATTGGTAAACTGAAAGTTACTCTAATATATGAAAAAACTATTATATATATAAGCCTAATTATATATATATATAAAAATAGTAGTAGTATAGTAACTTTCAGTTTACCAATGAATATTTTTACTATACAATAATAACAATAATTGTTATTATTTCAGCTTAACAGTACAAAAAAAAATACATTTTACTTTAAAATACTGTAAAAGTACCTTTTTATACAGAAAAAGTAAAATAATCATCAGCAAAAATCTACATCATATTTAACAAGACAATCATTTTACAGTACATCTACAGTAAGAGTGTTTGTTTATTTATTCATTTTTGTAAATTAAGGTACCATTCTGCTTTTTAGTAAATGTTTGTCATCAGTTATGAACAAAAAGGTTGTTTTACAATAAGTTACATTTAGTTTTTTTTACATTTTGCATAACATTGTGCTCTGTCAATACAAGTTTATAAGCAATCTATTTCTAAAAAAATTGTAGTAGTTGTTTCTTCTTATTTTGTCTTCACTTATGAACATAAGGTTGTTATTTTTACACTGTGCACAACATTGTACACTGTCAATACATGTTTATTAGCCATGTTGTGACACATTTGTTTTTACATACTGTAGTTATGTTTCTTCATATTTTTGTCATTGGTTAAAAACATTATAGGGTTTTAACATGACCATTTTGTTCCATTTGATCTTTGTGTTCATCATTGTGTTTTTATCAAATCTTGATTCGTCTTTGTTGTCAAAAGTTATGAACATTAGGTTTATGTTACATTGTACTGGATGATATTTTTTCACTGTAGGTAACACTGTGCACTGTCTATACATGTTTATTAGACATCATGTGGCCTACTATAATATTACAGACAGTATAATAGTAGCTATTAGTATATTTTAAAGTATGCATTTATGAAATCAGCAAACACAGAAAAAGTAGTAATCAGCTCTCATAACAGAAACAACTGTTGGGTGATTTGTTTATACAAATAAATAAACAATAAGGAAGCTCCGATTACAACAGTAATGGCAAATAAAAAAATAAGACCAGAAGCACATGCTTAATTTTTTGTACAAAATAATTTACGAATATGTAACCGAGAAACACAGGAGCAAAACTCATCGAAGAGACAAAATTGATGCTGTCATAACTGCTTGTGTATAGAGTGGCATGCATTTGAATCTTACGGCAGATTATGTGATACATGACACTGACTGTGATGTTTAAACTGTTATGTAACACTTGCTGTTAAGAGCTTGAGTCACAGAGAGCTGGTCTGCCAGTGCAGCTTGCAAAGATGATGAAATGTAATTAAACAGGACACACATCGTCCGGGTAGTTGGTGTGATGAGCTTTAAACATGCCCAGTGACACACAGACAACATTTAGCATTATAGTTATGTCAGTTAGTGGTAAAACAGTTAGATGAGGATTTTGCAGATGAACTTCAAAATGCACATATGACACATGACTACCTGGTACGTTTTTGTTTGTTTGTTTGTTTTTTGCAAATTTTCACTGGTTCACTGATTAGACAAGATGCAAATTAAGGTTTCTTGCTGAGTTTTCAGTAATTCTTAGAAATAAATAGACATTTTAAAGGAATTAAATGAAATTCAAATTTGGCTGTGGCACATGTAAGATTTCTATATACTCTAAATGTTCTGATTTTTGTTAAGTTCGTACAGAAATAATTAGGGAACTTATTAACAATAAGCATCAAGCCTTTTTTTAGCAGAAGGAACCAGAAACACACAACATGCCCATTTAAAATAATCAACTGTCTCAGAAATGGGCAACCTGGCCTAAATGGACAGTTCACCCAAAAATGAAAATTCTCTCATCATTTACTCACCCTCATGACATCCCAGATTTGTATGACTTACTTCTGCTGAACACGAATATCTCAGTTCTGTTGGTCCATACAATGCAAGTGAATGTTGAACAGAACTCAGAAGGCCCAAAAAGCACATAAAGGTAGTATAAAGGTAATCCGACTCCAGTGGTTTAATCCATGTCTTCTGATGCTATATGATAGGTGAGGGTGAGAAACAGATCAATATTGAAGTCTTTTTATTTATTTTTTTTACTGTAAATCTAAAGTTTCTATATATTCTGGTGTAGAAGTGACTTTCACTTTCACATTCAGCCACCTACTGGTCTTAAACATTGATCTGTTTCTCACCCACACTTATCATATAGCTTCTGAAGATACGAGTTAAGCCAATGGTGTATACTGTATATGTTACTTTAATGCTGCCTTTGTGCTTTTTGGACCTTCTGAGTACTGGCCGCCATTCACTTGCATTGTTAGGACCAACAGAGCTGAAATATTCATCTAAAAGTCTTTTTTGTGATCTGCAGAGAAAGTAAGTCATACACATCTGGGATGGCCTGAGGGTGATTGAATGATGAAAGAATTTTGGGTGCACTATTCCTTTTTAATTTATTTTGCACACCTTAGTGGTGAAGAAGTCTTTTATTATTATTATTATTATTATTATTATTATTATTATTATTATAATTATTGTTGTTATTTTTATTAAAAATATCTCCAAAAGACATCAGAAGGTAAAAGTGGGTTTGTTTCCTTGTAAGGTTTTCATTAAATTCATGAAGTTTTTGACTTATGTGAAACTTTTCATGCAAATGATGCAATAAAGTTTTTGTAATTTTCTGTCATTAACATATTGCACAGCTACATTATTTACTTAAATTGGTTAAATAGTTTCAGGGTGGCAAAAGAACATGACGAAACTATTCTTTTCTAAGCAGCGAAATCGACCCTTCATGCTTTCCTAAAATTCATTATTGAATGTAAACCCCCTATACAAGAAACAGAATTCACTCTCCCTGATCCACACATTTATAAAGCCACAGCATGGAAAAATACATGCATCATAAAGAATATACAACATAAACCTGGATGTGACGGCACTCATAAAATCCAGGGCCATGAAGTGGCAGACATGAGGAGGTGGTTGGCCTGCTATCAGCTCACTGGAGGGATCACAATAATAAATTATAGAACAGCTCCCAGATGCACTGACTGTTTGGAAAGTAGAACGAGAGATGAGCGGTTATAACATTAACTCAGTGAGACTGACCACAGTTGCTAACCATGCCCTGACAGCTACAACTATAACATGAGTGTTACATATACCTTGTCTTGTTTCTCTGTTGCCCTTTGTCTGCCATTTTTGTCACCTTTGC